>NC_044976.1:119204969-119504969 GCF_008728515.1 Papio anubis | reverse complement strand
TTGTTTTCCATTTGCTTGGTAGATCTTCCTCCATCCCTTTAGTTTGAGCCTATGTGTGTCTCTGCATGTGAGATATGTCTCCTGAATACAGCACACCAATGGGTCTTGACTCTTATCCAATTTGCCAGTCTGTGTCTTTTAATTGGACCATTTAGTCCATTTACATTTAAGGTTAATATTGTTATGTGTGAACTTGATCCTGTCATTATGATGTTAGCTGGTTATTTTGTTCGTTAGTTGATGCAGTTTCTTCCTAGCATCAATGGTCTTTACATTTTGGCATGTTTTTGCAATGGCTGGTACTGGTTGTTCCTTTCCATGTTTAGTGCTTCCTTCAGGAGCTTGTAGGGCAGGCCTGGTGGTGACAAAATCTCTAAGCATTTGCTTGTCTGTAAAGGATTTTATGTCTCCTTCACTTATGAAACTTAGTTTGGCAGGATATGAAATTCTGGGTTGAAAATTCTTTTCTTTAAGAATGTCGAATATTGGCCCCCACTCTCTTCTGGCTTATAGAGTTTCTGCCAAGAGATCTGTTGTTAGTCTGATGGGTTTCCCTTTGTGGGTAACCCGACCTTTCTCTCTGGCTGCTCTTAACATTTTTTCCTTCATTTCAACTTTGGTGAATCTGACAATTACGTGTCTTGGGGTTGCTCCTCTTGAGGAGTATCTTTGTGGCATTCTCTGTATTTCCTGAATTTGAATGTTGGCCTGCCTTGCTAGGTTAGAGAATTTCACCTGGATAATATCCTGCAGAGTGTTTTCCAACTGGGTTGCATTCTCCCGGTCACTTTCAGGTACACCAATCAGACGTAGATTTGGCCTTTTCACATAATCCCAATTTCTTGGAGGCTTTGCTCATTCTTTTTACTCTTTTTTCTCTAAACTTCTCACTTCATTTCATTCATTTGATCTTCAGTCACCGATACTCTTTCTTCCAGTTGTCTTTCTTCCAGTTGATCGGGTCGGTTACTGAAGCTTATGCATTTGTCACATAGTTCTCGTGTTATGGTTTTCATGTCTATCAGGTCATTTATGGACTTCTCTGCATTGGTTATTCTAGTTATCCATTCGTCAAATCTTTTTTCAAGGTTTTTAGTTTCTTTGCTCTGGGTTTGT
The DNA here is from genome assembly GCF_008728515.1 of Papio anubis. NCBI lineage: Eukaryota > Metazoa > Chordata > Mammalia > Primates > Cercopithecidae > Papio > Papio anubis. The sequence goes on along the minus strand of NC_044976.1, from coordinate 119,503,853 downwards.
AGTTCCTCCTTTAGCTCTGAGAGGTTTGATCGACTGAAGCCTTCTTCTCTCAACTCATCAGTTATTCTCTGTCCAGCTTTGTTCCATTGCTGGCGAGGAGCTGCATTCCTTTGGAAGGAAGGGGAGAGGTGCTCTGATTTTTTGAATTTTCAGCTTTTCTGCACTGCTGTTTCCCCATCTTTGTGGTTTTGTCTACCTTTGGTCTTTGATGATGGTGACATACAGATGGGGTTTTGGTGTGGATGTCCTTTCTGTTTGTTAGTTTTCCTTCTAACAGTCAGGACCCTCAGCTGCAGTCCTGTTGGAGTTTGCTTGAGGTCCACTCCAGTTAGGCTACTCCCAGTTAGGCTTTCCCACTTAGACTACTCGGGGGTCAGGGACCCACTTGAGCAGGCAGTCTGTCGGTTCTCAGATCTCAACCTCCATGCTTGGAGAATCACTACTCTCTTCAAAGCTGTCAGACAGGGCCATTTACATCTGCAGAGGTTTCTGCTGCTTTTTGTTTACTATACCCTGTCCCTGGAGGTGGAATCTACAGAGGCAGGCAGGCTTCCTTGAGCTGCGGTGGGCTCCACCCAGTTCGAGCTTCCTGGCCGCTTTGTTTACCTACTTAAGTCTCAGCAATGGTGGGCGCCCCTCCCCCAGCCTGGCTGCCGCCTTGTGGTTAGATCTCAGACTGCTGTGCCAGCAATGAGGGAGGCTCCGTGGGCGTGGGACCCTCCGAGCCAGGCGTGGGATATAATCTCCTGGTGTGCCGTTTGCTAAGACCCTTGGAAAAGCACAGTATTAGGGTGGGAGTGACCCAATTTTCCAGGTGTTGTGTGTCATGGTTTCCCTCGGCTATAAAAAGGAATTCCCTTCCCCCTTGCACTTCCCAGGTGAGGCAATGCCTTCCCCTGCTTCGGCTCTCGCTCATTGGGCTGCACCCACTGTCCTGTACCGACTGTCAGACATGCCCTGGTGAGATGAACCCGGTACCTCAGTTGGAAATGCAGAAATCACGTGTCTTCTGTGTCGCTCACGCTGGGAGCTGGAGGCTGGAGCTGTTCCTATTCGGCCATCTTGGCGCCCCCTATTTTGTTTCTACTTCATTATTTTTATTTGAAGATTATTTTTACTTTTTTACTCAAGCAGAAGGTTCTATAAGCACACGATGCTTTATCTAAAATTACTGTCATGTTGAAAAATGACTGTCAAAGGTAGAATAATCCAGTGTGAGAAAGAGTCTATGCTCCTGAAGAGAAAATGGAATATTATATCATGCTAAATACTATTAAATGATGTGTTCAACACCCAAAGTTGTCAGACCAGCAAGCTCTCCCCAGATAACACTGTTTATAAGCCTCATTCCAGCTATCTAGATAAGAAAAAGTTAGTGCCAAATTTTAGTCACACTTATGAGAGTAAGATCAGACTTTTAATTTATCCTTCTATCAGTCTACTCTTGCTGGAGGTTGACAGAAGTAGAAGTGATTATTAACATAAACTGTAATCACTATGAGCCATTAGAAACAAAGAATCACCCAGAGCTGAATGTTAATAGCAGACTCAGAGAGCTTCCTTGGTCTATTAGTAAAATTAAGGAGAGATGTTCCCTAAATGCCTTGTTGTAACGACATGACAAACTAGTCTTTGATGGGTTGGCATTTCTACAGCTCCATTACCTTCCTCTTTACTTCTGGAAAGTTATAAAACATTTTGTGCAAGAAATGGTTTCTTAAAATTGGGAGACTAAGAAAAGTGGATGGATCTGCCTACACTTCCTATCTCCTTCCTTAAATGACTCCTTTTTCCTCAAAAGCCATTGAAACTGAAATGCCAGATCTATTAAGAGTAAGGCTTACGGCTATCAATCTTTTGCAAATTACTTAATCAGAAGATTCCAGAGTGCTTCCCCAGTAGAACATTTTCTCCCTGTCCACTCTAGTTTTACTGATGCTCTATCTGTTATAGACACAGCTAAAGTTACAGAAACAGATGAAATTTAGAATGTAATACAAGTCATGTCAGCATGTGAAAGAAATAAAGTGTCATGTAAAAAATAATGGAAGGAAAAAAATCATTGTGCCCCACTTAGTTTAGAAAGGGTATTCGGTCACATTTATTATGCTACAAAGCTGTTCCACAATTCCATGTTTAAAGTAACAGAAACCTCAGCTTCTAACCTAGGAAACTTAAAACTAGAGGAAATAAAAACAAATTCATGATGTTGAACCCACAAAGCTGCAAAGCAATCTTGGTTACTTTTCACACTCTTGACTGTCAAGACATCAGAGGTACAATCTCCAGTGCCCCTCTCCTTATACCTGTCATGTTGCCACAAGAAAACATTGAGACAATGATTAAAACTATAAACATACATCTGTAACATTTCTTTTTAAACTATTCAAGCACTTCAAAGCCTGAAGCTGATTACTTCTTTTTATATGAAGAAATGTATACATACTAAATAGTGAAAAACTTAGGACCCTATCTAGTGCCACAAATGGAAGAAGCAATACCCTCCTTTGGCTATAATGAGTTATTTGGTGAAACACTGAATGTAAAGAGGGATACTACATTTGAAATTATCTTTGTAGACAAAGAATTCTGACTCTGGAAGACCATTCTAGAAGTCATGTTCTGACTAAATAGCATGACTTTGGTTTAAAGAAACCTAAAGGTATCAATAAAGAACAAATTTTAAATAGAATTTAATCTGTACCTAATCTAATTTCACTCGTGTACAACAGTCAACTCTGAGACAGTATTGGAGATAAAAGTTTACTATGATCACTTTCACAGCTTTTGCCTCTGTTCTTTAACTTGGCCTTCTTAATACTTGCAGTCTACTATTACAAGACTACTTTCCTGGTTTTGATTACCTTCTGATAAGGATTATATCACTTTTATGAAGTCATTCTTACAGACTCTCAATCTCCTTCCCACTCTCTCATCTTAAAACGGGCATTCTTTTGATTTAAAAAATGCTCTCACTCAAAGAGGAGTTGACTGAAAGGCAAAAATAATACACACACATGCATTTATGATATGATATGGAACATATGAAATGGATTGTGAAAGTGGGGGAAGAATAAACTTTATTGGCCCACAGAAGGGATGAGGGAATGAGAAGGGGCTAGAGATAAGAATGAATAAAAGTGGAAAAACTAAAACAGAATGATTTAAAATGTGCAAATATATTTTGCAACCTCTACCATTCAATTTAGGAATATGCATGTACAGTGAGATCCATGTAGACTAAAGTGAGTTTCACTTTGTAGTTGATGCTACTTGTACCAGTTCCATCATTAGTAAGTCACCATTTAATTCTGTCAAAGTCAGACAAGGATCTTTCTGGTTAGTGCAAACAAGGTTTTCCATCCTGGGCTGCAGTCTGACCCGCCAGTGCTCAGTAGGCATGCTTGTGATGAATTCGCACACTTTCCAGTTCCCCACCTCCAATGGCGGCCAGGGTCTCCAGCCTGTTTAAGCGCTCCAAGCTTCTTCCAAGAACTTCTTCTAGCCGACTGCGTAACACCTGAGCCCCTTCCAGTTCCACCTGCAGAGTTCGGTCTCTCTCAGAGCTGATTAAACATGCCACACGGAAGGAAAATGGATTAGCCATCAACTGTAGTGAGTCCATATTTGCTTTCAAAGAACCATCAATGCCACTTTGAGCCACACGACTTTGTAAAGTAATTGTTCTCCAGGACACAATAAATGAATGTAGTCTGTGTGGCATTTGTGTTCACTGCTGATAGATGAGTAAGGACTGATCCTTTTTTTAAAAGCTTCCCCCTTACACTAGATTCTGGGCCAATTTCACCTAAAATTATAGCTTCTAAGACTTATCTCACACCCCTATACCCCAAACAAGAGATATTTCGTTATTTGACTAAAAGCTCTTGTTTCTGAAAAACTAAAACCCAGGACAAACTAAATGTAAACTGGAGCAAGACTGAGCCAAGTAGAACCACTACTGAAGAGACTTGTTTTCTCATTTGTTACCAAACTTGAGGTGGGATGGTGTGCTGAAAAGGAATCTGGTTCATAAACACTAAAGCTCCAGAGGTTCTTTAAAAAGTAACACAATCAACTGGTCCTATCAGACCTTTCCTCTGCCTTCATTTTCTGGTGGAAAGAAAACATTTTTAAAGCCCAACAATAAATTACAAGAAACTGAATAGCAAAAATAATAATAAAAAAATTGAAAAAGAGTAAAAAGGGCTAGTAGGGAAGGCAAAATGAGAAAAAAAAAATGAAGAGAATATAAAATGATCCAGAGAGGTATCATATATGTGACCAAAAATCAAGAGGTAGAAGAAAATATATTCATCATGATAGTTATCGGTGGTCCCAGGATGATTTAGCCATCCCAATTAATATATTTTCTTCGATGATATTAAATGAATATCAGGGCCCATGATAGCCTTACTTTTTTTTTTTTTTGAGACAGAGTCTCACTCTGTCACCCAGGATGGAGTGCAGTGGCAGAATCTTGGCTCACTGCAACCTCTGCCTCCTGGGTTCAAGTCATCCTCCTGCTTCAGCCTCCCGAGCAGCTGGGACTACACGCACGCGCTACCTTACCCAGCTAATTTTTGTATTTGTAGTAGAGACAAGGTATAGCTTTATGTTTATAATAGAACAGCCTTTAACAGGACATGGATCACAGAAAAGAAATGAACATACACTGAGTGCTTACTCTATGCAAGGCATTGTTTCAGACACCAAAGCTGTCTTCTTATTTAATCTCTGCAATAGTTGTGTGAAACAGACACTATTCCCAACTTGAGATTTTGACACTGAGGCTCAGAGCAATCCATAAAACAAATGACAAAGTGGGTAGCCTCAGTAATTGTCCCTGTTTTTTCTCCCCTCTTCAGTATCATAAGCATCTTCACTTAATGAAGAATAAAAGACATAAAAAGAATACAATAGTAAAAGAAATAAAAATTTCAATAAAGAATAAAAGGAAAAACAGCCACTCTCTTACCTCTCTGGATGGGCATGGAACTTCACCAGACTGCTATACAGCTGTCTCTCTGCTTGTAAGGCCTCATTGAGCCGACTCCGTTCATCTACTAGTCCTTCTAGCATCAGCAGCAACTGAGAAAAGAAGATAGAAGAAGCAACACGCAAATGGCACAGTGAGACATGAAGCCACAGTTAATCCTGAGAAACAAGAAAATGCATTAGCATGTACTAGGACTTAAAAAGCCCACTATCTTAGTACTTAAGCTTTTGATACTATTTTATAGTTTTCAAATCAATGTCATATTATCTTTTTTTATCTTTAAAAGCCTGTAAGGTGGAATTCAAACTAGGCTGTAATGTCTTTCCTGTAGATCCCACATATCCATACAGTCTTTATGGTAAGGACAAGTTATTTTAAAGAAACCATTTAAAGGAATTTAGCAATAGTTAAATATCACCCACTCAAAATACTCATTCACAGGCATTTCAATTTCATGATCCTGAAAACAGGACAGAACCAAAAAGTAACATTACTCTGGATTTGATAAATGTGAGAAAAACAGGAAGAGGATGTGGAAACTAAAATATCTGATATGAATAATCAGATAATGGCTAAGGTAAAACCACAAAAAGGGAGACTAGGGGATTTTTAAAACTGGTGTTTCTTAAATGCCACACATTCTCATATCCTGAAAACTAATTGAGTCATAAAACATGAGTCTGTTTGTAAGCAGAAATATGGTAATGAAATCAAAAGATAAAATATGATAATTCCATCACAAATACAAACACAGGTTTTATATTAGAGATCTAGCTATGGCAAAAGGCAGAAAAAAACTAAGGAGCTATTTGGACTAGCTAGCTCAACTGAATTCAGGAAGCCATGACACTGACTGATCTTCTAAAAGAGATGCCAACATAGTAACAAACAAGCTTTCAGTTTCAGTCTGTAACTCTGCGCTGTGGTCCTAGTATTTCTTCAACATCATAGTTGAGTATGCAGCTAGTGTGGAGGAAACGCAGGGGGAAGGGAATCGCTAAGGCTGAAAGGCCTCTTCTAAAAAATTTGATGAGAACTCTATGCTAGAGAGAGTTAAAGCGTAAGGTGGGAAAAAGGTGGGAAATGAATCTTCTTAGGAAGTATGTGAAGTCACAAAAGGCTTGAGTTTAAATCATAGCTCTGGCATTTATTAGTTACATGACTATTCTCCACTCCCATTTTAAAGGAGAAATCAGTGTTTCAGCTTCTTCGTCTATAATAATTGGGCTGACACTACTTACTTTGTGTAGAGTTGTGAGCATTAGTGCTAATTTAAATACCTAGCACAGTACATTGCTCATGAATACTTGATAAACTTTGATTATACTCAAATTTCTCGTTTCATGTTTCTAAAACTAATTTCATGGGTCTAGTGTCATAACTCTAAGCAGCAATCACATAACACTCCCTTTTTTCACTAATGTTTTATAATAATAATAATTATTTTTATTATATAATAAAAATATTAAAATTTTTATTTTTTAAATAATAAAAATAATAAATATTATTATTATTATTATCTTGGAGGCAGAGTTTTGCTCTTGTTGCCCAGGCTGGTGCGTGATGGCATGATCTCAGCTCACTGCAACCTCCGCCTCCCAGGTTCAAGCGATTCTCCTGCCTCAGGCTCCTGAGTAGCTGGGATTACAGGCGCCCGCCACTACACCTGGCTAATTTTCGTATTTTTAGGAGAGACGGGGTTTCATCATATTGGCCAGGCTGGTCTCAAATTCCTGACCTCAAGTGATCTGCCCACCTCGGCCTCCCAAAGTGCTGGGATTACAGGCATGAGCCACCGCACCCGGCCTTTACAATTATTTTATTCCATTTAGCAATGGGGAGAGAGGGTTACGGTTTTCTAGCACTTAATAAGTTTTAATGGTCCCAATCTAAAAACAGGAGCATCTTTTTGAGATAATGTGTATATAAAATAACTTATATTTTTCTCCAAAAAGAAAAAAGTCATACCTGGCATTTGGACTCAGATATTATACTTGGAAAATTATATACTTTTAAATATAAACTATTTTGAAAGAAAAAATAATAGGGATTTAGAAATTAAGACTTGACTAGAAAATTCACTTGACTTTTTCTTTCTTTTTTAGCCATGAGTTCAAATTCCGCTTTGGCATTACTCAGTTCTTTTTCCAGCCCTGCAATTGTGTTCAAGTCTCCTAAGATGAAAATACAGCACTAGTTTTAATTGCTATTAACATAACGTGATATCTGCTGCCTCCTCTGAGTAATTTACAGAGGACACATTCCAATAATAAGAAAAAAGAAAACATACACACAGGTTGTTCTTTGTAGCATTATTTATAATAGCAAAATATTGCAATCATCCTAGATGCTATAAAGAAAAGATTGAATAAAACATATTCACAGATGGCACTATATACTACTGTAAATAAAGAATAAGGATGGTCTTTATGAACTTATATGAAGTGACTTTGAGATTCTAAGAATACGTTAAGTAAAACAAGCTATGTGCTTAAGAATACATCTAAGGTAGTAGGTTTTCTATTAGGAAAAAGGGGAAATAAGAATGTACATATATACATCACATATACACAGATGATTCATTTGCTTATTTTTGCAAAAAGATATATAGGAAGAATAACCCAGAAATGAAACTGATTATCTTCAGGAGACGAGTGGAAACAGGAGAGAAGAAATAGGGAAATATGGGACATCTGAGTATATCATTTTATATACTGGAGTTTTGAACTGTGTAAATGTTGTTTTTTTTTTTTTTTTTTTTTTGAGACGGAGTCTCACTCTGTCGCCCAGGCTGGAGTACAGTGGCCGGATCTCAGCTCACTGCAAGCTCCGCCTCCCGGGTTCACACCATTCTCCTGCCTCAGCCTCCTGAGTAACTGGGACTACAGGCACCCGCCACCTCGCCCGGCTAGTTTTTTGTATTTTTAGTAGAGACGGGGTTTCACCGTGTTAGCCAGGATGGTCTCGATCTCCTGACCTCGTGATCCACCCGTCTCGGCCTCCCAAAGTGCTGGGATTACAGGCTTGAGCCACCGCGCCCGGCCAGAACTGTGTAAATGTTTAATTTTTAATGTATAAGTCAGTTTGACAATTAATGGGAGAGAAAATGTCTAAAACTGAGTATTAATATAAATATATATAGCAAATAAATAAAACCACCCAGAAGATACTAAAAAATTAATCCAAATAATTTTTGAACTCACTACTCTGAGCACTGTCAGTGCAAAATATCCTAAGGATAAAAAGAATTACAAAAAAATCTTAAACATTACTTAATACATTTATTGTTGATGGTAGTATTTATGTAGCAATTCTGAAACAACTTTTGCATATTATAGTATTCTGCAAATGTGTAAATATTTTGAAACATATTGATGCTCTAAGTAACCAGGGCTCTCAAAGAGATACAAACATGAAATGAGGGAAAAAAGAACCTATATTGTTAAATTGGAATTACAGAAATCAGTATCAAATCTTCATATGTATACAAATACACACACATATACTTAAAAATATTCATTGCTAGCTCTGTTCACTTAAAAGGGCCTAGAAGCAAAAGGCATTCATGTAGCAATGAACACATCTTGTGCCCAGATCACAGTTTCTGAATGCCATTACCCACCAAAAGGAACCAGGGAGCTCTTTAGGATAACGGCTGATTCTGGGACTGAGGCAGGTAAAGCAAAAGGTAATCACAGAACATCTTACTGTGCCAGAAACTATGAAACTATGCTAAAAAAAACAAAAACAAAAACAAAAAAACAACAAAAAAAAAACTGATGGGGATATGGCAAAGCTTGATGAGGCTCCCACCGACCAAATATGGGTTAATTTGAGCATTAAAGGAAATAATGACCAAAATCAATAATATAATGATTTTTAAAACTCCATATTGATAAAAACAAATGGGGTATAGACATAGGGAAAGGACAGCTCTTCTTTATAAATAATACCCACAAATAAACAAAGAAGAAATTTCACAAACAGAAAATCATATATATATATATATATATATATATATTTTTTTTTGAGATTGAGTCTTGCTCTGTCGTCCAGGCTGGAGTGGGGGAGGGTGGGGGGGGGGGGGGGGCGGTGGGGAATCTCTCCGCTTTCCAGGTTCAAGCGATTCTCCTGCCTCAGCCTCCTGAGTAGCTGGGATTACAGGCATGCACCACCAAGCTCGACTAATTTTTGTATTTTTTAGTAGAGACAGGGTTTCACCATGTTGGCCAGGCTGGTCTCAAACTCCTGAGCTTAAGTGATCTGCCCACCTCAGTCTCCCAAAGTGCTGGGATTAAAGGCATGAGCCACCGCGCCCAACCCTGAAAATCACTATTTTTAAACTACCAATATAGTGTAAATTCAGCCAGCAGATCACTTATATACTAAGGGTGAAATAAACCTTTTACAACAGAGAGATTTGACAGCTACAACCTTAACCAAATGACTGAATTTAATATCACCAATACAAACCGATTATCACGCACTGATGTGATGCACTAAAAAAGACGTCATCCAGTCCAGGCACAGTGGCTCACGCTTGTAATCCCAGCACTTTAGGAGGCTGAGGTAGGTGGATCACTTGAGGCTAGGAGTTCCAGACCAGCCTGGCCAACATGGCAAAACCCTGTCTCTAAGAAAAAATACAAAAAAACTAGCCAGGCATGGTGGCGCATGCCTGTAGTCCCAGTTACTTGGGAGACTGAGGCGGGAAGATCGCTTGAAACTGGCAGGCAGGCAGGCAGGCAGGCCAGATGGAAGGAAGGGAGGGAGGAAGGGAGGAAGGGAGGAGGGGAGGAAGGGAGGAAAGGAGGAAAGGAGGGATGGAGGGAGGGACGGAGGGAGGGAGGGAGGGAGGAAGGAAGGAAGGAAGGAAGGAAGGAAGGAAGGAAGGAAGGAAGGAAGGAAGGAAGTCATCCGTGTGGTATTCCTGCCAAAAATGTCTAACTCAAATCTAAGCATGAGGAAACAATCACAGCTAAATTGAGGAATATTAGCTGGCCTGGATTCTTCAAAAATGCCAATCTCGGCCTCTGCCCCCGCACAGGCCGGGCCTGCAGTGGTGAGGGGAGCCAGGCTGAGGGTTGGAGCGGGTGGCAGGCAGGTGGAGGGCGGGGAGAGGTGGTGGAGGAGGAGGAGGAGAGATGAGGGCAGCGGAGGAGGTGAGGAGCGCCAGGTACCAGGCTAGGGAAGCCGCGGGCTCTCAGGGAAGAGATGGATGATGAACAAGCTTTACATTGGGAACCTGAGCCCCATGGTCACCACCGACGACCTCTGGCAGCTCTTTGGGGACAGGATGCTGCCCCCCATGGGACAGGTCCTGCTCAAGTCTGGCTATGCCTTCGTGGACTACCCCGACCAGAACTGGGCCATCCGAGCCATCGAGACCCTCTCAGGTAAAGTGGAATTGCATGGGAAAATCATGGAAGTTGATTACTCAGTCTCTAAAAAGCTAAGGAGCAGGAAAATTCAGATTCGAAACATTCCTCCTCGCCTGCAGTGGGAGGTGTTGGATGGACTTTTGGCTCAATATGGAACAGTGGAGAATGTAGAACAAGTCAACACAGACATAGAAACCGCTGTTGTCAATGTCACATATGCAACAAGAGAAGAAAATAAACATGGAGAAGCTAAGTGGGCATCAGTTTGAGAACTACTTCTTCAAGATTTCCTACATCCCAGACGAAGAGGTGAGCTCCCCTTCGTCCCCTCAGTGAGCCCAGTGTGGGGACCACTCTTCCCGGGGAGCAAGGCCAGCCCCTGGGGGCACTTCTCAGGCTAGACAGATTGATTTCCTGTTGAGGATCCTGGTCCCCACCCAGTTTGTTGGTGCCATCATCAGGAAGGAGGGCTTGACCATAAAGGACATCACTAAGCAGACCCAGTCCCAGGTAGACATCCATAGAAAAGAGAACTCTGGAGCTGCAGAGAAGCCTGTCACCATCTATGCCACCCCAGGGGGGACTTCTGAAGCATGCCGCATGATTCCTGAAATCACGCAGAAAGAGGCAGATGAGACCAAACTAGCCGAAGAGATTCCTCTGAAAATCTTTGCCCACAATGGCTTGGTTGGAAGACTGACTGGAAAAGAAGGCAGGAATCTGAAGAAAATTGAACATGAAACAGGGATCAAGATAGCAATCTCATCTTTGTAGGATTTGAGCATATACAACCCGGAAAGAACCATCACTGTGAAGGGCACAATTGAGGCCTGTGCCAGTGCTGAGAGAGAGATTATGAAGAAGCTGCGTGAGGCCTTTGAAAAGGATATGTTGGCTGTTAATACCCACTCTGGATACTTCTCCAGCTTGTATCCCTATCACCAGTTTGGCCCGTTCTCGCATCATCACTGTTATCCAGAGGAGGAGATTGTGAATCTCTTCATCCCAACCCAGGTTGTGGGCGCCATCATCGGGAAGAAGGGGGCACACATCAAACAGCTGGCGAGATTCGCCCCTGCAGAAGGCCCAGACGTCAGCAAAAGGATGGTCATCATCACCCCGCCACAGGAAGCCCAGCTCTAAGCCCAGGGACGGATCTTTGGGAAACTGAAAGAAGAAAACTACTTTAACCCCAAAGAAGTGAAGCTGGAAGCCCATATCAGAGTGCCCTCTTCCACAGCTGGCCGGGTGATTGGCAAAGGTGGCAAGACCATGAATGAACCGCAGAACTTAACCAGTGCAGAAGTCATCATGCCTCCTAACGAAAAGCCAGATGAAAATGCGGAAGTGATCGTCGGAATTATCGGATACTTCTTTGCTAGCCAGACTGCACAGCGGAAGATCAGAGAAACTGTACAACAGGTGAAGCAGCAGGAGCAGAAATACCCTCAGGGAGTCGCCTCACAGCGCAGCAAGTGAGGCTCCCACAGGCACCAGCAAAACAGCAGATGACGGAGCCCTTCCAACACCTGACAGAATGAGACCAAACACAGCCAGCCAGATCGGGAGCAAACCAAAGACCATCTGAGGAATGAGAAGTCTGCGGAGGCGGCCAGGGACTCTGCAGAGGCCCCGAGAATCCCAGGGACCGAGGAGAGGTGGGGAAGGTCAGCCAGGTTTGCCAGAACCACGGGGCCCGCCTCTCGCCCCCCAGGGCTTCTGCAGGCTTCAGCCATCCACTTCACCATCCATTCGGATCTCTTCTTAACTCCCACGACGCTATCCCTTTTAGTTGAACTAACAGAGGTGAACGTGTTCAAAGCCAAGCAACATGCACACCCTTTTCTGGTGGCAAATCGTCTCTGTACATGTGTGTACATATTAGAAGGGGAAGATGTTAAGATATGTGGTCTGTGGGTTACACAGGGTGCCTGCAGCGGTAATATATTTTAGAAATAATATATCAAATAACTAACTCCAATTTTTAATCAATCATTACTTTTTTTTTTCTTTCTAAGGAGAAAGCAGGCTTTTCTAGACTTTAAAGAATAAAGTCTTTCTTTGGGAGGTCTCACAGTGTGGAGAGGAGCTTTGAGGCCACCCACACAAAATTCACCCAGAGGGAAATCTTGTTGGAAGGACACTCACACCAGTTCTGGATCACCTGTGTATGTCAACAGAAGGGATACCGTCTCCTTGAAGAGGAAACTCTGTCATTCCTCATGCCTGTCTAGCTCATACACCCATTTCTCTGCTTCACAGGTTTTAAACTGGATTTTTGCATACTGCTATATAATTCTCTGTCTCTCTCTGTTTATCTCTCCCCTCCCTCCCCTCCCCTTCTTCTCCATCTCCATTCTTTTGAATTCCCTCATCCCTCCATCTCAATCCCGTATCTACGCACCCCACCCCCTCCCAGGCAAAGCAGTGCTTCCAATATCACATCACACGAAAGGAACAAAAGCAAAACACACAAACCAGCCTCAACTTACACTTGGTTACTCAAAAGAACAAGAGTCAATGGTACTTTTCCTCGCGTTTTGGAAGAGGAAAACAGGAACCCATCAAACCAACCAATCAACCACACAAAGAAAAAATTCCACAGTGAAATTCAACAATATTCAGCAAAATGATTTCTTTCTTTAAAAAAAAATGTGGAGGAAAGTAGAAATTTATCAAGGTTGTTGGCCCAGGGCATTAAATTTACAGATTTTTTAAAATGAGAAAAACACACAGAAAAAGCTACCTCAGGTGTTTTTTTACCTCAGCACCTTACTGTTGTGTTTCCCTTAGAGATTTTCTTTTTTTTTTTTTTGAGACGGAGTCTCACTCTGTCACCCAGGCTGGAGTGCAGTGGCCGGATCTCAGCTCACTGCAAGCTCCGCCTCCCGGGTTCACGCCATTCTCCTGCCTCAGCCTCCCGAGTAGCTGGGACTACAGGCGCCTGCCACCTCGCCCGGCTAAGTTTTTGTATTTTTAGTAGAGACGGGGTTTCACTGTGTTAGCCAGGATGGTCTCGATCTCCTGACCTCGTGATCCGCCCGTCTCGGCCTCCCAAAGTGCTGGGATTACAGGCTTGAGCCACCGCGCCCGGCCGAGATTTTCTAAAACTGATAGTAGGAGCATTTAAAAAATTTTTTTAATAAAAATGAGTTGGAAAAGAAAGAAGATATCAACTGCCAGCCTGGAGAAGGTGAGAGTTCAAGTATGCAATAGCTGTTCTGAATTGAATTGTCTTCCGCTAGCCAAGAACCTATATGGCCTTCTTTTGGACAAACCTTGAAAATGTTTATTTAAAAAAAAAAAAAAAAAGATGACAAAGAAAAACAGAGAGAGATAATATTGGAGATGTCCTGAATTTTAATAGGGTACGCGCCATTAGGGCTTTTTGCGCTAAAGGATGAACAGGTACTGGTTTCTGTGAATAAGCCATTATACCACCAGACTGCAATGCCAGTTTCCTCTATTGCAAACAGTATTCTGTGACCAAAAAAAAAAAAAAAAAAAAAAAAAAGAAATATATCCAGCTAACAAGAAAAAAAAAATGCCAATCTCACTAAAGAAAAAAAGAAAAAAGCTAGACAATCGTTCTAGATCAGAGACTAAGAGACAGGACAACTAAGCACAATGCATAACCCCTGGGTTGGGGGAAACCAAAGTAGCCATACAGAACATTATCGGGACAACAGGAACTCTGAATGTGGACTGTATATTAGATACTAAGCCTATACCAAGGTTAAATCTCCTGAGTGTGATAATTATATTGTAGCTGTGTAGGAGAACGCGCCTGTTCTTAGGCAACACTTACTGGAGTATTCAGGAATAAAGTGTCATGATTTCTGTAAGAAATTCTCCAATGGTTCAGAAAATACATCACAACTACAAATGTGTGTGTAATAGAAAGAAAAAAGGCAAATGTGGCAGAATGTTAATAACTGGTAAGTCTGAATAAAAAGGTCTATGAGTATTCACTGTACTATTTTTGCCACTTTTCTGTAGGTTTGAAATTTCAAAAATAAAAACTTTAGGGAAAAGTACACTTTTTAAAAAGGCAAATAAAGAATAAATAAAACAAATCCAACATTCTTTTACTCTTTGATTAGTATAAAGTTTTCCTACTAGAGAATGACTACTTGTAAGACTTTTCTAAACCATCCCCTGAATGGGGCTAGGCTTGGCAAATAACTCAATGTACACTGCCTACCCTTCCTAATGGTTTAATGTAGGTGATGTCAAGTTACAGTGAGTGGCCCCAGACTTGAAAGATACCCAGGAAAAGGTGTCAGCTCATGGTCCTGCTGGGCAGGAATGGAACCACTACCTCCTGCATTTCTGAATCCCTGCAAACCTATCTGAAAAGGAGAATAAAGATAAGAGTTTCTCTGGGCCGGGCGCGGTGGCTCAAGCCTGTAATCCCAGCACTTTGGGAGGCCGAGACGGGCGGATCACGAGGTCAGGAGATCGAGACCATCCTGGCTAACACGGTGAAACCCCGTCTCTACTAAAAAAATACAAAAAACTAGCCAGGCGAGGTGGCGGGCGCCTGTAGTCCCAGCTACTCGGGAGGCTGAGGCAGGAGAATGGCGGGAACCCGGAAGGCGGAGCTTGCAGTGAGCTGAGACCCGGCCACAGCACTCCAGCCTGGGCGACAGAGCGAGACTCTGTCTCAAAAAAAAAAAAAAAAAAAAAAAAAAAGAGTTTCTCTGGGCCAAATTGTGAACCCAAAGCAATAACCTCGACTCAACATAAGGTAAGGACAGTTCTTCAGCCTTTCAGAGGAATTCCAAACTTATTTGTTCCATTAAGATAGGAAGAGAAAAGAGTCTTGGCCAAACCTATTAATACGGAGATTACTAGAAGGAAAAACAAGAGAAAAACAGAGTCCCTTAATGAAATGAAATTTGATACTTACCTAATGTGGATCTGGGTATGCTGGCATCCTCTTTGGCAGTCAGTGAAGTGCTACCATCTCTGGAAGGTATCTGCATTGAACCCTAAAAGACTGGAAAAGTCGGGGGACTTAGGAAGATCACAATGACAGTACTGAGAATATTCTGAGATTTTGGTATTAAAATGATCAAACCTACACCTCAAATGTAAAAAGGAAATGGAATCAGCATGAATTATCTAAGTCTATAGTTCTTACTTGATCAGTCTTTTCTCCAAGAGCAGGGGCCAATGTAGGTAACTTCAGCTTGTTGGTTAGAGTTAGGTACTTGGGACATCAGGGAGTCTCTCCCTCCTAAATATTGGCGCAGGGCCTGTAATTCTGAATTTCTTTCCATTAAGGCTTGCACCATCTTCTCTCTTCTCAAAAAAAAAAAAAAAAAAAAAGGAATTTACTTCTTAAATATTGTGAAATTAATATACCCCATACTATTATGAGATTCTTTATTCTCACCATGACCTCTGAAAAATGTAATCTTTTTTTCCTCTTAAGATAACTCAGATTTTAAATGATCAGATTATTAAGGCAAAGAAAATGTATGTAATGAAGTTAATGGATACATGTATTGTTTAGGCACCCTTCCAAATGCAAGGTTTTCAAGAAATGTTTCATACTTTGATGATTAATGTAAAACTGTGGTCTCAGGTCAGGTACAGCAGCTTACACCTATAATCCCAGCACTTTGGGAAGCCAAGGCAGGATGATTGCTTGAGCCCAGGAGTTCGAGACCAGCCTGCACAACACAGCAAGACCCCCACCTCTAAATAAGTAAGTAAATAAATAAAACTGTGGTCTAGGTAATAAATAGAAGGAAAGAAACTAACAGAGTTGACTGTAAAATATATAAATACACACACATCTATAGTCTGCAAATGCTTCCTATTTGCAGACTATAAATGCACTACATGATACTTTTCTGATCTGTGCATTAATCCTTACTTGGCTTTCCTGCTCCCTGGTGCTCATAGACTGAAGCAGGCCTTGAATCTCCATTTCATGTTCCACCACTTGTTTGTTTCGATCACTTAGAAGGTCCTGCAGCATCCTTTCCTTTCGTTGTAGACGCTGGCACAGCTCCTCTGCTATCTCACTCTGCCCTGGTCCAAGTTTGCACAGCAATGTTGCACTAAGATCCTAATGCAGAAAGGACACTGTAAGTTTCTGGAGGAAAGAACTGCCTCTACTAAATATTAAAGGGCTTATAAGAATCTATCATAGAAGAAGGAGGTGTGAGATTCTTGAGAGTAAGTATCACGTTTTACTCATTTTTGTTTTACCAGATCTAGCACAGGCCTGCAACACAGAAGTCTCTAAATACATGTCCCAGGAATGAATACAAACAATACAGAAAACTATCTCTGGTGGCCACTTACATACATATTGTTTTCTGAAATAAGTCTTTTTCCTATTCGTTCAGGACATGTAACAATTAATGTTAGATGAGGATAAATGGACACTCAGTTCATTTATTTGTTTTCCCCCAGTGTAACTTTATAGGAGGAAGCATAAAACGAATTGCTGAAAGGAATACTAAACACTGTATTTGCTATCATAGTGATGGTTTCTATTTCTGTACTAACCGCTGGCACATGGTGGAGGAAACGGAGGCGCCATACTGCCTAGGTTGATACTGGATCTGCTACTTATTAGCTATGTTAGCTTGGACAAGTTACTTAGCTTCAGAAGTCTGTTTCCTCCTCTACAAAACAGGGATAATAGAATGTGCCTCATGGCCTTGTGAGGGTTCAACCAGTGAATATCCATTGAGATCTGAAAACAGCACCTGCCCCAGCATGAACACCGTAACTAATAAAGGTTAACAGCTGCCAGACGGAAGAGGCAATGTTTAGGTCTCATTCATTCTCACATAACTTCTTTGAGAAAGTTAATTGCCAACTTAAGTTTCTAGATGTCGGGAAAAAAAAAAAAAAAAATTCCCAGTGAAAGTCAATGACTTGCCCAGGCACAGAATCGCCTGTACCTGGAGAATCGCTTGTGTACCTGGGAGGCAGAGGTTGCAGTGAGCTGAGATCACACCATTGCACTCCAGCCTGAGCAACGAGAGTGAAACTCAATCCCCCCCAAAAAAAAAAAAAATAAATAAATAAATAAATAAATAAAATAAAATAAAATAAAAGAATATCAAGCAACCAAAGAAGCAGGGAAACAAGATACATAATGAAAAATCTAATCATCTAGTTGAAATTGACACACATGCTGGAAATAGCAGAAAAGGACATTAGAGCAGTTATAATTGTATTTTAATTAAATGGAGAGGTTGAAGATTTTTTAAATATCAAATTCTATAGATAAAAACTATGACTTACAGTCTGAAATGGAAGAAGGCACTGGATTAAACATTGCAGAAGAGAAGATTATTGAACTAGAAGGAAAAGAAGTTCAAACATAAATGAAACACACAGTAACAAATAACTTGAAAACATAAAAGGACCATCAGCATAAAAACTTTAAATACCCTAGTATAGGGCTAAATGGAATCCCTGAAGGGCGTGTAGTGGAGAATAGAGACAAAAATATTTAAAACATACTGGATGAAAGATTAAGGACCTTCATGGAAACCATAAACTTCAAATATTACAGAACTGTGATTATCCTAAGAACAAGAAACACGAAGAAAACTTCACCAAGGAACATCTTAATCAAATCCATCAAAACCAGTGATAAAAAGGAAATCCTAAAAGGAATAAAAGGGGAAAGAACATGTTACATATGGAGGACTGAATATAAGGATGGCATAAGATTTCTCATAGGAATATTCTGGCCAAGATTCTCTTTTCAAAACAATTCTGAGTCCAGTCAATGGACAGTTATACTACATCATCAAGGTTCACATTTGTGTTCCATAATTGGGTGAAATATTAGCATGAAAAAACAGGTATAACTGAAGACATGTCTCAGACTGAACAAACCCAATCCTCTATATAGCACACAAAGAAGAACCAGATTTCAGCAATGTTACTTCTTATCTTCTTTAACTAATTAAGAAATTTAAGAAATATACACCACAGTATGACTGATGTTTCTTACTATATGGGTTATTAACTATAAGTTAAAAGCTGGGGGACATCATCTACCAAAAACAGTAACTATAGCTTTGGAATATCTGAATCCTCTGTATCTATATTTAGATGAGTAGTTGGCAAACTATGGCCTGGCAGCCACCTGCTTTTACAAATTAAGTTTTATTAGAGCATCGTCATGCTCGTTTGTTTATATATTGCCTATGACTACTTTCGCTCTACAACAGCAGGGCTGAGTAGTTGCAATAGAAGCCTTCTGGTCCACAGAAGCCTAAAATATTTACTATCTGTCCCTTTACAGAAGAAAGTCTGCCAACCCCTGCTTAAATAGCAGTGAAAGATGCAGGTGGTGATAATAAAATTTAATAACCATTATGTAAAATAATACTTGTCTATTCTCTATAGTCATAGGATCTATATCTAGCTCATCCAAAAAAAGGTTTGGATTAATAAAGTTTAAAAGTAGGAGAATCAGAACATACTTCTATTTTACCATAATACATGTTATTCATTGTTCTATCAAGAGACCATTATTATCAACTCTGATTCTCTCTCTCACACTCTTTTTTTTAAGAGATGGGGTCTCACTGTTTTGTCCAGTGATTATAGCTCACTGCACATCCTCAAATTCCTGGGATCAAGGGGTCCTCCTGCTTTAGGCTCTAGGGTAGCTGGGACTACAGGTGTGTACTACCACACTGCTAATTTTTTAAATTTTTTTGTAGAGACAGGTTCTCACTTTGTTGCCGGGGCTGGTCTTGAACCCCCGCATTTAAGTGATCCTCCTGCCCCAGCCTCCCAAAGTGCTGGGACTATAGGTGTAAGCCACTGTGTCTGGCCTCTCTCTCTTTTTTGAACCTTTCAATGTTTTGTGATTAACCATTTGTACAGTAAGTTTTTCTTTTTAATTTAAATTTTGTTTTCTTTTTTTTTTTTTTTTTTTGAGATGGAGTCTTGCTCTGTGCCCCAGGCTGGAGTGCAGTGGCGGGATCTCGGCTCACTGCAAGCTCCGCCTCCGGGTTCACTTATTCTCCTGCCTCAGCCTCCCGGTAGCTGGGACTACAGGGCGCCTCGCCACCTCACCGGCTAATTTTCTTGTATTTTTAGTAGAGATGGGGTTTCAATTGTTAGCCAGGGACATTCCATCTCCTGACCTCGTGATCCTGGGCCTACCGCCTCCAAAGTGCTGGGATTACAGGCTTGAGCCACCAAGGCCTGCCTAAATTTTGTTTCTCTTTTCAACTCTGATTATCAAGGATTTGAGAGTACAGTCTCTCTACAAGTCTCAAGTGTCAGGGGTCTACAGTGAACTCACTTTGGCGCTGAGTCCTAACTTTAGAGTGAAAGACTACTTTACTCTTAAAAGGTTTTTCCAGGTAGTGATTAAAAAGTACAACAAAGTCTGCATAGCAAAGTTGATGAACCCTACATATAAATGCTGGCCTAAAAAAATACTCAAGCTTGCAGATTAAGAAGCAATAACTAGGCCGGGCGCAGTGGCTCAAGCCTGTAATCCCAGCACTTTGGGAGGCCGAGACGGACGGATCATGAGGTCAGGAGATCGAGACCATCCTGGCTAACACAGTGCGCCTGTAGTCCCAGCTACTTGGGAGGCTGAGGCAGGAGAATGCATAAACCCGGAGGCTGAGCTTGCAGGAGCTACAGATCCGCCACCACCCAGCCTACAGAGCCAGACCTGGCCTCCCAAAAAAAAAAAAAAAAAAAAAAAAAGAAGCAATAAATATTTCGGATAGACTGTCTAATAAACTAATAGGTCTATTATTTGGAGTAAAGAGTTACTTTAAGAAAGTGTTTTAAGAAACACTTTAAATTCAACCAAACTTGATCAATACTGTAAAATCAATAAAAGTAACTAAGTTAAGTAAGAACTGGAGCTCAGTCTTCAGAGAGATCATTAAGTATCTCTGAGGAATTCTAACCTTTTCAGGTAGAGATTTTCAATCAGCAGAACAATGTGAAGGGCTGTTACTGGGATTCAGTCACCGAGCAGTCCCGGAAAAATAAAGCTTCTAGGAGTGAAGCCTAGTCCGCGGCTTCACAGCCTCACTCCAATGAGTTCTTCAGAGTTAATGGTCAGATCTTTTTTTTCCTGGCTTCTCATAATCTTTGTCAAACCAGCTATTAGGTGGCTGTGACCCATATCTGCTGTGATCATTGTAGCTACTGAGACTAAATTATTAACACAGTGTTTTTGTTTGTTTGTTTGTTTTTGGTTTGTTGTTTGTTTGTTTTTTTCAGTTATGGGATCCAGGTAGATTTTCCATGGTAAAGAATGTAGCACAGAACTCTTCAAGAGGAGTTATTCAGTACTCTTACTCACCTGCTATTCAATACTCCTAAGATTTCAAAGATGATGAGCTCAAACATGGTGCAAGAAAATGCAAATATCAGAGAAGATCACCTGTACAACATACCGACGTTACCTGTTAAAAGCCAAATAGAGACTAGAAGTTATTTCCGTGTTTAAAAACTGAACTGATAACCTCCTTCTGGTTACAAGTCAGAAAACTTATTTTGAGGAAATTCTGAAGTCACTGGAAGTAGGGCCACAACAGCAACTTGCCTGGAGCTAAAGAAAAAGACCAAAGTAGGTGGCACTTCTGAATCTTGAGTCACTATTACCAGCATCCTCTTGTGGATGAAGAATTTTGAGGACAAGAAGATGAAGTGACAGGGTCAGTATGTGGCACTAGAATTTGGATGCACACTGGACAAAAACTGGACACACTGTGATATATAATGGTTAATGTTTAAAAGGGTTCTTCAACACTCACAGATCCTGATCAGTTCTGGAACCTCCCTTGGGAGGCCTTAAAGTATTGGGCAGAAGAAAATCTCCAGAATTCCAGGCTCTTTCAGACAATAAACTCCCTGGGAAAATTTAATGGAGAACATCCTAGAAATGACCCAAATGTCGACTATAACCCCTGATCTTACTACTAATTGTAGGGACCAGCCCCACAGGGTCGGTGGGTATTTCACCCCGTGTGCGGAGATGAGAGACTGTAAAAATAAAGATGCAAGACAAAGAGATAAAAGAAAAGACAGTTGGGCCCGAGGGACCACTACGCCAAAACCTGGAGACCAGTAGTGGCCCTGAATGCCAGGCTGCGCTGATATTTATTGGATACAAGACAAAGGGGCAGGGTAAGGAGTGTGAGCCATCTCCAATGATAGGTAAGGTCATGTGGGTCATGTGTCCACTGGACGGACGACCCTTCCCTGCCTGGCAGCTGAGGCAGAGAGAAAGACAGGTGAGAGAGAGAGATCTTAGGCCATTATTTCTGCATATCAAAGACTTTTAATACTTTCACTAATTTGCTACTGCTATCTAGAAGGCAGAGCCAGGTGTACAGGATGGAACGTGAAGGCAGACTAGGAGTGTGACCACTGAAGCACAGCATCACAGGGAGATGATTAGGCCTCCGGATAACTGCGGGTGGGGCTGACTGATGTCAGGCCCTCCACAAGAGGTGGAGGAGTACAGTCTTCTCTAAACTACCCAGGGAAAGGGAGACTCCCCTTCCCGGTCTGCTAAGTAGTGGGTGTTTTTCCCTGACACTGATGCTATCGCTAGACCATGGTCTGCTTGGCAACGGGCATCCTCGGGTCACTTCTCACTATGTCCCCCCCAGCCCCTGTCTCTGTATGGCCTGGTTTTTCCTAGGTTATGATTGTAGAGCGAGGATTATTATAATATTGGAATAAAGAGTAATTGCTACAAACTAATGATTAATGATATTCATATATAATCATATCTATGATCTATATCTAGTATAACTATTCTTGTTTTTCATATTTTATTATACTGGAACAGCTCGTGCCCTCGGTCCCTGCCTAGGCACCTGGGTGGCTTGCTGCCCACAACTAATTAGGAGAACTAATTAGGAAATGTCCAATCTAGGGTGGTGATCTTCTGAATCCAAAGCTTGAGATAAAAACTACACCAGCTTTGGGATTTTGGTTTTAATTTAAAACATAAGACTGGTAATTCAGGGTCAGATAGACAAATGAAAGGGAACATTTGTGAGACATTATGAATAAATTCTCTCCCACAGAATAACTATTTGCTATTGGTGCATATCCTGATATGACTAAGGCATGACATTCCTTGCTCCTAACTTCTGGGCTATATTTGATTTGCCTTCCCCCCCCCTTTTTAAATCAATTAAGCCTAATTATATTCTCCAATCTAATAGTTATATAGTACTTATTTGGTAACAGCTTCCCATCTTGGAAATGAACATAATGTTTCTTTAATGGAGGCATTTTTCTTGTCCCATTTTAAAACAATCTAAATTCATACAGTGTAAGTATGACAAAGTGATTTCTTCTCACCTCATAGTCCTTAAACAATTGGCGCATGAAGAAAAGCCACCCAAATCCAAAAAACAGTATCTGGAGGAGAAGGAAAATAGAATGTCAATCTATATTTTCTTCTGAGAAACGTTTTATAGAAACTCATGATAAAAGGTCTGCTAACTAGATGGTTAACTTATTTCAGGGATTAAAGATAAGATCCGCTCTTATAAGACCTACTTATTAAAGCTCATGACATTGGAAATAAATGTTTAAATGCTCTTGGATTTTTGAAGCTATCCATGGTACAGAGTGTGCTTTAAGTAAGACAAAAATGGAAGTATATATTTTCCCATAATCTTATGATAATCATTACATGAGCCATAGAAGTTCGCAAATAGAAAAGGAGTCAGTGGCCAGGCGCGGTGGCTCACACTTGTAATCCCAGCACTTTGGGAGGACAAGGTGGGCAGATCACCTGAGGCCAGGAGTTCGAGACCAGTCTGGCCAACATGGCGAAGACCCGTCTCTACTGAAAATACAAAAATTAGCTGGGTGTGGACACCTGTAATCCCAGCTACTCCCGGAGGCTGAGGCATGAGAATCACTTGCATTTTGGGAGGTGGAGGTTGCAGAGAGCCAATATCGCGTCACTGTATTCTAGCCTGGGTGATAAGAGTGAGACTCGGTCTCAAAAAAAAGAAAAGGAGTCAGAGTGAGACTTGCTTCTTACAGATGATCCCTGATTGCAAGTATTTAAAAAAAAAAATACCAGCCTGGCCAACATGGTGAAAACCCATCTCTATAAAAAACATGCACACATAAAAATTAGCTGGAGGTCGTGGGGTGTGCCTGTAGTCCCAGCCACCTGGGAGGCTGAGGTGGGAAGATCACCTGAGCCTAGGAAGTTGAGGCTGCAGTGAGCCATGATTGCACCACTGTGCTCCAGCCTGGGCAACAGAGTGAGACCCTGTCTCAAAAAATAAATAAAAATAAATCAATTTAAAAAATAAAAACTTCACGGGAAAGGAGTTGACACCAAAAGTAGACGAGCAGTAGAAAGCCTAATGTGTTTTATATCTGTTTCCTTCAGAGAGTTTTCTTAGCTTCTCCGCCATCCTGCCTAATCTACATAAAGTGTTTTTCATCTCAGTGTAAAGCTGAGAGATTGCAGGATCCCTCTTTTGTCAGTTTTGTTTCAAACTGGCAGAGACCGTAGCCACATGACAGCTGACAAAGCTGGTCTGTAGTAAATAGAACTTTCTATACATAGACATGCACTGACACGACTAATCTTTTCTTCTTAAACTGGCTAGGACTTTTATGAATAAAATGATTTTATGTCTTCCTAGGGACTACTTTACTGAGCAAGTGTAAACTCAGTAGTTTAGCACAGACTACTTTAGCTTCTTATCATGCCCCTGCTGCCTAGCAAACTCATGTGTTCAGCCCCCTGGAACTTCCTTTGGTTCTTTAGACCCATATTCTTTCACATTGAGACCTCTCTAGATGTCTTCTGACAGGAACTTCTCTCCAGCCCTCTCCCAGTTACGCTATTTACTCCCTCTGGAAGGCCCTCGCTGCCCTCCCAAACACAGATAAATTGCTCTTTTTATATAATCCTATTCTACATTGTACTTCCCTCATCAAAGTGCTTACCATGCGGTTTTGTAATGCCTGATTTAAATATTTTTTGACATTAGATTATAAGCTCTATGAGGACAAAAACCATGTTTGTCTTGTAATCTCTGTATCCTTGGCATCCAGCACAAAGCCTGGTACGTAGCAGGCTCTCCATAAGTGCTTGCTGAATGGCTAAGTGGTCTACATAAAAGACGGTTTATCCTTCAGCATTCAATCTTAAATCTTCTGTAATAACTGATGTATATGCTAGGAAATGAGGATACAAAGGTATAGGATACTACCCTCTACAAGCTCACAACATAGTGAAGACGATACATAAATAACTATAACATAATATGGATATGCAATGGTAGAAATACATACATGATATTGTAAAACAATATGAAAGAGGGAGACCAAACCAATCTGTAGGGTCTTAGGACAGATTTTCTGGAGAAGATAATGCCTGAGCTGAAGGAAGTTTTAATTTGGGGTTAAAACCTGATATTGTGTGCAAATTTTGGGATAATGTGTATTTTTCTAGAATGGTTTCAAGGTATTCATCACACACTCAAAGGTTTCCACCACCCCTAACATATTAAAAACCACCCTCTCAAAGGATGAATAAGAATCAAGTAGGGAGGCTGGACACGGTGGCTCATGCCTGTAATTCCAGCACTTTGGGAGGCCAAGGCGGGTGGATCGCTTCAGCCCAGGAGTTTGAGAACAGATTGGGCAACATGGTGAAACCCCATCTCTACAAAAAAATACAAAAATTAGCTAGGTGTGGTGGTGCGTGCCTGTAGTTCCAGCTTATGGGGAGGCTGAGGTGGAAGGGCCACTTGAGTCTGGCAGGTGGAGGCTACAGTGAGCCGTGAGCACGTCACTGCATTCCAGCCTAGGTGACAGAGCGAAACCTTGTCTCAAAACAAAACAAATGAACAACAACAACAAAAAGAATCAGGTAGGGTAAAAACAGGTGGTAGGGGTAGGAGGACAGGGCTTTCCAGATAGCAAAGGGCATGAGTAAAGGTGCAGAGTGAAAAGCGTGGTATATGCCAGGAACTACACATGGTTTGGTGCTGCTAGAAGATGAAGTTCAAAGAAGGAAGAGGTTAAAAATGAGGCTAGACAGGAGGAGTGGATGTCCAACCACTGAGAGCTTTGAAGGCCACCCTAAGATTATAGTCTGTAGGTGGTGAGGGTTATTTAAGCAGGGAAATGGCATGGTCTGATTTGTTGTATATTATAGAGAGCAGTATGGTGGCTGTGTGGAAGACACATTTGAAGGAAATAACATTGTAGGAAGAGAAACATCATAGAAATGTATTATGGGAGTTCAGATGAAAGATGATAAAGCCCTGAATTAAGACATTTGGTGACAGAAGAGGAGATGACAGATTTGAGAACTATTTAGAAGATAAAATCAGCAGGGAGAAGTCAAGGATGACTAGTTTGGAATACAGGATGAATAGTGAAGCTACCCAATTTATATAAAGAACACTGGAGAAAGAAGAGGTTTAGGAAAGGGGGCAGAGGATGGGGAAAATGATGAGCTCATTTCTGAACACACTAAGGGCCTGAGGGACAGTCAGCAATATGGGTCAAGATATCCAGCAAGATGGGTCAAGATATCCAGCAAGCATCTGAATAAAAGACAGATTGCGAAGACACATCTAAGATATACCTACGAGTTGAAACTACCAAAGTACATGAGATCACCCGGGAACAGTATCTAGAGTAAGGAGAGCAATGTGCCAAGAAGAAAACACTAGAGGATAAGGAACACAGTTTGAATGGTGAGGTAGGGGCAGGAACTACAGTGTAGCAGGTCAGAATGAATGGGAGCTAAACCAGTGGGGATAGTAAATGCAAATTACTCTAGGAAGAGCCAGGAATGAGAAAAAGAGAAAACATTAGATAACAGGCTAGAGGAGAATGTGGAAAAAGGGAAAGTTTATTGGCCAAGGGGAAAGAAAGCAGTCAAGTAAGGAGAAAAAGATGAGAAGGATGATGGAATGCTAGAGGATGAACTGATACTATTAATTTATTATTATTATTAGGTAACTTTTATTAAGCATTTACTATATTCCAGGCTCTCTAAGTAGTACTTAGCATTATAATCTTATAAAAACCAGTAAAAAACCTACTAAGGTAGGTTTTATTGTCCTATTTTCACAGAGAAAGATGAGGTTTAGCGAAGTTATTCAATTTATAGTAAGTGTCAGAATCAAGAATGAACTCAAGCTTGTTTGACTCCAAAATCTGTGCTTTTTTAAAAAATATTATTTTTTCAGCTCTTATTGAGTCAGTCTGTCTAGAAAACCTGTGCTTTTAACCACTTCAAAATAAGCTACTCTAAGATCAAAGTAAGTAAAATGGCCTTAAACCAGAGTAGGGGAACCCCGTTTTCTGAAATGGAAGGAAAGGAGGTGAGAATGGTTGTGAACACAGATAACCTTTTAGATTAAAATGCAGAAAGTATTCATAGTAGGAGAACATACCTTTTGGCTTCACTTTTGTTGAGTAAGTACGAGGCAAGGTTATCTGCTAGGAGTAAGACAGGTGAGTATAGAAAAGGCAGCTTTGAGGAGAGTGACAAAGATTCAGAGAAAGTTTGAGAGGAATGAAACAAGCAGCTGATTAAGGTCAAGAAAAGGAATAATTCAGTGAGTTGAGGGTTAAACTCACGGCGTTGGCAAACTACACAGCTGTATGATTTTCTACAGTAGCCTTCAGGCCTCTGGATTAGTAGACAAACTATAGCAATGATGCAAGTATGGACTTATATATATATGAAGGTAAACGAACAAGAGGTTGTAAGAAAGTAAGTTGGATCCAAGCATCTAGATCAAGTAGAAAAGGAAAGAGTCAAGCAGATTAGGAGAAAATGCCAGGATATCCTTTGGCTATTATAAATGGTTACCCGTGGAGACAAATGTAAATTCAGAGTTTAGAAACCATATTCATATGACTTACGAAGCCACAACTGAAAACAGAGAAGTTGGGTAGTTAGGACTGAGAATGGTATGTATAGTGGAAATGGATGATTTAAAAAAAAAAAAAAAAATCACCAAGATTGCTGTGAAATGGAACTTTAGACAAGGAAAACAAGCAAAACTTTTAAGTTTATATGGTGGGGAGGGGAATGGAAGAAAAGAGAAACAGATATATACCTTTAATATTTCATTGTGGCTTCCTTTCGCATTGACAAAGAAAGCTTAAACAGACTTTCAGAACAAAATTATGTCTTTTGCAGCAACATAGAGGCAGCTAGAGGCCATCATCCTAAGCAAATTAACGCAAGAACAGAAAACCAAATACCACATGTTCTCACTTCTAAGTGGGAGCTAAATATTGGGTACTCACCAACATAAAGATTGCAAAAAACGAAACTGGAGACTACTTGGGGGCAGGGGAGGGGAGAAAGGGGAAGGACTGAAAAACTAATTACTGAGTACTATGTACCTGGTACCTGGGTGACTGGATCATTTGTATCCCAAACCTCAGCTCCCACAATATACCCAGCACAAGTACCAAATCTACAATAAAATAAAAGTTGAAAAAAAAAAAAAAAGACTTTTAAACTACGGACATACACAAAAGTAGCTGGATAATTCATTTACATCCAAGATAAACACAAATTCTGGCAAGATTATAGAGGCTCCAAAAAGAATGCAGAAGCAAAATGCAATTTCAAATAGCTTTGCAAATAAAATAGAAGGCACATAGCTTCTTATTATAAACGAGACTTAATACTTTCAGAATTGTAAAGAGTAAAGTCTTGATCTTAGGACTTAAGAGTGTACTCTGGAACTGATAACTCTTATGACTGTATAGAGGGCTCAAAACACAAGTTAGATAACAGTTGCTTTTATAAAAGTGACTTCTGGGTTGAAAATTACTGTTAAAAAAAAGAAAAAAGAGGCCATCAGCAGGATAGTTATTAAAGAATTAACTATAAAAGATAGTTTATTCTTGGATCATTTATTCACCCTTTTAATTATTTAACAAATATTTATTAGTGCTTAATATGTGCCAGGTCCAAGGGATAGAATGGCAAACAAGAGAGCATGAATGCTACTCTCAAAGAGTTTATAATCTACGGAGGAGATAAAGGAGTAATTACAAAACAATGTGGTAGCGTTGTTACAGGGGAAGTAGGTGAAGGGTACTATGGCAGTATGTATAGGGACATCTAGTCCAGTCTAGGAGAAGCTTCTTGGATGTTCAAGTTGAGATCTGAAGGCTGAAAGGGATATGAGGAAAAGGCCCAGAAAAAGAAAACACACTGTGTGGAAATCTGGAGGCACCACAGCATGGCCAGGTTAGGGAACTAAAAGAAGTTCAGGAAGTCTAAAGAATAAAATGGTGAAAGCCACAGCTGAAGAGAGAAGAGCCAGGGTGCCATCAATAAGGGACCTGATAAGGGCGAGGGTCCCATCAATAATGGACCTGAAAAGCCACGGAAAGGAGTGTGAACTTCATCCTGTGGTGCGGTGAGCAAGATTCAATATGTGACCTCTGATTTCAGATTTCATTTCAAATAAACCTTTCAGTTAATACAACACAGAATAAATGAGCGGGGAGGGACTCTGGGGGCAATGGTGGTGTTTCCAAGGTAACCGCACCTCTCTAGAGAAGTGCTTTTTATTAAATACATATTCACTACAACGCTACTGTGTGCCTGCAACTGATCTAGATGCTGGTGAATACAGGAGAGAACAAGAAAGACGGTGTCTTGGACTTCATGAACAGACAACAAACACATGAACATACAAATGAACTATAGTAATAAATGCCAAGAAGAAAATAAAACATGGAAATGAGGAAGAAGGCAGCCGAAATGGAAAGCCACTTTGGCTGTGGGCAGGGTGTCAGGTAAAACCTTCCTAAAGTGACATTTTTACTAATGCCGAAATGATGATAAAGTAGCCACATAAATATTTGAACAGAGAACATTCCATGCAAAGGAATCTTCGGGTCTTTCTTCCACATTAGTTTAACAATTAATTACTGCATATGGATACATGTGTGAAGTAAAAGTCTATGATTACAAGGCATACAAAATTAGAAAGCCACTTCCTTGGTTCAACGTATCAATTATGTCCACGCTAAAAATCTTAGAGGCTGCAATGCAAAGCCAATTTTCTACTGACATTCTTATCTTTATTCTAAGTGGAAAAAAAGGCTAATTAAATATTGTTATTTTTCTTAAATTGGTACTAGGGTTAAAAACAACCCTGAGTTGTCACCAAGGGCACTGGGTAGTCTTAGAAAGGTTTTAAGCAGAAGAGTTACATGCCCAGGTTTTTTTACATTAATACATTTGAATACTATGAAGCCAATAAAAACAATAATTATGAAAACTATAGCAAAGGTGGTATATTCAAAACATGAAAAAAAAAAGATTGCATTAGAGTGGTAGGATTATGGATGGCTTTTCCTTCTTTCGTAATTTCTTAAATATCGTAAAAGTTTTTGAAGAGAAAAGGCAAATGCTCCTCTCTACGGAGACGAGTATAAAGATGAAGCAATACAAAAACTGAATCAAAGAACAAAAATTTAGTTCACTTTAAGCCCCAAAAGGTAACTGTTTCGTTATTTGCCATTTGAGAGAAAGAACAGGTAAAAATAACCACACACACACAAAAATCTTTAAATTATTGGAAAGACGAGGGGAAAAAGATCAATAAGTAGTCTGAGTTTCACAAATATTAACAGTTGGCCAACAATTATTTATTGAATGCCTGCACTTGGAAGTGGGGATACAGCTATGAACAAGGCAGGATCTCAAAAAACAAAATCATAAACACATACATAAATGATGCCAGTGCTATGATAAATGCTAGGAAGAAACAATAATTAACAGCGGATTACACGGTAAAAGCAAGAGACTCACTAGACGAAGCTTCTATTGAGCAGAGACGGTGTCTCATATGTTTTTGTACGCTCAGGGCTTTATATAATGGTCGATAAATGTTTGCTGACTGTACAAACAAATGAAGGTGACCAATGGAGAAATGAGGGTCAGAAAAACATCCGAAAAGTGTGGGTAAGTAAGCAGAGGATAAAGGATGAGGTGTCAGTGCAAAAACGAAATCTTAACTTTTAAGCATACGTATAACCTTATATTGATACTTTGAAGCAGCAAATTTCTCCACACCCGGATGCAGATTTGACATCTAACAGCAAAGCCTGCACTGACGTGTCCTCAGTATCCAGCCCTGATTGGCGCCCCGCACACCGGGTGCCCGGAACCACACAGGCTTCCCCAGCCCAGGGTCAGCGGCGCAGCCTGGAGGCTCCGAGGAGCTCTGAGGACCGCCGCCTTAGCTGGCGGCGCCGGCTCTAAGCGTGGAGGCCGGCGGACCCCTTCCAAAAGTGGACCGAAATTCCAGGGACGGATGCCGGGTGGGGCCGCGGACGGCCGCAGGCCAGCCTCCTGACAGCCGGGGCTGAGGGAACCGGAGGCAGCAAATCGCACACCCTCTTCGCGCTCTGGGTCCCGGAGTAACTGGCGCAGGCCGCTTGAGAAAGACGCGAGACCCCGGACCAGCCCGCACCGCGGAGGACCCGAGAGGGCGATTCGGGAAAGGGAGGCGGACGGGTGTCGGGGCGGGAGGCGGTGACTCACCTGGGAGGTAATCGTGATGCTGGAGTCGATCAGGAAACTCATGGCGAAGGGTAAGGAGGGCTCCTGCCTCCACTTCCCACTCCCCGAGGCCACGGCACGCTGGGGCCACCGGACTCTCTACAGGCTGCCTTCTCCCAGGTGCCGCAGCCGGGACGGCGGCTCTCCAGGCTGAAGCCATCAAGCTGCGCCCGAGCCAGCCAATCAGCGGCTACATCCAGAGCCCCGCCTCGGGCTCGGCGTGGGTGGGGCGGACGCTAGGCTCCAGCTGCAGAGGTCCCAGGGGCGGGGCTTATTAGGGGCGATACTAAAAAGCCGATGCAATGCTAGGTAGCCTTAACGTTTCTGAGGCTGAAGGAGGTAGGACCTGAGAGCTAAGTGGTAATTCTGTTTTGTAATGATCATAGCTAATAAGATAATTACAGTAAGTCAGGCATTGTGTCCTAAATATTATAACTTACTTGACTCGGCAAATATGACTGCACAAAGTGAAGGAAGACTGGAAAAGTCAGATGAGACGTTAACAAATATAACTAACCAAATACATTCCTGTGACAACAACGAAAAGCACACCGTCTGTAGCAATTTAGTGATAATATTGTACTGCATATCAGTTAGGCCACAGGTGGAGTACTGCACTCCGTGTACCACACTTTTAAGAGATTTTACAGGCCGGACACGGTGGCTCACGCCTGTAATCCCAACACTTGGGGAGGCCGAGGCGGTCGGATCACCTAAGGTCGGAAGTTCCAGACCAGCCTGACCAGCTGAAAATACAAAATTAGCCAGGCGTGGTGGTGCATGCCTGTAATCCCAGCTACTAGGGACGCTGAGGCAGGAGAATCGCTTGAACCCGGGAGGGGAGGTTGTGGTGAGCCGAGATCGCGCCATAGCACTCCAGCCTGGACAACAAGAAGAAACTCGTCTCAAAAAAGGCCGGTATGATGGCTCAATGTAATCAACGCTTTGGGAGGCGAGAGGAAGCGGATCCGCGAGGTCAGAATCCCGAGGACCATCCTGGTAACACAGTGAAACCGATCTCTACTAAAATACAAAACAGGCAGGCGAGGAGTGCGGGCGCCTGTAGTCCCAGCTACTCGGGAGAACTGAGACGGGAGAATAAAGCGTGAACCGGGGCGGACTTTGCAGTGAGCTGAGGATCCGGCCACTGCACTCAGCCAGTTGACAAATGAAGACTCACTCAAAAAGATTATACAAAAGACATATTGGAGCTCGCTCAAATGTGAACCACCAAGATAAGGGCTGGTGGGAAGGCAAAAGGCGGCTGGGAACGCCGACATCTGTCTTCATGTGAAAGAATGGAATTAAGAACTGATGTGGCACTGACAGTTATCTGTAGGGCAAATGATTGGAAGTTAAATGAAGACAGATTTTAATTCAAAACAAGGATCAGTTCTTTAAGAGTCTGAAGAAGGGTTATTTTAGGAAGTAGCTCCCTCTGCCCCCTTCCCACCTGTTACCGTGGGTCAAATATACACTGAATCACTACCTCATTCATTCAACACTCATTTCATGAAGGCTTAGTGCATTGCTGTGGGGCTTACTCTGCCGCGCCCTGGGGCCTAGCTAGTCTTTGTAGTCCACATAGTCTCATTGTCCTGCAAACTGGCTCCAGCCCAGGAAATCACCCTGTGTAGGAGTGGCTGCAGTCAAGACCCAGGAAGACAATCCTGAGGACACCTGACATCAGCATCTGAGTTCAGACTACTACAGTTTGAATAAGTGACTTGCAGATTCATTACACACAAGGGACCATGTCTTCCTTTCATTGGATTGAACTCTGTCATACTAAGCAGGCAAAACTACCTGTTAGATGTCCAATCCCTGATCCAGAATTTCAAGGAGCTGTGGAGGCAGTTCTATTATGGGAGTGTCATAACCACACAACTTTGTGTCCTGGCTATATCTATTAGGGAAGCAGGTAGATTCCCACATAGCAGCACCTAACCGACATTCAAGACTGTGTATAGTGCAGAGTGCCGAGAGAGACGATCAAGGCAAGCAGTTTACCTTGGTGGCTTACTGGGGTGCACAGTGGGGATCAGAGTCTCAGAAACCAGGAATAGCAAAGAAAGGTGTGCAATGCCTGCTGACCTAAGGCCTATGCAAAGCTTTGGGTGACACCATTCAGAATTCTCTCTACTCTACCACTTGTGTCCAGGTAAAGGACAGGCCTAGGTGATTCAAGGGACTGCTTTACCCTCTGATTTTGATTGAGGAATGTCTTTAGAAACCTTCACACTGCATTTAGTATCCAATTGACTCTCCTCTCAAAGCAAGTCTCTACTGCTGATGGTGGACTCTGACACTAAAATGGCTTGTCCTCCCATCTCTACTGCTGGTAATATTCTCCCAATCCACTCTAGCTGCTGCCCTCCTCTTAGAATAGTGAGATCTTTTGGTTCTGCCTCCATGGACAGTAAAACCAAATCTGGGTTCTGAGTCCCCAGTTTGTGCTATTTTTCCAAGGGAGCTTTTCAAAATATGTCATGTTCATAACTAGTAGCCATTGTTTGCCACTCATCCAGAGACTGACAGCCAGTCCCATAGATGTGCTATAAAGAGTCAATTGACAAGGTGATCAGTCTGTGTCCTTTGGACAAGTGTTTGCTCACACCACTTTACCGTCCTTTTTCATAGCAACTGCAGTGTTCATACCTACTGTACTCTCACACTTTCCAGCACCATCCACATACTGACAGCTAACTATTTCACCCCCTTCCTCCAAATTAATGCAAAGGACTGGGCCCAGGAGTTGACACTAACACCAGATCCCTGGGAAACACCCTAGTACCTCTTCTCCAGGCACATATATAGCACCTGCCCATGCCAGTGGCTGGATGATCTCTGTTAGGGATTTTCTTTTGAAATTTTTTACTTATTGTGATATAGTTGTAGATTCACATGCAGTTGTAAGTCTGGGATCTTTTGAGACATATGATATCACCAATTCCGTGGCATCCTACTCCAGTTGTCTCCCTTCATGGATAGACATCCTATCTTGCAGTTTTGCCCACTGTGCCAGGTTCACTGAGTCTCAGAACTTCCCTGTGTGACCCACTAAGTCACCAGTGTAAGCTGGACAGGAAACCCCAAGTATTCAGAGGAAAAGTGTTTATTTCCCAATGGTCCCATGGACAGTATCTATACTTGATAACTAGAAATGTATAGGTGCAGTTTTCTCCACGTGTGGTTCTCTAACGACTTGGGGAGCTTATTTAAAATGTAGATTCATCAGCCCTAATGTAGACCAGTGGACTTGGGATTTCTGAAAGTGACTCCCAGGAGGAATCTGGAAGTCATAATAAATAAAAATTATATACATTTATCATGCACAAAATGATGTCCTGAAGTGTGTATACATTGTGGAATGGCTAAATCAAGGTAATTAGCATATGTATTACTTCAGATACTTATTTTTTGTGGTGAGAATACTTAAAATCTACTCTCTTAGAGATTTTCAAAAATGCAATACGTTGCTATTAACTGTAGTCACCATATTGTACAATAGATCTCTTGAACTTACTCCTCTTATCTAACTGAAATTTTGTATCCTTTGACCAACATCTCCCCAACCCCAACCGACCTAGCCCCCCCACCCCCAGCCCCTGGTAATCACCACTCTACTCTCTGCTTTGTGTGTTCAATTTTTTTTTTTAAGAAGGAATCTGCATTTTTAACAGCTTCCCAGGAGATTCTTATGTATACTGACTGGGGACTGGTTGTGAGACTCTGCTCCCCACCTAAAAACTTTCCTAGAGTGAGTGAGCACCTTCACACTAGGAAAATGCCAGCTCCGATTTGCCTAGAGAAAGGAGACTAAGTGCTAGCTTTGCTCTTTGCTTTTTTCCACTCCCACCCCCCTTTCTCTAGATACGCTCACTGCATAGCCTCAGGAAGCCTAAGAATCTTTTCCATCCACTTGTGCTTTGGCTCAAGAATTCCCCTTCATCTTCCTTGAGTCTGCTTTGAACCTCTTCCCCAGTTGGTTCTCTCTTTTCCAGACCTTCTTGGAGGTGCGTTCTAGTCCTTTCCTCTTATACAATCTCATTTTGGATATATCGACCTTGGTGCTGACCTGGTATGCACCGCCCTGTCCAGGGCCTTGATTGGTTCATATGAGTTAGAGTTAACTCTGTATCAAGTGCTTGGTTGTTCTTGAGGCCGTGTTCCTGAGGAATAAAGAAGATTAAATATTGTGTGCTTTTATGCAAGTTACTAAACTCTCTGTACTTCAGTTTCCTCATCTAAAAAATAGAGATAGTAATAGTATCTTTTCTCATAAGGCTATTATGAAGATTAAGTAATATATATAAATCCCTCAGGAAAATAAGCACTTTATAGTAAGTATGCAGTAATTTTTACCCATTATTATTATGAGTATACATTCAGTTTTCCTTCATTGTTAATTAGTTTCAATGTATATTTATTTATTAATGTTTATACATGTATATTTAAAAGTTTTGGTTGTCAATAAGTTCATATTCTTATTGTATGAACTGTTCCAAACTTCTGGTCGCCTGCCATCTGTGCTCAGGCAGAGCAAAAAGCTCTCCCTACTGCCCCACCAATTCTTGCTCCAGGACTAACCTCTTCTTGGGATGACTACCAGCAGGGACATTTGCTTATTTTAAAGAAGTCCCCACCTTTACCACTGGATTGAGATTTGCCACCATGATGTTAAGACAGTTGCAAAGGAGTACAACACTGGCATATTTCCAAAGTCTGGGATATTCATTCCTATTCTTGGTTAACGTGATGCATACCCACACCAATGCACATATACGTTTGGATTTTCCCAAAATTGGATCACAAGGAGTCCATAGCACTCCTTGTGATCCAACATTGAGAAAATGGATCCTGTTTGTGTACCCCCAAAATGCATATGTTGAAGCCCTAGTTCACGATGTGATAGAATTTGGAGGAGGGGTCTTTGGGAGGTGATTAGGTTTAGACGAGGTCATGAGAGTGAAGCCCCATGATGGGATTTGTGCCCTTCCAAGGAGATGAAGGAACCAGCACGCTCTCTTTCTAACAGGTGAGTATCTGGTGAGAAGGCAGCTGTCTGTGAACCAGAAGGAGGGCCCTCACTAAGAAGTGACCAGGCTGGCACCCTGATCTTGGACTTCTGGCATCTGGAACGGTGAGAAATAAATGTTTGTTAAATATATACACCTACTATATACACCCACAAAACTTAAGAATAAAAAAATTTAAAAAGTTTGTTGTTGAAGCCACCCAATGTATGGTATCTTGTTATAGTAGCTTGAATTAAGACAATGAGCATGCTATGTTGTTATATAGTTTTCATTATACTTCATTTTAGAAATATATTATGGGACTGGGCACGGTGGCTCATGCCTGTAGTCCCAGCACTTTGGGAGGTCAAGGTGGGCGGATCACTTGAGGTCAGGAGTTTGAGACCATCCTGGCCAACATTGTGAAACCCCGTCTCTACTAAAAGTACAAAAATTAGCTGGGCATGGTGCAACATGCCTGTGATCCCACCTACTCGGGAAGCTGAGGCAGGAGAATCGCTTGAACCTGGGAGGTGGAGGTTGCAGTGAGCTGAGATTGCACCACTGCACTCCAACCTGGGTGACAGAGCAAGACTTTGTCTCCAAAAAAAAAAAAAACAACAACAACAAAAAAGAAATATATTATAGTCCAGGCATGGTGGCTAAAACTTGTAATCCCAGCACTTTGGGAGGCCAAAGTGAGAGGATCACTTGAGCCCAGGAGTTTGAGACCAACCTGGGTAACATTGGGAGACCCTGTCTCTATAAAAAAAAAAAAAAAAAAAAAAAATTAGCCAGACATGGTGGCACACACCTGTAATCCCAGCTACTCTGGAGGCTGAAGTGGGAGGATTGCTTGAGCCTAGGAGGTTGAGGCTATAGTAATCTGTGATTGCACCACTGCATTCCAGCCTGGGAGACAGTGAGACCCTGTCTCAAAAAATGTATATTATGAATATTTTCTCATGTCAAAGACTTTATAACATTTTTATTGACTCAATAACATTCCATCATATGGTTATGTCATGAGTAACTTAACCAATCTACCTTTTGGATTTTTTTTTTTGGTGTTGTTTACTATAATAAAATAATATGATGGTGAAGAATTTGGCCTGCAAGAAACACATTCAAGCCTCCAATTTTCCCTGGGTAAGGTCACTGTGTCTATGTTCCAGCAAATTCTGAGGACACACATCAATCTCCTGCAAGATTGGCTACTGTGGCAGCCGGAGATGAACCTGTGAACTTCTGCAGACAAATAGGCCGCTAATGACTAGTGAGAAAGAGGTCAGGCCTCCCTCCCAGCAAGTGCTTCCCAGAAAAGTCTCAGGGGTTTTCCTTGAGCCCCTCACTTGGAGGGGAGTGAGGGAAGGGGATGAGAAACACCACAGTTCTTTCTTCCAGTCCGACAACTCTCTTCAAAGACTGCTCCTATCGATTAACCTTTATCTTTCTTTTAAATAATCCAGAGGTGGATTATGAGCTAGGAGTTGCAAGACCATTTGGGGGCTACTTTTTTTTTTAAAGGAATTCTAGATTGTGCTTTGTACCACTTTTTAGAAAGTGTAGGCATTGGGCATTTATTGTCCTTGGTTATGTAACCTTACTGAAACTCCAAGACATAGGAAATATTTTGTTTAACATTTCATTACATATCCATTAAATCAGACTTGTAAATTACATTGAAGTCCTCTATATTTTTGTCTTCTATCAATTCGTCAAGGACTGAAGTCTTTTATTGCTACTATTTTTCTGTCCATATCTCCATTTTTTTCTGAAAGTTTCATGCAGTCCAGTGCCTTATTTTTCAGTGCAAAATGATTCATAGTGTGTCTTTGTTGCATATTATATTTTGTATTAATAAAGATCAATATTTTGGTTTGATTTAATGATTCTGCTCTCATATTTTGTGTGTTTGGTCTTTAGTTTTGCTTTTTTTTCTGTTTTTTTCTTCTTTTTTGCTATATGGACTGTATAGTCCTTGTTTCTTGTTTTGTTTCCCAGTAATCTGGAAGGCATGCAGTTTGTTTTAAAATAACACACACAACTTTATATTTTTCTTATTACTAACATAGAGAATAAAATAGCATCTTTGTAAGTTGAGAATACCAGGACACTTCTACTTTCTCACATTTCTCCTTCTTTGTTACTCCCTACACCCCACACAATACCCAAGTTTATGTTGGTGTAATCTGGGATTTTAAACCTTACTTTAAAAATATTTTTTTGTTAAGGATTATTTATGATATTTGTATTCTGTTTTGTAACTATACTTAAAATAGTTACATTTAATTCATTTCATGCTTAAATGTCTTCAGTATTCATTATCAGCCTCTTTCATACTTTGCCTTCTTGGTTTCTTTCTTTTTTTTTCTGAGACAGCATCTCACTTTGTTGTTCAGGCTGGAGTGCAATGGCGTAATCACAGCTCACTGTAGTTCCTGGGCTCAAGTGATCCTCCCACCTCAGCTTCTCAAGTAGCTGGGACTATAGGCGTGTGCCGCCAGGCCTGGCTAATTTTTAAATTTTTGTAGAGACAGGATCTCACAGTGTGCCCAGGCTAGTCTCAAACTCCTGGACTCAAACGGTCTTCCCACCTCTGCCTCCCAAAATGTTGGGATTACAGGTATGAGCCACTATGCCCAGCCTTGAATTCTTTTAAAAAATATTTCTCTTGGGCGGGCACGGTGGCTAATGCCTGTAATCCCAGCACTTTGGGAGGCTGAAGTGGGTGGATCACCTGAGGTCGGGAATTCAAGACCAGCCTGGCCAACATGGTGAAACCCTGTCTCTACTAATCATCCAAAAATTAGCCAGGTGTGGTGGCGCACGCATCTAATCCCAGCTACTCGTGAGGCTGAGGCACAAGAATCGCTTGAACCCGGGAGGTGGTGGTTGAATGAGCTGAGATCACGCCATTGCACTCCAGCCTGGGTGACAAGAGTGAAACTCCATCTCAAAAATAAATAAATAAATATATATATATATATATCTTTTGGCTTATGAAATAAATTTTTTCTTTAAAGAAGGGTTTGCAGGTATTTTGAGCTTTTGCATAATTGAGAGTGCCTTTCAATTGGCTTCACACATGAGTGAAATTTGGCTTGTTGTGGAGTTTTCAGCTTAAGTTTTTCATCCTCAGTATTCTGTGGATAATCTCTTCTTTTCTGAGATTTAATGTGTTCTGGAGAAGTATGGTGCCAGCCTGATGTTGTTTTTCCTTTGTAAGTAACTTGGTAAACACTTTGTTCATCCACAGTTGGCATTGGAAGGACTAGCGCCACATTGAGAGGGTTGGCTGAAACTGAGAGCCATGCGTTTTGGTTCCTTATGCTCAATCCAGCTTCCCTTTTCCTTTTAAGCTATTACTCATCCCCATGACCAACAGCGGCCTCTGAGGGAGAGGAGGAATCTCTCTCCTACCCTCCAGATCACATAAACCCTTTTCTTAAATCGCTATCAAAGCTGAGTCTAAGGTACATCATTTAATAATAAGACGAGGCCGGGCGCAGTGGCTCCTGCCTGTAACCCCAGCACTTTGGGAGGCCGTGGTGGGTGGATCACGAGGTCAGGAGTTCAAGATCAGCCTGGCCAACATGGTGAAACCCAGTCTCTACTAAAAATACAAAAATTAGGCATGGTGGCATGTGCCTGTAGTCGCAGCTACTCTGGAGGCTGAGGCAGAAGAATTGCTTGAACTCGGGAGGTGGAGGTTGCAGTGAGCTGAGATTGTGCCACTGGACTTCAGCATGGGTGACAGAGCAAGACTGTCTCAGTAATAATAATAATAATAAGGCTATGCTAAATTACAGTAATCATATCACATAGAATGATAATTATGAAGGTGATGACAGCTAATATTTGTGAAGTGCTTACTACGTGCCAGGTACTGTTTTAAGATCTTGACTTGTATTAACTCATTAACTCCCCAACTTAGTTCCTAGCTTGCCTCCATATGGCAGATGCCATTTTCCCTTCTTTTTTGGAAGCACTAGTGAGCAGATTATGACTTTGGATTGCAGCCTCAAAAGAATGAAGCTCAGAGAAAGGAATTCCCTCTTGTTCCTGTTTAAGGCCCACCTTCCAAATTCGCTTTTCTCACCTTATAATCTTTCTCTTTTCAGCAGTTGGCATTTGAAATATCTATTATCTTCAAGGAAGCCTCACCTCCTATTGAGAGAGGTATAACCCTACTGTGTGTTCACAAGCAGACAAGAATGTGAAAACAGATGTTCAACAGTGGTACAAAAACCATTGCAGGGGTTGTTTCATTACTTTTCTAAATTATAGAATTATGTCTTTATACTTGCAAATCAAAATTTATCTAGATTTTTTTTCCTGGTGTATGATGAGTCCCTTCCAATTTGCAATTTCAGATCTTTTATCAGCTCAAGAAAATTTCTTTCTATTGTATCTTTAGAGCTTATGGTTCACTTGTCCTGACTTTTCTTCAGGAGCATTGATATTCATGTGTTGGATTTTTATTGTCTTTCCTCCATATCTATTATTTCTTCTTTGATAATTTTCATCTCTTTGTCCTTTCTTTTGGCATTTGGGCCAATTTCTGATATTGATTCTTTACAAAATTGATTTGGTTTTATGTATTGCTAATTCTGCTCTTTATTCTTAAATTCTGCTGTGGCATTGTTTGCTACTCTGCCAGCTCCTTTTACAATTCAGTCTAGTACCTTATTATCTTGTGTTTCATGTGTTGTTTTATAGAGTCCATGTTTTCTTTAACCTTTCTTTTGAGAGTACAAAACAGATTTTAAATAAATATTTTTTTAAGTAAAGATTTTTTGAAATTATGCCATTCTTTTACTTTCGGTGTTGTTTTCTTCTCATGTCTCTGAAACCTTCCACAGACTCCAGGTTATTCTCTGTCTAGTTGTTGTCATTTTCTCTATTACTTATCTATAAAACTGAGAATCTCGTCCATTCCAGAATAGGTATAGGACCTGACTAGATACAGTAAAATTAGGTCAACAGAATTAATAAAAATGTAAAGAAGAATCCTCTTTGACTATTGGATAAGTAAATTTCTAAAAAATATTTAAAGGAAGACAAGCAATCTGTAATTCAAGAAAAATATAGAGTTGTCCTAGAACTTAGTGCCATAGGCTGATGCAATTATGAAAAAAAAATGGAGAAAGTTGACCTTCTGATCTGAGAGATCTTAGAGAGATGAACAATTGTTGTAATATCATAACGACATTCCCTGTCATAGTATCTGCCTCATAGATATTACTGAGTTTTTTAAATGTTAAGTTATATTGCATTGGTTCAGGTCTCTTGTGTTTATCTAATTTCATCATTTTTTGTTGGTCACGCTGCTCTAACTCAATTTCGGAGGTACCTCATTGTTTCTTCCATCTACAGATCTAGCTAGTTTAAAGATGAAAACTGCAGCAGATGAGAAAGAAAAATACAACTGGAAAATTTGGATGAATTAGAAATGCTAAACAGTTTTCAGGAAAGCTGAGTGTCAGAGAAAAACAGATGCTGGAGGAAAAGAAAGAAAAGAGGACACAGAAACTGTCCTGGTCAAAGGGGTCATGACCACACATTATCCTCGGATGAGGGCTTCCTTTATGGTGACAATTGAACAGAAGCATTTAGAGCAGATTACAATGCATATTATACGTACAATGAAATCATTGAAACAGAAAAAAGAGCCAAAATTGATGTCTTTGCCTTAAATCTTGCTTCTTTCTAGTTTATTCTCTCCACAGTGGTTGGGGCAGTCTGAGAGAAAATGACCAACAGAATATGGTGGAATCGATGGTACACGACTTCCAAGTTTAGGTCATAAAAGACATTGAAGTTTCTGCTTTGGTCTCTTGAATCAATTTCTCTGGGGGAAACCAGCTACTGGGTCATAAGGACACTCAAGCAGCCCCATGGAGGGGCCCAAGTGGAGAGAAACTAACTTGCCAGCATTAACTTGGTAGTCGTGCAGACGTGTGAATGAGTGGATCCTACCATCCCAGTCAAACCTCTGATAACTGAAGGTCCCACCTATACTTGACTGCAATCTTCCGAGAGACCCCACCCAAGCTGCTCTAGGATTTCTGACCTACAGAAACTGTGAGGAATAAGATATGCTTGTTGTTTTAACTCACTAAGTTTTGGAGTGATTTGTTACACAGCAATATACAACAAATACACAAGTCATCATAGGTAATATTTTTATTAAATATTTGCATAGTACAAACCTGGGTCTCCATCTTTGTAGGTTTTGATTTTTGTTTTTTATCACTCGCTGACTGTTAAGCCACATATTTAGGTTTTGTTACAATCACACCTAACCTCAATGTACCAATTTCTGTAAATAGATAATGCTAGATACTATAACAGATAAATCTTGACATCTGAGTGGATTAATACAATAAAAGTTTATTTTTCATCTCATGTAAGGTCTAAAAGTCCAATTAATGGGAATTGGCAGGGTGGGAAGCCCTCTGATCCACAACTGTTCAAAAACTGACTGACACCTTCATAACATGGCTTCCAAGGTTGCTCTGGGTGACAGCGTCTTTAACATAAGGACACTATCTTTAATATGTGGCTTCTGGGGTTGCTCTAGGTGACAACATCCAGTAATTCATATGAAAAATACCTTTTTCTTCCTTTATTTATGACAAAGAAAGTTTGCTTTCTTTCAAGCCTGGAACTCCTGGGACTTTCAGGGAAGCTTTTCCTCAGATATATGCCTGTGTGGTGTCAGCTTGCTCTATTGCTGGGGAGTGCTTGGCTGGTTATCTGCTTCCTGTCCTGGGAGATGTCTCAGTAATCATTCATTAATTCAGCAAACATACAATGTTCCAGGCACTGTGCTAAGTACTGAATATTCAGCGATATAGGATAAAATCTCTGTCCTAAAGTTGCTTGCAGTCAGATGGGAGAAAAGCAAGTAAATACAACAATTTGGTAAGTGCTATGATAGAAGGGCACAAAAGTACTGAGGGACCACAGAGGTGGGGGCAACTGACTTTTCTTGGGAAGTTTGTAAAATTTCATAAAGAGAAAGACAACTGAGCTGACTCTCATAGGATGAGAAGAAGCTGACTGTAGGAAAAAGGCAGGACAGAGCACAGAGTCCTGAAACAACATGACATTCATCATGATCTGCCAGGACTGTCCATACTGGGGAGTGGCCAATGGTTCTGTAAGGCTGGGGCACAGGTATGGGTAGATGAATGTGGGAGGTGAGGCTAGAAAGGTGGTGTACTAGTTGGGTTGTGCTGGCAAGCCACGGAGATGATTTTGGCTGTGTTAAATTAGAAAAATAAAAAGGAACTCTGAGGTAGCTTAGCAAATTGAAGGAAGGCTGAAGAACCATCATCTGAAAAATGTGGAGCCAAACATCTCCTGGAAATCTAGGTAAGCAGAAACTAATTGTGAATTTTTCTTCCGGAGCTTCTGCCAAGATAAATTAATTCCAACCGATTTTCAGTTTCTTTATTACTCTTATTCAAGATTCACATTCCAGGGAGAGAGTGTCTGACTGACCCATTTGGGTCAAAAAACCTGACCCTTTACCAGGGGATGTTGGGTTAACATGACTAAGGGTTCACTAAGACTACATCTAATTGAGGAAGGATGTTTCCCATAGGTGAAATGGAAATTATAAAAGAAGGAGAATAGATTCTGGTCAGTTAAAAACAGACATAGTCTCTAGGTGAGTTGGAGTCAGTAACAAAGGGCTTCGTAAGTAATGTTTTAAAAAATCTAGAATTTATTGGGTAAGCAATGAAGAGCTATTGAAGGAATTTGAGCAGAGAAGTGACATGAAGAATCCCAGACAGAAGCTTTTGGCTAATTTTATTTTGTTATCAGTTTATTTTTACCTGTAATGAACAAATTTAACTCTTTCCGTAGTTCTCATTGACATGGAAGAGAACAAATATCATTCTATTGTACCTTTCCATAGTCCAAACAAATATATCTTTTATTTTTTCTTGAGATTTGTATAGTGAAAGAGAGGGGGAAAAAATGGACCTAATCTCAATTGATCAAGAAAGTTTTCATGCTCTTTCTGAATCGGATTCTCTTCCATCCCACCCAGTGGTGTGTTGGAGCTGGTTTGTACTGGCTGACGAGTCATTTGCTAAATTTTCAGGAATTCTGTGAGTCATTTGTTAAGAACAGTCATTATTAACAGTTAAGTTATATGAATTTAAACAAAAAAGATATGAAACACAAAGGTAATAAATATTCAAAGCTAATCACTTCCTAATTATTTTACTATCATCTATGTTCTTGAGGTTATTTATACCTACTGAATGGTATACATCCATCGTATGGTGGAAAACTTTATTATGTTATGCTACTGCACGTCTTCCCAGCTCTGCGTTCAGTGACATTATGTTGGTAGCTTGAAATTGGTGGCAGTGGGAAAATTTATACCAAGGAAATTGGCAAATACTACAAAGTTGGCCTTCTTTGCCCTGGAGAGAGCTGGTGGTGGAACACTTACTAACATACCACCCTCACCCACTTTACCCCACTCCCCTTGTTTTCTAGGCCCTCAACTCCAAAGGAAAAATAACTAGAAACTGAGGCAGTCTCTTCACAGTCTAGTTGAGCTGACACGGAAAAAGAAAAAACAAAGATGGTGAAAAGTCAAGTTAATTTTGTTTTATAACAGTCTAACACACGACTATTAGCTCTGACACAAGAATGTGGAAGGTTGGAGAATACAGGACCACCATCCCAATAATGCCTCTCTCTTTTGCCAGAGATTTCCCCAGGAAGTTTGTTATGAATGTGCTTCATAACAAACTGAGTCTTTACCACTTTGTTTCATAGGTGAAAAAGTTGCAGAAAAAGGCCATGGGGCCATCTACTTTTCCCTTCAGGCAACCTTATGAATTCTTTTAGAATCTTCTTTGTCTGCTCTGTAGAACTTCCAGAAAGCAGTGGCGCTGGAGGCTATGGGATATCCCACTGCAACTTGGTGGC
The DNA here is from genome assembly GCF_008728515.1 of Papio anubis. Taxonomy (NCBI): domain Eukaryota; kingdom Metazoa; phylum Chordata; class Mammalia; order Primates; family Cercopithecidae; genus Papio; species Papio anubis. The sequence goes on along the minus strand of NC_044976.1, from coordinate 119,458,904 downwards.
TACTGCCAGAGCTGAATACCACTTTTTCCTGGCTCTGGGAGCCGCAATGTCTAGGGCAGTGGAGAATGAACTGTCTTTCATAAAAGTTTTTCTTTCCTCTTACTCAACCGCTGAACGGAGAATTTTGTTTCCTTTTTCTCCTCCCTTCCCCAAGTACATATTTAGTTATAATACAATACTTGCAAAAGGGGAAAGTCTCCCTGCCTATTTTGCTATCATTTCTAGGTACACACTTAACTAGTTTTACAGATTGTATTTACACGCAGAAGAGTTTTTCTTCCAATCAGGCAAACCTTTCTCATCTAAACTTTGCTAAGTTGGGTTGTGCAATCATTTGCACATGATATGCATAGACAGTAAATCATGGTCAGGGAAATGAGAGAAGAGGAGGTTGGGGGAATGGAATGGGACATGCAGTTGGTCTGGTGTTCCCATTCTTAATTAGAGCATGCCTATTGACCCTTCTCAGGAACTGGAGAGGAGCAGTGGTTTGTATCAGGCTTCTCCTAGGCCTTCCACATGGCCTGGACTGAAGAGTTCTTGCATGCAGCTTTTTCCGTAGCCATGGAGCCCCTTCTGCCATGAGTCAGAGATTGTCTCAGGGGTTGACGCTTCTCCGTATGTGAGCTCTAGTAAGCCGAGTACCTTTAGCATCTCTTTTGGCAGCCAATTCTTGAGTGATTAAAGACATTCTTTTTTTTTTTTTTGTACCGTAATTCTTAGGAATTCAAAACTGCCTGCTGCCTCTCCAAATTTATTTCCCTTATTTTAGTTATTGGCTCACTTTTTATCAGTATCTTAGTTAACAATCTATGCAGTATTTGAAAGTGATGACTGTCACTGCTTCAGTATACCTTTTACAATATGGACTTACAAATTTTGATGATGGCTTCTTTCTTTTCCATTTATTTCCAAATAAGTGAGCTTTTAAAAGACCTATAACATCTTGCGAAGGAGGGGCAGAACTTATCATCCTCAATTAACATAGAAAAAATTGTCTCATAGAGCAGGTAAGTGGCATTTGGCATACGCAGAGTCAGGAGGGGCAGTCAACACCCCTGACTTGAATGGCAGTGTTCTTTGTAGGTCCCCAGGTCACACAGACCTTCAGGAATATCTGTCCAATGCTGTACTGGATGCTTCCCCTGTGTGGCAGGGGACAAAGACATGGTGAAAAGCAGACAGGATTTTTTTTGTTTTTTTACAACGCCCAAAACACTAGGCCAGGGTTTACACAGCCAGGCTCAAACCTTTCTCACTGAACTTTGAGTACCTCTATCCTTGGTCACAGATCTCCCCTGATAGTGGTGTTAGAACTGCTCTCAAGTGCTTAGCCCTTTTCCTCTGGAAGGAGCTGTACTACTGATGTCCCGTTGTCTAATGCATCTTTTTATTGGTAGGTCCATGTGCCCAAGGGTTTTTATCTAACAAGGGACCAACTAGGAGTAGAAATGAAATCTGGACATAATGAAGCCCATGGGGATTATAATCCTGAGTAGTCATAATTATATGCCTCAAAACAGATGCTGAGGGGTGCAGCTGCCTAGAGTAAGGACTACCACAGACATGCAGCTGCTTCTGAATGGAAACTGGCTGCATTTGTGTGGCAGCTTAAGATGGGACCTCTTTCTCAGAGGATGAAAGTAATTGGCAATCTGTCTCCAATCATTTCTTAAGGTCAATGAGCCTCAGGTTCCTACTAAACATACGGGGTTAAGATTCTGTTTTGAATCTCTTCTGAGAAAACTGATCTCTAGAGTGTCTATTTCATGTTGAGAAACTCACTAGCTAACTACGAGGCAGGTTGGGGGGACAGATGGAAACCATCCACTTGCCCTTGTTCCCAGTCTCACTGCTGTTGGAGGAATCTCTCAGGGAATGGCACCACTCAGCAGGCTTCATGCTTGGCAGCCAACTCAATCTTTATGACACCCCTGGACGTAGGTAGGTGGCAAATGCCAGCTCTAGTTTGTAGACAGAAAACTGAAGTACAGAGAGCTCAAGGCACAATAATGACAGAGCTACTAATTGGCAGAAATAGAAAAAAAAAAAAATGCAGCCCCTTGATGCCTGTGTCTGTTTCTTCCTAAATAGGCTTCTTCTTTTATTGGGAAGACTAAGAGGGAAAATGTGGGGACAGTGTGGGTATGTGCATGGAAGCAGGATGCTGCTTCATCTGAGGAAAGACACTCACTCACAAATTTATGTCTCACCTGAGATAAGGAGACCAGCAGCCCACATTTCTACAACTGGTACCAAACAGCAGTTTTACTTAGAACAGGATATTGTTTTTCTTTTTCTTTTCTTTTTTGTATTAGACTCTAGTTGAGATAGACACTTTATTCTGGTAATGATCAAGCTATTCATAAGGCTCTTCCTAAAATGCGTCTTCAGGAACAAAACTATAGGAGCAATAGTGCAGCCATTAGGGTCAAGGATGCACTCTCTGGTTCTCAGGCCTCGGATTTTCTTCATCGTCTCACCATATAGGAGAAGGTCTGTGTGGAATAAGGTTGCCTGCTAGGGATAAGATCAAGCAGTAGCCAGAAAGTCACGTGTCTCCAAGATAAACATACCTCTTCTATTCAACATCCTTCCACTGAAGGTTTGTTACTTTGGGTTACCTAGGTCTTTCTCTTTTAAATGCAATTTTCCCGGGAGTAGTTACCAAACAAATAAACTTTAGAATGAATTTAATTTTTAGACTATTTTGCTTTAGAATGGGTCACCAAGGAATGGACATTTTGTCAAGGGGGAGGAATAGTTTTGGAAAAGGCCTGCTTTGGAAAAGTATATCTTGAATGAATATCTTAAAAGGAAGGTGGTAACCAGAGGGCAGCAAAGGGGATTGCAATACTTTGAGATGGTGCTGATTGGGGTTGGGAAGATACAACAAAGGCAGTTTTTCTAAGTGCCTCTTTTGGGTCCCTTGCTGGTCTCCTGTCTAGGTCCCTGCCATGTCAACTTGGTTTCTATACCTCCAACCCGATCTTTGGCACTGCAGTCCATGAAGCATCGTGTTGGTTTAGGTGAACCATCTTAGTTTTCTCTCCCTGCTCTGGAAATCGATTGGCTGAGGGTAAAATTGCTCCTGTTACGAAGTATGTACGTGTACATGAGGATTCCCCCTGAATAGACTCTGTGTTTGAGGAGGGTGAGTTGTGGGAGTATGAGGACTGGAGCCCTTCAAGATTCTTCTTGTTCCCTTTAGCCTCTGTGTCCTTTCCAGGGATGAAGCTTCGCCTGAGACTCCACTTTGGGATCCTAGCTGTGTGAGCACCCACTTTGTGAGAGGCTCCCTCTGGCACCACTCTGATGGCCCTTTTGATCTCATGCCTGAACAAGGCCTGAGAGCTGCCTCTTCCCAGGACACACCTGTGAGCAGGTGTCCTCCAGCTCAAAACTGGGCTTGCTTCTAGTCCCTAATGAAAAGAGGTATAGCTTTTAGGCTGAGCACTGATGATGCAAGAAGGGAGTAAAGAAAGGATCTTCTTTGCTTTCAGGGAAAAAAAAAAAAAGAACTACGATCAGGCCTCAAAGCCTTTTGATTTCAAAGAGAGAGTTTTGGCAACTTGCTCTGTTTCTCTGATGGTACCCAGGGCAGAATTCCCACCAATACAAAGCATATTATTGCTTCAGAATCCATGGGCTACAATAACCCAGAAAAATGGTCAGTGAGAACTGTAGATATCTCCTGGACTGATGATTTAAACAAAACACTCTAAAGTAGTGAAATAAGATTTGGGAGCTACTGAAACAAGTTGAGACCATAAATAATAAGACCAATTCCATAGGAAAGCTGGGCTAATTAGCATAAGCTGATAATGCAAATTGGTGCCTCACAGGTTAAATGTGGCTTGCACATATTTAATTTGGCCTACATGTTGTATTTAAAATTTAGTTGCCAACATTAACAGTTTTGAAAATTTCAATTAAAATTTAGATTTCATGGGCCAGGCACGGTGGTGTACACCTGTAATCCTAGCATTATGGGAGGCTGAGGGAGGTGGATCACTTGAACCCAGGAGTTTGAGACCAGCCTAGGCAACATGGTGAAACCCCATCTCTACAAAAAATACAAAAATTAGCCAGGTGTGGTGGTGTGCACCTATAGTCCCAGCTACTTGTAAGGCTAAGGTGAGAGGATTACTTGAGCCTGGGAGGTTGAGGCTGCAGTGAGCTGAGATTGTGCCACTGCACCCCAGCCTGGGCAACAGAGAGTCTGTCTAAAAAAAAAAAAAAAGTTGGATTTCTGGCTTCCCTTGAAAAATCAGAAAGACCAGGTAACACTTCATGGTACTCATTGTCTGGAAGTGAGCAGTAGCTCCCCCTGCTCTCCAACTTTCACAGCCCCATTCTCTCCCTTGCATTAGAACAGGCCTGCTTTGCAACTTAAGTCACCTGTCTGTATTTTGTAGGCTTTTGAGTGTGGATCCCTGAAATATGGTCACATGGTATTTGCTTCAGAAACGCTGGGATGATAGATTCTGGCTTAGTGAGCTTGAGACAAGACTGGTAAAAGGCTATGAGGCAACCCCAATTCTGATGTAAGGGTTTCTACGGAGAAATGGGGATGAAAGAAGAGTACCCCATAGCTGTTGGGGTTGGAGGAAGGGGTCAGTCCTATGGGACTGGGGAACTTTAGTGGGTCGATGGGTTTATCTTGGTAGCCCTTATGTTGGATGTGGGAAAGACTGTTTCCTAGTTGCGTGGCATGCACCGCCCCGCTGCAGTGCCTGTCTAATCAGGGGCTGGGGCGAGGGCAGGAGACAGAAGATTCAGATCATGTTGGCACCTTTTCCTTTCATCTTGCCCTATGTAAGCTTGGGCGTTTTTTTTTTTTCCTTTGGCATCACTTCATACGGTTAGATCATCTGACCTGGCTCGGCTGCTGGCTTTGCTCAGCCTGCTCAGGGGTCTGGCCTCATCTGTTGTCAGCTCTTGACAGAGTGAAGGCGTCTTCTCAGCTGGCAGCCCTTGCTTTGACACCTTCTCCGACTGCAGCTCTTCTTTTTCACCCTCCTTCCCCACTCCGGGGGTCTCTACTTCCTCCCCCTCTGGCACAGCCTCCTTCTCCTGCTCCTCCGTGGTCAGCCTCTCTTCTTCCGGCTTCTTCTCTCCCACCACGGGTTCAGCTCCCTCCTCTGCAGGTGGCCCCTCGCCTTCCACTTCCTGCGCCCCCACCTGAGCGTAGGAAGGCAGTGTCTCTTGGTAGCCCCGGGACAAGTCCTCCAGGGGTCCTGTGGTGATCTTCTCCTCGAACTGATTGAAAGGCTTGGCAGTCTCCACCATCCCAACCTCGGTCAAGGGGAAATAGTGGGAAACTATTTTCTCTTCTTCTAGGAGCTGATAGCCCTTGGCTTTCTGGATGGAGGAGACAGCAATGGAGTGGAGGGATTTCTCAGGAATCTCCCCCAGGGGCTGCTCGACGGGCCTCTTGAAAGCAGACCGGATCCCCTTCAGGCCCAGGTGGCCCAACTCCATCACATTGAGGAAGAGGGACACAGAGGCCACAGACAACATGAACAGGATGAAGATGGTCTTCTCCGTGGGCCGGGACACAAAGCAGTCCACCACATTGGGGCAGGGCCACCGGCTGCAGCGGTACAGAGGCAGGATCCGGAACCCGTACAGGAAGTAGTGGCCCACGATGAAGCCCACTTCAAAGAGGGTCTTGAAGATGATGTGACAAATGTAGGTCCTCAGCAGGGTCCCCTCCAGCCGGAACTTCTTGGTGCCTTTGCTGCCGCTGCTCTTCTTGACGTTGCCCTGGTCCGGGCTGAGGGGCCCCCTCTCACCGCCGTTAGCCCCCGCCTGCTGGCCCAGCTCCTCTGCCTCACGGCTTTTGCGCTTCTCCTCCATGCGGACGTAGTGCACCGCATGCCCGACGTACATCAGGGACGGGGTGGAGACGAAGATGATCTGCAGCACCCAGAGGCGGATGTGGGAGATGGGAAAGGCCTCGTCGTAGCAGACGTTCTCGCAGCCAGGCTGTTGGGTGTTGCACACGAAGTCGGATTGCTCATCCCCCCACACGAACTCCGCGGCCGTGCCAAGGATGAGGATCCGGAAGATGAAAAGCACGGTGAGCCAGACTCTGCCGATGACAGTGGAGTGCTCATTCACCTCCTCCAAGATGTTCCCCAGGAAACTCCAGTCGCCCATTTCTCACCCACCTGAAGAAATGAGGGAGAAGGCAAGAACTGAGCGGCCTCGGTGCAACCCTGAGTCAATATCTGTTTTTGCTAACGCGGGGTACCTCTCCTTTCCAAGTTGCCGGAACAGTCAATGTGCAAACAGCGTCTATCCAGTGCTTCCTCTGTGCAGACTAGTACTAGAGAACAAAGGAGGCCCCAAAGAATCTGCTTCCATTCGCTTCCTCATCTGTGAAGTGGGTTTAATAATAATAATACCTATTCTCATTCACTTCACAAATGGTCTGAAAGCATCAGTGAGGCAATATCTGTATAATTCCTTAAACTCCACCAAAAATAAGGATTCATTGTTGACCATAAATAGAAATCCTTGGTTACATGGATTTAAATCAAGACCACACACTGATCTAAGTTTCGTGAGACATAATACTGAAGAATTATCTTATACTATGGGTGTCTGGGCTCCCAACAAAATTCTTGTATGTATGAAATTGTCTGTGGCCACCTTGTGTTTGACTGTGTCAGAATATATAATGATCATATATTTGAAGGGAAGTGGAAGAGGATTAGCATTTATTGAATATCAACTTTGGGAAAGAACTTTGACATATTATTTCATTTAACTTGATTCGGCTAGACTGTAATTTCCATGAGGGCAGGAGTCACGCCTATCTTATTTACTGCTGTGTACTCAATGCCTGACATACAGCCCAGCACACAGTAAGAACTTGGTAAGTATTTGTTAACTAACTTGATTCCAACAAAAAAGAAAACTGAAGGCCGGGCACAGTGGCTCATGCCTGTAATCCTAGAACTTTGGGAAGCCGAGGCAAGAGAATCACTTGAGCCTAGAAGATCAAGACTAGCCTGGGCAACACAGTGAAACCCCATCTCTACAAAAAACTTCAAAAATTAGCTGGGCTTGGTGGTGCATTCCTGTGTTCCCAGTTACTTGGAAGGCTGAGCCAGGAGGATTGCTTGAGCCTGGGAGGTCAAGGTTGCAGTGAACCCTGATTTGTGCCACCATACTCCATCCTGGGCAACAGAGAAAGACCCTGTCTCAAAGAAAAAAAAAAGAAAAGAAAAGAAAAGAAAAAATAAATCTGAGGCTCAGAGAGGCTAAATATATTGTCCAAGATTAGACAGCTAAATAGCAGCAGTTCTGTTCGCTTGATCACAAAGGCTGGGTTCTTCCCACTACGCCATTGAGATAAACTGCCTGCAATCAGAGCTACACAATTCTCTGACTTCTGTGCTCTTAATTTATGTTTCCTCTTCTCTAGGTTGAAATCTGGAAACTCTTATTAATAGCTTTACACATTGAGGGCAGTATATTTTTACTATTACTCTTTTAAATCCGAAGAACAGAGAGAATGCTTTGGGAAGGAATCATGTCACAGGATGAGGAAGGTCTTCTAGGACACTTTAAGTGTCCTACGGAATGAAAATGTTTCAGGGTCTGTAGTATATGGCTGTTTTAATAGAGTTAGAAATTTGGTCTATAGAAAAAATATCATTAAACATGATAGTATATAATGCCTCTAGCACAGCAATGGCTAATGGAAATGGCATTGAGCTGACAAGGAGCTGCTTGCAACTGGGTCATTCATCCAGTGCAAACCTGTAACCTATAAAGAATGAGCAAAACTTCCACCTCAATGAAAAACGATTGTTCCTCCAGCTTGAACATCTCTAGAGTTGTAAAATTTACTCATCACTGCCATCAGACCAGGGCAAGAGCCCATGTTAGAGGATCCTGCTCTGGGCTGCTTCTGGCCATGCCCCACGCTATAGGACCAGGAACTCATGGGGCTAAAGGGATATGCCTATTGCTTTTTAATCACAGTGATATTTGTTAAACATGAAAGCCTATTTCCAACCTGTGATTTGGAGTCTGGCCAGACAGAACCTGATGGCAGGATACTAATTGCAAGCATCTGCAAAGTCCAGCCTGTGCTGACAGGGCAGGCACAATAGCTGTTTGCTTCTTCTTGTGGGAGACCAGAAAGTGCTTCTCCTCTTGAGGCCTCATAAACTCCCAATCAGGCAGGGCATCCTACAGCAGCTTCTCTTCTCCTGAAAAGGTGACAGCAGCTGTGGCATCCCCAGTCATGGGTCTGGCATTGGGAAGAGTTCCTTGTAGGAATGGGTAATGGAGAGGGGGAGGGAACCAGCAGCTCGGAATCAGAACCAGCAACTCAGTCCCAGCCACATGTATCTATTTTTAACTCTTAAGACTACAGTTAAGTCTAGTACTTGCCCTGGTAAGAGTAGTAGTGGTTCCCATTGCCTTTTGGAAAATAGGTGGGAAACATCACAATCAGGTAAGCAGCCTAAGCATAAAGCTCACCAGTGGCAGAGCCAGGAAAAAGTTCATTTCTTATCAAATAATTCATTCTAAACTTTATGGTAAAACAGCAATTTCAATAACTTTACTTCTATAAGATTTGGTTAATATCTTACTATCTTATTAATATCTTACTTAATCTTAACTATCTTGCTAATACTTACCCTCATTGATACATCAGTTCATTTTTGACAACCTTACTTGTATTGTAGCATACAAGTATGTGTATTTCACTCACATACCCACATGAATGTGCGTAATGAGCACATGCTCTCAGCCCTGTATGTTAACCAATCTTGTTTCCCTCCCTTTAGTATCAAAAGGTTCTGGAGGGCAGGAACCATTTTGGCCTCATCTTTTGTGAACCATCACAACACAGAACAAAGCTCTTCACAGAGTGGGAGTTCCACAGACAGCAGTGCATGGTTCTGATGGTAATCCTCCTGAAATCTGAAATTTTCAATCCCTAAATTCCTGTAATATGAGTACTAGAGACCGAGGATCTTCAGTCCTCTTGTTACAGCTAACAGCAGAAAAATTAAGAACTTGCAAAAAATGGTAAATAACAAAAAGGATAGTAAATTGATCCCCAACCAGCTGCTCTGAGACACAAAACTGTTTATTTTGTATGAGATCAAAGATATAAACTGGAAGGCCAACAATTCTTGACACAAGAGTCATGATACATGTCCATGACACAAGAAGTCGCTCCTGACCACCTCATTAGTAATTTCGAAACCAAAGCCAAACAAGCTGCTGTCTTTCTATACTCTAAGCCGCCATGCTAAGATTGTATTTTTTAAAAATGTCTAGTTACAAAGTTTCGTGTGATGACTGAAGGAGAGAAACTGTCATTTAGGACACAATCTTTCCAACCCCATGATGTTGGAACAGGCCTACTGTGCTGTTAAGGAGAGACACTTTGGAGGTGTGAAGGGGAATGTCTTGGTTTCCTGACCTCTAACAGTGAAAATCTAAAGGAAGTCAGAGCAGAGAAGCAAAGCATTCTATGGGAGCAGAGAGAAATCTGAACTGAAGGAATAATACTTCTCTTCTCTTTTTCAGAGATAATTCTCTGTTTTATTTTGCTTGTGAAAATTTAGTGAATAGACCTATTACAGATGGAAAATCAATGGATGGAGTTCAAGCTTCCAACCCCAGGGTGTCCATATATGGCCAGGAACATCCCACCAGAAAATGATGGCTAGAGGTAATGATTAAAATAACACCTTATGTTTGGGTATCCTTGATCTAAGTAATATATTTTCACGTATCTTATTTCAGTCCTCATAACAAGCTGTGAACTAGGCCAGTGGTTCTCAGACTTAGATTTCACAGATTAGTATAATCACAACAAACTAGTGTGACCAACATAAGGATGCCAACTCCTTATTTTGCCAATCAAGGACATAAAAATAAGAGTTATTGGCTGGACGTGGTGATCATGCCTGTAATCCTGGCACTATGGGAGGCCGAGGTGGGAGGATCACTTAAGGTCAGGAGTTCAAGATCAGCCTGGCCAACATGGCAAAACCCTGTCTCTACTAAAAATACAAAAATTAGCTGGGCACAGTGGTGGGCACCTGTAATCCCAGCTACTTGGGAGGCTGAGGCAGGAGAATTGCTTGAACCCAGGAGGTGGAGGCTGCAGTGAGCCGAGATCACACCACTGCACTCCAGCCTGGACAACACAGCGAGACTCTGTCTCAAAAAAAAAAAAAAAAGAGTTATTAAATCACTAACTACAACTACAGTCTGTTTTCATCATCATTTCATAAAAGAGGATTTTTAACACTATAAAACCAGAGAGGACATAATTTCAGAATAAAAGACAAGCCTTTAAATTGAACACACTTAACTTGGTGAAACATTTACTACATCATTAACTTCGTCATTGTCACATTTTGGTCACAGGCTGTGTGTCATCTTGGGCTAGAACTGACAGACCCTCAGGTGGATGTTTGAGAACCAGTGAATTTGGCATTATCAATCCCCAGACAGAAAGACAGGCTGGGAGGTTAAATGAGTCTCCAAGATGGGGCTTAGCTAGTGAGGGCAGAGCTAGGATGTGAGCCCTGGTCTTCCAGATCTAAGCCCATTATAGCATAGCCCTCCTCTGGTTTTGAAGAGACAGAATAACACATATACATCCATTAATAAGTTCTCCAGAGCATTCAATGGCCACTTACCACTCCGGTTAGTAACCAAGTGGAAATGTGCCTCTCTTCTTGTTTCTAGAACAGCCACTAGTCAGCAGTTCTCATAGACAGACAACAGAACATACTCCTAGGAAGAATTTTATGGTCCTTAGCCAGATCCATTCCTGTGCTCCATTAAACGCTCCAACATGGAAAATGCTGAGCACAAAGCCTTCGCTACCCCCACAGCATTCAATAATTAAGACTATTATTCCTATTGTAGAATTGAGTGAAAAGGGCACAGAACTTTTTCATAAATATCAAATACTTGGTTTAGGTCCCTGTGGATTCCTGTAGACGTGTTGATTCATTCTGAAAAATGAAAAGAGCTTAAGAAGTCAAATTGTAGTTTGAGTTTGGACACCTCTGTTTCCCTATCCTCCCGATTATTCCAGCATTCCTCTCCCTTCCAAACCTCTGCCAGTTCTTAGGTCAACTTGAAGAGGGTTTTCAGAGTTGGAGTGTAAGTCCAGCCATCCCAGCCCAAGACTGAATCTTATTGGCAATCTTTTTCCTTTTGGAGAAGCCTATATATGGCCCTTAGATTAGGCTGAGAAAGAACAATTGGGGGGAAGGTTACAAACTAATATCACTTAAGGAAAACTTGCCAATATGAGGAGTGTCCCACGGAGAAATATGTGCTGTCTTTCTCTCTTGGCGCTCAGCAGCAAAATGGCAACTTTCGTCTCTTTCCTTTGCTGCCTAAAAGCCCACCTCCCACTTCTCTACCCCGCCCCTACTGTGCTGCACGACTGAGCAGATATGACTGGATTGGCCCTGATGGGTAGGTTTTACTGTCCGCAATATTTTAAGCTCCCAGCCAGACAGCTTTTATGAAGGGAGGGATGTTTGGGAAACAATGGGAGTGAGAGAATGGGAGAGCTGTGTTGGGCACTGAGGGGAGGAGGATGGGAAAGCTGATGTGTGAAAGCTTAGATGGGGCTTCTGTGCCTCCCAAAGTTTCTTTTAGCAGCAGACTGGGCCTGTACATCAGTAAACCGTTGGCGTCTCTCCAGAGCACTCGAGCCTAGGGGCATTTTCCCGAGGCCTGATCATCAGCTTGGAGAATCTTAATGATGTAGGGACAGTAAGTGGTCACCTGTGTGCATCCCTCTGGCCCGAGTCAGACCGAGAGTGGTTGGTCCTTTCCAAAGGACCATATTTCATCCTTTATTGGTGGTTTGCTCTTGTCTCTCAAAGCCTTCAACAGAATGGTGGATATTAGAGGCCGAGAAGGGTAGTAGTAGGGGAAGAAAGGATGGGGAACATGTTGCTAATAGATTCAAAAGCACAGCTAGATAGGGGGAATGCGTTCTGGTGGTCTGCAGTGCTGTAGGGTGAATATGGTTAACATTAATTAATTAATTTATTTATTTATTATTTTTATTATTTGTGTGTGTGCGTGTATGAGACAGAGTCTCGCTCTGTCACCTAGGCTGGAGTGCAATAGCAAGATTTTAGCTCACTGCAACTTCCGCCTCCCAGGTTCAAATTATTCTCCTGCCATAGCCTCCTGAGTAGCTGGGATGACAGACGCCCACTACCAAGCCCAGCTAATTTTTTTTTCTTTTTTTTTTTTTTTTTGGTATTTTTAGTAGAGATGGGGTTTCACCATGTTGGCCAGTCTGGTCTCAAACTCCTGATCTCAGGTGATCTGCCCGCCTTGGACTCCCCAAGTGCTGGGATTACAGGCGTGAGCCACTGTGCCAGGCTGTTAACTATTTTATTGTATAGTCTCAAAAAGCTAGAGGAGAGGATTTTGATTGTCCCCAACAGAAAGAAATGCTAAATGTTTGAGATGCTGAATATGCTAATTATCCTGATTTGATCATTACACATTGTATACACGTATTGAAATATCACTCTGTATCACATAAATATGCACAATTATTATATGTCAACTAAAAATAAAAGGAAAAAAGATTTCTAAAAAGATCAAAACAATAAAAAAGAAACATAAACAAACCTTCAGCAGGGTGGTCTCCCTCTTTGAAATGAGCCTTAACACTCCAAATAATTCTGTTGCCATTTGTCAAAGTAATAGCATTTCTCACCATGTTTCACTCATAATTACAAATACTTTCGAGTGGCGGAAGTTGAATCAATGTCAGCTAACATTTTTAGACTTTAGTGCCTTCATCTGTTAAATGGGGATATGATGGTTTTGCTCACCAGGAGGCTCCTGGATTAAATTCTAATGTGGTTTAACGAGGAATGATGCTTGGGAAGCCAGCTTGGAGGGCATGGACACATGCTCTCTGAGGCCCACTCCCTTCCCATTATCTGGCACTGACTATTATTAGTATAAAAAATGGTTATTTTGACTACATTTCCAAACCAAAAATAGGGGCATTTCATCCTACAATTTTATTGGTGAAAACAATGGAGCAAAAATAGTTGAAACTTACATTGTTTTATGAAATCTGCAATGTATGATTACTAAATTGAAGACAACTTTGAGGGTAAACTAGACAAACAAAATCTAAGCACTTGCTTCCTCACCCCACCTGCCTTTCCTGTCCTTTCTGGTGTCATGGACATATTGCATTTTGATGGGGGCAGTTTGAAAGAGGATGGTACCAATGTGTGTGAGTTCCCAATTCCATTTTAAATAAAATGGTCACTAGCCCAAAACCTTGTTTACTTTAGATGTCTGATTTCTTTTGAACTCCCAAGTTTGAGGGTCCACACTGACTGGGACAATGCCCTCTAGGAAATCCTTCAGTTAAAAATAGATGGTCAAGGCTGATCCCTGCAGTATCAATGAGGCAAGAAGTCAGAGGATGAAGGGAAGAAATCCAATCATTCTTTCTTTGGGAATATTCAGTACATGCTGATTCCTGAAGCTTGCGCCCTCCCTGAGATAGTCCTATGAAGAGATGAGAATCTACAAAGCTTCCCTTCAAAATGAAGTTCTCCCTATCCAAGGCTTCCCAGTCAAACTTGTCTAGCGTGGTGGGTGCTGTCATTGCTCGTCATCATTTTGTGAGAGATGGTAGTAGAGGCTGCGTTTGAATCCGGAAAAATGGGGCTGTCAACAAGGCTCTGAACCAGTTATAGTCTCTCAGATTTAGACAAATCTAGTTTTTCAATTTAGCACTTTCTTTGTTTTCTTACTCTGTTGACATAGAAGATACTCCTCTACTCGTAGTACCCAATCGATTGAATTATCTTTGTTGTTGGTTCTTCTGTTTGTAGCTGGGAAATCCTTGAAACTATAAACACTCAATCGTGTATATCTTGGGGAAAGTTTTGAAAGAGATGGGGAAAGAGGCTCATCTTAGCTACCATTGAGAGATGACTTGTCTATTCCTACCAGGAATCACTTTCTCAGGTCTTTCAGAGGGATGTCTTCCCAGGGTGTCGGTATTGCATTATTTGATATAAATAAATAAATGTCTAGAATAGGAGACATAACCACATACAAATGTAAATTCCAATTTTATGTTCTGTAATCATATAGACTAATAATTTAGATTATTGACATTTTGGATAATCTAATGGTGGCATTCTCCTACAGGGTTTGTCCTTTCTTTCTCTTTCTTTCTCTCTCTCTCTTTCTCTCTTTTTCTTTCTTTTCTATTTTGTCACCCAGACTGGAGGGCAGTGGCCTGATATTGGCTCACTGCAACCTCCACCTCTGGGCTCAAGCAATCCTCCCACCTCAGCCCCCCAAGTAGCTGGAACTACAGGCACAGGCTCCAAGCCCACCTAATTTTTGTATTTTTTGTAGAGATGGGGTTTTGCCATATTGCCCAGGCTGGTCTCGAACTTCTGAGCTCAAGCAGTCTGCCCATCTCAGCCTCCCAAAGTGCTGGGACTACGGGCATAAGCCACTGCACCTGGCCCAGGGTGCATTTCAAAAGCAATGAGGCATTTCTGTGTGGAAAGCCTGTGGAATTTGCCGTTGGAAGACCTGGCTTTGAGTGTGGCTCATCTGCTTCCTATGTGTGGGCGACTTGTTCAGACTTTCTGAGCCTCAGTCTTCTCATCTGTGAAATAGAGATAATAATCACTGCCTTTCTTGCTTTGTGAAAACAGATGGTAGCTGCTAATCTAACCTATGTGATGCTGTGAATGCCTTGTTGGTTATATTTGCTGTGATCTGAGTGTGGCTGTGTCCTGTGCCCCAGGGCCATGGGTTGGTTTGTTTCTAAGTACATTGGTTACTTTTTTGACCAAGGTTACACATTCCTCCACTTCCACAGGGAAAAATGTCAGAACTGGGAAAGACTGGAGGAGATCATTGGCCCTAGCCCTTATTTTATAGATGAGGAAACTGAGGCTAGAGTGGAAATGACACCCTAAGGTTGTGGCATAGCTCTCCAGCCCATGTGTTTTCCATGGCTCCAGGTGCCTCCAGTTACGGGGCACAGACTCAATATGCAGAGAGGCTCTTTAGGGAGAACCAGGTGAGCCCTGGCCTGAGGAGAAGGGGAGAAAGATTTATTATAGGGCGCAAGAGGACCATCATCAGTCAATCCCTGTGGTGACTGGAATTGGGAGAAGTAGAATCTCTCCCTTCCAGTTACTGGGAAGTGCCGGGGGAACGAGTCTCTGAGAAACATAGGACCGGGGACTGTAGGAGAATCAGGTCACTTCTCTGAGTATTTCAAGCCCAGCTCTGACTTAGTGGGCAATGTTTAGAGATTCATTCAATAAGTATTTGTTGAGCTCCCACCCTTTGAGGTGTGTGGGACACATTGGTAAAACAAAGATTCCTAGTGGGGAGATGGAGAACAGGCATTAAACACAACGAACGAGTGAATTATACAGAACATTCAAAGGTGGTAAGTACCACCAGAAATGAGAACATACGGCAGGGTGAGGGGGATTGGGATTGCTGGTGGAGGGGAGGTGGTGCCCAAAGAGACCTCACTGAGGTGAGATTTGAGCAGACTTCCAAGAAGGTGAGAGAGAGAACCATCATGAGGGCATGGGGGTGAAGGCTTGGAGCAGCAAGGAAGCCAGAGGGGCTGCGGTAGAGTGGGCAAGGACAAACATAATTGGGAAATGTAATTTTAATCTGTTGGTTGTTCATCTATGTATTGTTTGTTCTCACCTGCATGTCTTCAAAACCCCAACACCAGCAAGAAGCCAGTTACTACCCAGTGCCCATCATACAACTTTATCCTTCCTTTCTACCACAGGCTTTGCTAAGCAGCCACTATGTGCTTGGCACTGTGCTGGGAGCACAAAGATAAACAAAGCACGGTCCCCTATGTGATGCTTAGCACATGGAGTGTGCAAAGAGGCCTCAGGTACGCTGCCCAAAGAGAGGGGGTGGGGGAGAATCTGGTCCACCCCATTACGCTGAATCCTGGGCCTAACCTTGGCCTGGGAGCCTCCATCTTGTGGGAAACTGAACAGCGAAGAGGTTAACACCAGGCTCTGGGATTAGATCATCTCAGCTTCACCACTAACTAGCCAGCTGCCTGACCTTGCCTAAGTGACTTTCCTGGTTTGAGCCTCAGTTTTGTCTTGTGAAAAATGGTGAACAGTGTCTGCCTCAAAGAGTTGCAGTGATTAAATGAAACTGTGTGTGTGAAACTGAGTCCAATACTTGGCATAGTAAGCACTTGATAGATAGTAAGTGCTATCACCATTGTTAGGAAGAAGGTTTGGATACCACCAGAAAGAGAGACCAAGGGTATTTTGCTTCACCTGCAGAGCGATCAATACTTGCTTTTTTGCTCTGTTTGTGCCACCTGGAGAGGGTCAGGAGGCAGGCCATTCCCTCTCTTTCCCTCCTCCCTGGCCAGTTTGGTTGGGAGCCAGAAATTCTTCTTCATCACAACCATTTGGCTGAGGTTCAAGGGCTCCCGTGCCCTGAGGGGCAAAGGGTGTGTTGGAAGGGGGATCTGGGGGGACTTTCACTCGAGAGAGGATTTCCAGCACAGACGAGTTGTCAGGGCAAGGCAGGGCTCTCTATTGATAGGAGCAGCTCATGCATGAGAGCAGATTGTGCCAGTTCTATAGAGCACGACCCCTCGGCCCAGGCTTCTCCTGCTAACAAAGTTATCTTTCCCAATCTGCTTAGGCAGAAGGGGGATACACTTCCTGTCCTTGTGCTGAGCACATACAACAGGCAGGACCCAGGCCAGGGGCTGGGTCTGGCTCTCCACATTCCCCGCAGTTTCTCCCCTCCCTTAACTAAAAGTCTTGGGTTCTTTCAGCTGCCCCATCACCTTGGACAGAATTACCACAGGCTGCAGAAACTGGCCACTGGCCATGGGTAAAACCAGGGAGTGTCCTGGAATTCTCGATGCCTGGGAAGTTTCAGAGAGAACGCCGGAGGAAGCATCTCCAGAACTCTAGGGGTAGGGAAAGAGTCTGCCACAGCCTAAAATTCACTGGGCTGGGGGCAGTTGTTGATGCTTTAAGTCTGAGGGTCTCAAAGTGTGCGCCCCGACACCAGCAGGATCGGCATCACCTGGGAACTTGTTAGAACTGTGTACTCCCAAGCCGTACCCCAGATCTCCTGAATTGGAAACTCTGAGGGCAAGACCAGCAAGCTGGTTTAACAAGCCCCCCAGGTGATTCTAAGGCATGCTAAAATTTTAGAACCACTGATCTAGGAAGCTGCAGCTACTAGAATTGTTCATCCTGGCCCTGGTGCCCAGAGCTTTTGTATTATAACCCTCCCCGACAACACACTGCACTTCTTGACACCCTGCCACCAAGATAGGGCCCTAAAAACATTTCTTTGGGTCCACCTAAAAAAAAAAAATCATTGTAAAATGTTCACTGCAGTCTCCCAGCTGCCATATGAGCCCAGCCTACTTATACAATATCATAAATGAGAAAGGGAGAAAAATATTTTGTACCCACATGGTGTTTGCATCAAGACTGAGGGGTAGGCACTTGTATCTTTATTTCATGGAGAGGCAGTGAGCTTAAGTAATTAGCTCACAGTTGCAGAAAGAAAGGGGCAGGGCCAGGACTGGGACCAGATCTGCTTGACTCTAGAACCCATGTTTGCTCTGGGCAGCCCATGTTGTCTCCTTTAATTATAAGATTTGGTTCTGCAGTGCTGACTTTTCAGAGCATCTGGGGTCTCTGGTCTTTGTGCTAATTAGTTAATATTTAGTGTATTTTTAAAAAACTTCTTTTTGTTCTATAAAACCAACATAGCTGCAAACATTTTCTAAATAGACTAATTCACTTTGCACATATCCATATATTTAATAAAACTACAAATGTATGGCACGAATATCTGCACACTGAAAAAAAAGCTAACAATATGGAGGCATGTAGCGTAAAAAGTAAAGGCCTTGGCCCGGTGCAGTGGCTCACACCTGTAATCCCAGCACTTTGGGAGGTCGAGGCAGGCGGATCACCTGAAGTCAGGAGTTCCAGACCAGCCTGGCCAACATGGTGAAACCCCATCTCTACTAAAAATACAAAAATTAGCCGGACGTGGTGGCAGACATCTGTTATCTCAGCTACTTGGGAGGCTGAGGCAGGAGAAATCAGTTGAACCCAGGAGGCTGAGGCTGCAGTGAGCCAAGATCATGCCACTGTACTCCAGCCTGGGTAACAGAGTGAGACTTCACCTCAAAAAAAAAAAAAAAAAAAAAAAAAAAGGCAGGATCCAGTTATATGATATGTGTTTCTTCAAGAGATATACTTTCAGAAAAAAAGAAAGGCGTGACTCCTCATGTTTACTAGCTATTTGCCTTTCTTTTTTTCTGAATGGCCTACTCATAACCTTTGTCCATTTGGATAGGGGGAGCAGTTGTCTTTTCCTTATTGATGTATAAGCTCTTTTTATAGACTATAGTTATTATTCCTCTGCCACATATGTTGTAAAACTTTTTGCAAATCATCACTTGTCTTGCAGGTTTACTTTTAGTGTGTTTTGCTGTACAGAGAATTTATAGTTTTATCTAATCAAATCTGTCATTTAAAAATGTATGGTTTCTTACTGTGTGCCTGGCTTAGAAAGGTCTCTAAATTTCACTTAAATTCAAGAAACCAGTTAGAAAAAAAGTTTGCCAGATCAGCTTCTGTTTCAGTTCAGCATTTAAGCCTGGATGCTTAAAACACTGGATTATGAGAGCAATATGATTACTGCCAATTCTCCTCCTAGTTTTCAGTCCTCTTTCTCTGCTGGCATTAAACATAACGATAATAAAGGAGTACAGTCATCCCAAAGTATCTGTGGGGGATCGGCTCCAGGACCACCCGCAGATACCAAAATCCACACAAACTCAAGTCCTGTAGTCTGCCCTATGAAACCCATGGATATGAAAAGCAAGTCCTACTATAATGCAGATTTCCAAATCTTGCCTTCCTACCCATGTTTGGTTGCTGACGCAGAACCCACCAATACGGAGACAATACAGAAGGCAGACTGCATTTACTGAAGAACACCTGTATATCAGTGGACCCGCACAGTTTAAATCCATTTTGCCCAAGGGTTAACTATATATACATATATATTTAAATTCATCATCTTGGTGCATCTGGAGACAGATTTTATCATCGTTTGCAAGGGCCTCTTCTGATTTGCAAATCAGAAAGTCAAACCTGGGGACTATCTGTGACATTTTGCTTCTCTGATGTGTTTTTGTCTTGCCTTTTATGGCTCTAGATGCCTGATTTGTACTATATTTACTATATTCAGATATCAGTGGTGGATAAGATAGGTGAGAGAGTGCAAGAATGTTATTTTTATTTTTATTTTTTCTTTAATTTTAATTTTTTTTTTTTTTTTTCCTGAGACAGAGTCTCACTTGTCACCCAGGCTGGAGTGCAGTGGTGCAATCTTGGCTCTCTGAAACCTCCTGGGTTCAAGCAATTCTTGTGCCTCAGTCTCCTGAGTAGCTGGAATTACAGGTGTGTGCCACCACACCCAGCTAATTTTTGTATTTTTAGTAGAGATGGGGTTTTGCCATATTGGCTGGGTTGGTCTCGAGCTTGTGACCTCAGGTCATCTGCCCGCCTCAGGCTCCCAAAGTGCTGGGGTTACAGTCGTGAGCCACCGCACCCAGGCCTGTTTTTCTCCTTTATAGGCATATTTTCTACCATTTTATGGAGAGAGAGCTTTTTTATTTTTCTTTTTGTCTTTGCTTTTTGTTTTGGAAATTGTTTGTCTCTTTTATATATATCTAAGACTGTCATTACCATTTCTTGGGCTTGTAACTTCTCGCTCAGAAGCAACACCGTCATTGCCACAGCCCGTCTGGGTTGGTCCTCTTACAGGTACTTGGTCTCTTTGGTCTCAATGTATGTGAAAGACAGAATCATGGCCGGCAAAGATGTCAGCATCATAATTCCTGGAACCTGGGAATATGCTACATTACATGGCACAGAGGAATTAAGGTTTCAGATGTGGAATTAAGGTTCCATTCAAACCACAGTTATCAGCTTTTCCTGGCTCTAAGCGATGCTCTGTTCTACAGGAAGCAGCCACTCACTCTTAAGAAACGTACTTGCTGGGCATCTGATTGGCTTTAGGCTCTCAGATTCCTATAATTTGCATATTCCAGTGGTAATTATTCTTCCCATAATTATTCTAGGATCTAATCTACAACTGCGCTTTGGTTGCCATTCATGACAAAGAAGTAGCTGTGGTCTGTCTGTGCTGATTACTCTGAATTTCACAAAGGCTTGCCTCTTTCCTCATTCTTTACTACTTGGTTTCTTTTCAATTCAAATTAGAGATTTGAATCTGACCTGATTCTTTGGGGTGAATCTAGACCTGGAAGCAGGAAAACCTCAGTGTCTGTGGCTTAATCTAGTTGGTCTCTCAGTCACCAAGGTCTTCAGTTTGTCCATCTTGTAAGTGGGGATAATGCCAGTCTCATGTACATTAGCTGACATAGCTCCTAACCCACAGGAGACTCAAAACAAGTATTGTTTTCTGCCCATCTCTCAGTTTTATGGCCTGTAACATGGGTATAATAATGAGACATGCTTTGCTAAGGTGTTTTGAGGATTAAATAAGATAATACAGATTTTTATAAAGAAACGCAAGCTTGTTTCCTTTTGGAGTCATGCTGCACTCCTACCACTAGGTGGCACGATCAGCACAGCCAGTTGGCGAAAACGGCTCTGAAGTCTAAGGGAAAGGGATCCCACTTCATTTTCTTCCGTCTGGATGAAGTAAGTTTGGAAATAATGATCACAGATGTACTGAAGAAGTCTTCATTTTTGCTGTAAATCATTTATCACCATCAGAAATTTTCTTGGGCAGTAGACTGCCCTGAGGAACGGTTGGAAGTGAGGCCTGGAAACCAGAGTGGTCTCTTTGAAATGTCGTTTGATCATGTCCTTCCCATACATGCCTCTTTGATCACGTCCTTCCCAGACTTAAATCTCTCTGTGGCTTGTTGTCACCTATTCAAGTACATATAAAATAAGTCACTCAGGGCGGGGTGTGGTGGCTCACGCCTGTAATCCTAGCACTTTGGGAGGCTGAGGTGGGCGGATCACTTGAGGTTAGAGCGAAACTCTGACTAGGAAAAAAAAAAAATCACTCAGGTTGAGAGTGAGAGGCCCCTAGTCCTGCCCCTGAAGCACCACAGTGGAGCCCTGGAACTCCGTGAGCCACGGCTGAAGAACCACTGCAGGATGACGTTTGGGGCCTTTAGTATGGCATGTAGGGCCCTCGGCTGTCTGATGACTGCCAATTACGCCAGCCCATCTCTTGCCACTCATAGCTTTGCACTGGCTCTCAGCACCTACCATCTACTGAGTTTCTTATGAACATCACCCTGTTTCTTGCCTCTATGCCTCTGCCTATGCAGTCCCCTCTATTGTGAATCTCCTCTTCCCTAACTGACTCATCCATTGAGGCTCAGTTTTGGCTTTAACTTCCCCAGGACTTCTTATGTGACCCTATCTAAGTTGTTTTCTAGTAGTTCACTTCTGTGTCTGCATCCCCCACTAGTCTGTGAGATTTCTGAGTACAGGGAAAGTCTCTTATTCACATCTCTTTTATAAAGGCCTGGCAAATGACAGAACTCAATGGGTTTTGAGAAATGAATGAGTGATGATTAGAGAGAAGGGCACCACCTAGATGAGGTGGTAGGAGATGAAGATGTAGGAGTGGGAAAGGAAAATGAGTGTTTTGAATCTAGGAGTGAGGGGAGTCCTTCCCAAGCTGCAGGCTGAGCCCCCGGCAGGAGACCAGGTGAGCCTCCTTCTCTCAAAGCCCCAGTGGCAGCCCTCACAAGAGGTCACCAGGGGCTGGGATATTGAAACTCCTTCAGCCACAGAGCAGCCATTAGAGAAGCACTAGCAGTGCTGGAAGAGGAGGACCTCGGGATGGGGGCAAAGGCTCAGGCTGTCCCAGAGAGACAGTGCAGAAGGATGGCTGTTTAACTGGCCAGGCTCCAGGGAAAGCAGGCTTGCTTCTAAGAATCATTTTGACTGTGATCTTCGAGGCCTGGGGTTGGAGGGTCTAGATTTGCTCAGGCTGCACTAAAGGCAAGTGTCATACCAGGGATGACCTCTGCCGGAAGGCCAGAGGGCAGAGGGTGGATCTCAACCTGAAAGTGGGAGGGAAACCACTTGAATTTTTAAAAAATTGCTTCTTACTTCATTTTCCTTCTGAGCGGGTCCCTAGGCATCCAAACAATGCCTCTCCAGGCAGCCTGGCACGGCTGTCATAAAATGCAACTGAAATCCGTATCTATGGAAACAGGCTGGCTCCTCGTTTTTGCCTCTCTCACTCCCTGCTTCTGTTTTGGCCAAGATGGGGCTAGACTCCAGCCTCTGCACTGTGATGTAGGGGCAGCTTCATCTATGCTCTCATGGCCCTCCTGTGTCCACCTTCCTTTTACCTCCTCTTACCAGAGGCAGAGGAGGTGCTGGGAGAGGGTGACCTCGCGATGGGGGCAAAGGCTCCGGCTATCCCAGAGAGACAGTGCAGAAGGATGACTGTTTGCCTGCCTAGGCTCCAGGGACAGCAGGGAGCGAAGCTCACTGGGGACAGCACTGACAGGGGCGCTGTAGGCCTGATGCCCCAATCGGGGCTTTTGGGATTGAGGCCCAGGTCTTTATCTACTCAACAAAATTAATTCCCTGCCTCTTCCACCCACCCTAGGCTTGACAGCAATTCTCTGGTCCTTTCTTTCCGTTGCCTGAAAAGGTGACTCATTATTCCTTAGGGTACACATGTGATGGTGTTTGGTTTGAGAGGTTTATTTTTAAAAAATATTTTGGGGGGATTTAAGATGAATGAAAATCAGTCTGCTTCAACTTGGCAGAATGGACTGAAATGGAAACAAAGACAGCAGAATTCTTTTCTGCTCTAGCCCTGATGTGCTGTTTTACTAAACCAGGAGTTTTCTTGCAGGGGTAACCTGTTTTCAAAACACACTGCAGGGTCTAGCTGATCTGATCTGTGTGAACATCGATGGAGACGGTAGAAGGAACAAGGTGATGGCATTCGGGGATCTCACCATTCTGACAAGACACAAGTCATTCAACAGCCAGAGGTTCTGAGGACAGCATTTCCACTCCCACAGGGTGCCCCTGCCTGGGCAGCCCGGGAAAGCGTCCAGAATACCACAGAGATTGGCCTTGCGCCACGAGGGGGCGATGCCGCCTCTCTTTTGCTCCACGCACTGCTGTAGAGGCCTTCAGAGCCTGAGGGCAAAGAAAAGAGGCCGACTCCAAGTCTGCAAAGGAGAGTCAAGTGAACTCTTTTTCCACATGAGAAAAGATGGGTATGATCTAAATGGGAGGGGCTGGGAGGACAGGAAATGCAAAGGGGGACAACCTTGGCTTTAATTTTATTGTATAACCACACTTTCTCGGCCGATTTCCTGGTGCCCTCCTTTTCACTCTGTTCGGTGATCATTATTCTGGTGGCACTGGATGCCCCAGAGGGTATCTTTCTTTTTCTCCTCTTCCTTTTCTTCCTATTCAGAAGTCCCATTTATCACGGAAATATTTGCCCTGTCTCCCACAGCACCACAAATCCAGAATCACCAACCCGAGGGTTTCAGGATTCTTTGATCTATCCTGCTCTCTTCTCCCAGACCTGTCCTTATTTCCTTTGGTCCTGCACAATTCTACTGTATCCCTGATTGTACCAGGGGCAATATTTGATCATGAAAGGGCAGAGTAAATTGTAGAGCATTAGGTTCATGTGATGGCAAAGCAAAGGGTGAAACTTCAGCAGTTGGCAGACCTTGATCATTGGAGACAAACGTTCTGGGGCCTTTCTGGTTAGGGCAATGGAGAACCCATTCTAAGAGTCATGGCTGAGACTGTGTGAATTTAACTTACCCACCTGCAAATCAGAGACAGACTTGGCTACAGGAAGCCTCTGTTGCCAGGGGCAGAATTGGGGAGCTTTTGGGGCCTCCACTCTTGTGAGTTGTCCATGCCCTGGGCTTGCCTTCCAAAAGCCTCCTGGCTAATTGAAATCCAGTGGTACAGCTTGCATCAACAAAGACTCCAGGTTCCTACTCAGGAGTTCATTTTGCCCTTGGCCTACCTGTAAACCCATTAGAGTGGAGAGTGCAGAGGAATTTCTCTCCTCACTGGGTCCAGCAAACACATTTTCATGTCCTTATAAACGATGAGGGGGTCTTGCATGGAAGACTGTAGGTAGAGACATCACTGGCTTTCACAACATGGTTTAGTATTTTTGTTGTCAGTCTCTGTAATCAGACAGACTGGCTCAGAATCTATCACTTACTAGCTCTGTGATAGTTGGCAAATTAACCCTTTTAAGTCTCATTTTTATCATCTGTAGATGGAGATGATTATTATGAGAACTTAATGAGATAATCTATGTAAAGTACTTGGCCCAATTGCTGGCACATAAATGGTTGTTATCGTTATCTTGAAATGCAGTGGAGTATAATGGCTAAGCCAGCTGACTCAAATCTGAACTCTACCACTTACTGTCCGTGTGATCTCAGGAAAACCATTTGATTTCTATATGCCTCAGTTTTCTCAGATGTAAAATGCAGTTTATTTATTTGAGACGGGGTCTCTCTCCTGTTACCCAGGCTGGAGTGCAGTGGCACAATCATAGCTCACTGTAACCTCAAAGTCCTGGGCTGAAGTGATCCTCCTGCTTCAGCCTTCTGAGTAGCTAGGACTACAGGCATGTCCCACCATGCCCAGCTCATTAAAAAACAAAAAAAAATCTGTAGAGACAAGGTCTTGCTGTATTGCCCAGGTTGGTCTCAGGCTCCTGGCCTCAAGTGATCCCCCCACCTTAGCCTCCCAAAGCACGGAGATTATAGGCATGAGCCACCACACCACACCTGGCTAAAAATGCAGTTTAATAATCACAGCTATGTTACAGAGTACTTAGGACTGAATAGATAATGTATGCAGCACGCTGAAAACAGTTCTTGGCATATACTAAGTACTCATGGCTGGTCGTCACTGCCTGTAAAGCTGTGGTTTGGATTATCCAAAAGTTACCTGCATTTTGCTCTAGAATACTAAGATGCGTGTTTTAGTCAGCAGGAGAATTATTTTCTGATTTGACTTAGTTTGCACTAAGGTGAATCTGTATTTGTTACTTGTATAACTGGTTAATGCTGGGGCTGGGGTTCAGAACATGGCTGAGGGAGACTTGTTAGAGATGCAAGATGTGCAGCAGAGAGTCCAGAAAACAGGTCACTTTGAGGCACTTGCATGGCATCTTTTCACTAGTGCTCCTGTATAGTTTATCTGTCACTACATATCAGTTTAGAAAGATTTTATTGTCACACCAGTTTTGCAGGTAGAAGAGTAGGTGAAAGAGATAGATTACGTGCCCTGCCCAAAGGTCACAAAGGCAGGATCTATACCCACATGCCAATTGCATTTAAAAATAAAAATTAAAGCAGCTTTTGGCTTTTCCTGACAGCACAAGTCATAGACAGTGTATTTGACATGTCATTAGACTGTGTTGGCAGCCTTAGGCACAGCTGCAGTGAATCTGGGGTAACATCAGGAATAGAGCACCTCTCTGATTACTTATTAATTAATTAATTAATTTATTTATTTATTTATTGTTAGAGTCTCCAACAAGAAAATTTTAAGAAAAGAAAAAAGAAATCATTGTGGGTAGGAATCAGGAGAGAGTAGTCAGGAAAAATCTGAAATTTTCCTAAAATTTAAAATATATATATTATGAATCCTAGGTCTTGTGCCATTTAAGCCAGTCTGTAAATCATATCATTATCTTATAGGAGGAGAATCTTGGACAATAAAAAGATCAGAATGAGGGTGATGTGCTATCAATCTTTCTAAGAAAGAGAGAAGAATTAATTTGGAGAAACAACCCATTAGGGCTGACAACTGTTTGAGTAAAACTGATGACATGAAACTGGAAAGAAAATACTCTGCTGACTTCTTAAATGGGAAGATGATTCATTAGCAGTGAGGGTTAGGGGTGTCTGTAGTCCTTTTCTGATTATCTGTGAAGTAGTAGCCTGGATTAGCCAAAAAGAGGTTTGCTTTTGACTCTGAAAAATGTCATGATATTTGTTTTGGCAGTAGATAAATTTTTGAACTACACCTGTTAGCTCAATTGTAAATATTTCATTACGGAGTGATGGGCATATGAATGCTATAGCTTCTTTTCATTCAGCAACTATTTACTGAGTACCTACTATGTGCCAGGCACTGGGCTAGGAGCTGGACATACAATGCTGAACTAGTTAGACATGGTCCTTGTCCTCCTGGAGATAGACACTGAAGAAATAATACACATGAGCAATCATTATCATCTAATTAATAATCATCCCAATGGGCTGGGTGTGGTGGCTCATGCCTGTAATCCCAGCACTTTGGGAGGTTGAGGTGGGCAGATCACCTGAGGTCAGGAGTTCAAGACTAGCTTGGCTAACATGGTGAAACCCCTTCTCTACAAAATACAAAAATTAGCCAGGCATGATGGCTGGTGCCTGAAATCCCAGCTACTTGGGAGGCTGAGGCGGGAGAATCGCTTGAACTTGGGAAGCAGAGGTTGCAGTGAGCCAAGATCACGCCATTGCACTCCAGCTTGGGCAACAGAGTGAGACTCTGTCTCAAAAAAAAATCATCATCATCATCATCACAATGAAGACACATACAGAGTGCTAAATGTGGGTATAATGAAGAGTTGGCCTTGCCCAGGAGGTGAGAAATATGAAAGTCCTTTGAAAACTGTGAAATGCTAACTAAGGCTTTGTCTGGATTCATCTGGATTGTGGTTAGTCTCTGAATTACACAAGATTGCTCCTGTGTAATTCCTGGCTGCTGTTTCTGCCTGAACTTTCTGTCTTGAAGGAAGCCAATTTCTTTCTCAAAATTCTACCTGGTGAGTGGGAAAGGCCCCAGGAGTGGGTGGGAATAGGTGGAGAAATGCTTCCATCAGTTGCTGGAGCAGAGAGACCAGTTCAAATTTGTGAGTTCATCAACTATTTTGGTTGGAAATCTCACAAAAAATGAGAAAGCACAACTTCTTGACCAAAATTATGAGCAGAAAGGTCTGCTACTGTCCATCACTCATTCTTTCAGGGACTGACACAATGCATTTCTCATTCACCAGTTCTATCCTAAGAGTTAGGCATATGCAGATGTGAACACCAACGTTATTACAAAACTTGAAGAGTCCCTTTTAAAATAGTCATAACTTATTAAATGTAGATTTTAAGGTTGGCACCTTTATATACATCATTTCACTTCATCATTATGAAAGCCCTATAAAGTAACTGTTTTATTCACTTGCCTGAGGTCATAATGCAAGAAGTGACAGAATCAAGATTTATATCCAGGCCCAAATTTGAACTTTAGAACTTGCATTTTTTCCATTACATGGTACTTGTCTTTTGGTTAGAGTTAGCGACAGCAGCTGGACTTCAAGAGTTTGGTAACATTACTTACTTTCTCTTATTAAAGAAATGGGGGTGGAAGGGAGAGAAAAGAGTGTACAACTGAGCTTTAAACTGTGGAAATATATTTTATAACATTTTAAGTTCAATGTCTTTTATTGGGTTGGCCTTGAAATGAAAGTCTAGGAAATAAGATGTCTGCTCTGAGATGGGTGTGGAAGATCCTGTACTTTCACATGCCTGTTAAAATTAGAGATGAAATATAATCAGTTGACGGAGGGCTTGGATAAAAGAAACTGAGACACGTAGCTGGCAAATATGAAAGTACATGAAAGGGACCAAGACCCAGAAGATCGTAGAGAAAAGGGTCACATAGCTCATTGCCAAGCTGGAGTTATTTCTGTTCAGAGACACCAAAGTTCTCCCCAAAACTTCTCCTTTAGTCTTGGTAATGTGAAACTCTGGGGGGTCATTCCTACAAATTCTGCCCCCTTTATGATCCCCTGTATAATTAGATCCATCCTTTTTCAGGAAGAGGACCTGGCAGATATGTTTCATGGTTTATGCATAATCCAGTTCCTTTCATGCTTCCTGCTGTAAAGTTAGGCCTGTACATTGCATTTTTGAGACCCTACTGCAACCATTCCTAGGGTCGGAATGATCACAACCAGCTGACCAGACCCGTTAGCTGCTGTTTGGTTAACTGTTCAAGTAGATTGGAAGAAGAGGCAGTGAAAGAACTGGGCAGTGAGCGCAAGGTAAGGACATTGAGAAGATGCATGCCCAGGGATTTTGGTCTTCCACCTTCCTTTAACTTATATTGTCCACAAGAGATTGTATAAGTGAGGGTTCTCCAGAGAAAAAGCACCAATCTGATATATATAGGCATATAAGAGATTTGTTATGGGATTTGGCTCACGTGATTATAGAGGCCAAGAAGTCCCACAATTTGCTGTCTGCAAGCTGGAGAACCAGGAAAGCTGGTGGTGCAATTCAGTTCAAGTCTGAAGGCCTGAGAACCAGGGGAATCGATGGTGTAACTCCTTGTTCAAAGCTGAGAGCTGGTGGGATGGGGAGTTGGTGGGGGAGACACTGGGGTAAATCCTGGAATCTGTAGGCCTGAGAACTGGGAGCTCCAATTTCTGAGAGCAGTAGAAGATGGGTATCCCAGCTCAAGAAGAGAGAGAGAATTTACCCTTTCTCCTGCTTTTTGTTCTATTTGGCCTTTAATGGATTAGAAGATGCTCACCCATACTGGGGGAAATGAATCTTCTTTACTCAGTGTATTGATTTAAATGCTAATCTTTTCCTACAATATCCTAATAGATACACCTGAAAATAATGTTTTGTCAGTTAAATGGGTATCCCTTAGCACAATCAAGTTGACATATAAAATTAACCATTGCAGAGATCAATCTTGGATAGGCTTCTCCTCTGGGTACTCTCTAGATGCCTTATAAAATGCTAAGCTTACAACTGTATGATTTTTCTTGTTATCACTTCTTCTATTCCTGGACATTTAAAAAGCACTGGTCTCAGAGGGATTGTTCTCCCCCACCCCACACCATGTTAGTTTTAAGTTTAATGATATTCATAATGTCTTTAAACTAACTGGTCTTTTTTTCCATTGGCATAGTAAAATGGAGTTCATGCTTATACCTGCTTAAGAGTTAATTAGTTTAGTTTAAGAATCGACTTTACGTGACTCTAGCTTTAACTCAAGAATGACTGAAATAATAACCACAATAATGGTAACACTGATTAGAATCAGTGAAAGAAAATCATACTGCAGGAGGGGATGGTGGTTGATGCATTTGTATTATTTGTTTTAACACATTCATTTGTTGCTCCCACAAAGATATAAAACCCATCATTCTTGATCTGTTCAACACCTGAAATTGTTTACAATGAAGATGATCGCTATAGTCTCTTGAAAAACATGAAAAAAGAAAAACAGTGAATGATTCTCTTGTTTGGTTGGGGTGGTGCCATTTGGTCCATACCTCTATTATGGACTTTATTAAACTGCATGATAATTATTGGTTAACCTGATTGGCTTCTCCAATAAAATGCAAGTTCTTTGAGGGCATATTATTAAAATTCATATTAATACAATTTTGCTGATTTTTGATTAAATATTATCCAAAAATTCATAATAAATAAAGAATGAAGGGTCAAATTAATTAGGTTAATAAAATAACTGGGGCTGGCCAGCACAACGAGCCAGCAGGGAACTTCCGTCTAAATTCATTACCACCTGGTTATGTTTTGGCAACTCCTGATAGCAGTTATCTGCTCTAGCCTAAATATTGATGAGGATGCTTCTGGGTCCTGTTGTTGGGATTTCCAGGGAAAGAGCAGTGATTCCAAACATCTCTTGGTTAGTGGTACCCACTTGTTGGCCCAATTCAAGTAGATAGGTCCAGAAAAACATTAGGGATGCTAGGACTTACCCTCCACTTCCCTGTTTCCAAAGACAAATTTACCACCATTTCCCCTATTTTTTTCCATCCTGCCCCTCTTCTTCGTTCCACATTTTCTCTTTTTCCTCAAATAATAAGAAATGTGTCTGTTAATTTGAGAATGGGGGCTGAATGGAAGAAGGAAGCCAATATCAGGGTTTTATATTCTAGTGCATTGTCATTGCAGGAGTTTTACTGTATTAGATACTCAAAAAGTATTTGTTGAATTAATGAATAAATACAATTTGCCTCAAGCAATGACCTGAACTTCTTAAAGAGTCAGACAACAAAATGTGTAAATAAACCAATACAAGGAATCAACATTTGGCACCACTAAATCCTGGGTGTCTAGCGTATAGGCTAGCTAATTACATACTAATGACATACTAGCAAGTCTAGATTTGGAAAACTGAAGGAATTGCATGGCATATCAGCACACCAGATTAGCCTAAACTTCATAGTCAAAACTCTGCCCAATTCTAGCCTAAAAGAAGGTGTGCATTGAAGGTAGCTGTGGTTGTGATCCAGGCTTAGATAATCGGTGCTGACAAATTATCTCAGTCCAATCAATGACTGAGTTTATTGGAAGCTGAGATTTATTCTTTTTGAGGGTTAGTCTATTTCTAGTCCCTGTTTACTCCTAAGTGTAAATCAATGCATCAGGATGACACAACAATCCTAAATGTAAACGTATGTAAAAACAGAAGCAAAACGTGACATAACTAACAGGAAAAATAAACAAATATCTAATTATAGTGAGAGATTTTAACAGCATAGCCCTCTTTAAGTAATTTATAGAGCAAGTAGGTAAAAAATCGGTAAGGATAAAAGGCCCTGAGCAGCACAATCAACAATTTGACCTAATTGACATACATAGGACAATCTACCTTATATAGCAGAATAAATATTTAAGTGCCCAGGAAACAGTCACCAAAATGAATAATATGCTGAGTCACAAAATGACTTTTAATACTTTGAAAAGGTTAACATTATACATAATGTATTCTCTAGCTACAATAGAATTAAATTATAAATCAATTAAATTAGAAATAAATAATAATAAAATATCTAGAAAAATCTCCAAATATTTGGAAATTAAACATTCATAAGTAATCCATGTCTCAAAGAAGAAATCACAAGAGAAATTAAAAAATATTTTTAATTGAATGAAACAAAACCAGAAAAAACACTTCACAATAAAATAAAACTAAAGACCATTATCTTTCAAGGATATAATTGAATGAAACAAAACCAGAAAAAACACTTCACAATAAAATAAAACTAAAGACCATTATCTTTCAAAAACCTTACCAAAATATTGGCACACAGAATTGAGCAATATATAAAGGAGATAATTAAAAAATAAAAAAGGATATTATAAGACCAAATGGGGTTCCCCCCAAAAAATTCAAGGATGATTTAGTGTCTCAAAATTAGTTAGTACAATTTACCATATTTGCAACATAACGATGCAAAGCCATTTGATCAACTTGATAAATGCAGAAAAAATTTGAAATAATTTAATCCTCATTCATGAATAAAATGCTTATGCTTTCAGATATAACCTCCCTAATCTGAAAAATGGCATCTATGAAAAATACTACAGCTAATATCATACTTAATAGTAAAATATCAATGCTTTCTTTTTAAGATCAGAAAAAATTCCCTCATCACTTCTACTCAGCATTATATTGAAGGCTGTAACCAGTACAATATGGCAAGCCAAAGAAATGCAGTATGAAGTTTGAAAAAGAAGAAATAAAACTATCTTCAGATGGCATGATGTGTATGTTAAAAATTCTAAGGAATCTGAAAAGAAGTCTCTACTAGACTAAATACATGTAGAAAATCATGGGCTATAAAGTCAATATACAAAAATCAATCGTATTTCCATACAACAGCAGCAAAAAGTTCAAAAATAAAATTAAAAAGTATCATTACAATAGCATCAAAACCATCAAATACTTAGAAATAAATTTAATAAAATGCAAAATGCTTGCACTGAGGAGCACTGTGGAGAGAAATTAAAGAAGATATAAACAAATGAAGAGATATATCATAGATTGGAAGAATCAGTATTGCTAAGATGCCCATTGATCTGCAGATTCAGTGCAATCCCCATCAGAATCCTAGAAGATTTTAAAAATATAAATTGACATTTTGATTCTAAAATATATATAGACATGCAAAGGACTTTAATAGTCAAAACAATTTTGAAAAAGGACAAATTTGGAGAATTTTCATTATCTATTAAAGAAATACTTTAGGCCAGGTGCAGTGGCTCACGCCTATAATCCCAGCACTTTGGGAGGCTGTGGCGGGAGGATCACGAGGTCAAGAGATTGAGACCATCCTGGCCAACGTGGTGAAACCCCATCTCTACTAAAAACAGGAAAATTAGTTGGGCGTGGTGGCACGCGCCTGTAGTCTCAGCTACTCGGGAGGCCGAGGCAGGAGAATCACTTGAACTCGGGAGGCAGAGGTTGCAGTGAGTCGAGATCACGCCAGGGTACTCAAGCCCGGCGACAGAGTGAGACTCTGTCTCAAAAAGAAAGAAAGAAAGAAATACTTTAAAACTCTAGTAGTTAAGACAATGTAGTATTGAAGTAAACACAGAAAAAAATAGATCAATGGAACAGAATATAGAGTCCAGAAAGAGACATACATATATGATCAACTGATTTTTAACAAATCAACAAATCAATGATTTTTAACAAATCAAATCAGTAGAGGAAAGGAAAACCTTTCCCCGTATGGTGCTGAAACACCTGAACAAATGTATGAAAAATATGAAATTGTACCCTTACCCCATATTACTACACAAAGTTAATTTGACATGGCTCATAGACCTAAACATAAAATTTAAAACTATAAAACTTCTAGAAGAAACCTTCAGAGAATATTTTTTTGTGATCTTGGGATGGAAAATATTTTTTAAAGAAGTCACAAAATACACTAACCAAAAAGAAAAAAAAGTTGATAAACTAAATGTATCAGAGTTCAAAACTGCTCATCAAAAGATGTCACCATTAAAATGAAAAAGCCAGCCACAGTCTAGGAAAAAAAATTTGTAAAATATAGATTTGACAAAGAATTTCTTTCACATATATAAAGAACTTCTACATATCCATCATAGAAAGATAACCCAACAAATATAATGGGCAAAAGATCTGAATAGAGACTTCACAAAAGAAGATACATGAATGGCTAATAAGCACATAAAAATGTGTTCAACATCACTAGTCACTAGGAAAATAGAGATTAGAACTACAATAAAATTTCACTACATACCCATCATAACGGGTAAAATTAACAAGACAACAACAAATGTTGGCAAGGATGTGAAGCAACTTGAACTCACATTCACTGGTGTTAGAAGTTTCAAATGGTACAACCACTTGGCAATAGTCTTTGAAAGTTTTAAAAATGCTACACATACACCTATTATATAACCAGGCAATTTAACTATTATATATTTACCCAAGAGAAATAAAAACATGTCTGCAGAATGATTTGTGCAAGAATCTTCACAGCAGTTTTATTCATCAAGTATCCACAAACAAGAGAATGGGTAAACAAATTGTAAGTATACCCATACAATGGAATACTATTCAGCAACAAAAAGGAACAAACTACTGGTACACACAACTATGTAAATGAATTTCAAAAGCATTATCCTAAGTTAAAGAGGCCAGGCACAAAGGACTATGATTTTGTGACTCCATTTGTATGAAAAATTAGAAAAGGCAAAATTATGGTGACAGAAATCAGGTCCGTGGATGCCAGGGGACAACGAATCAGGGGTGGGTATTGACTGTAAAGAGGCTAGAAGGAACTTTTTGAGGTGAAAAAATTGTTCTTATCTTGATTACAGTAATGACTATATGACTCTATACCTTTGTGAAAACTTACTAAGTTGTATGGCTTTTTTTTTTTTTTTTTTTTTTTTTTTTTTTTTTTTTTTTTTGAGACAGGGTCTTGCTCTGTCACCAGACTGGAGGGCAGTGGTACAATCACAGCTCACTGCAATCTCGACCTCCCAGGCTCAATGGATCCTCCAGCCTTACCCTCCTGAGTACAGGCATGCGCCACCACACCCAGCCAGTTTTTCTGTATTTTGTTGTTGTTGTCGTTGTTGTAGATATGAGGTTTTGCCATCTCGCCCAGGCTGGTCGCAAACTCCTGGGCTCAAGCGATCCTCCTGCCTCGGCCTCCCAAAGTGTTGGGATTACAGGCATGAGCCACTGTGTGGGACCTAAATTGTATGCTTTTAATGGGTAAACTTTACTGTGTGTAAATTATACCTCAATAAAGGTTATTTAAAAACATGACCATGTGAGGGTAGATATTTATTATCCTATTTCAAAGGTGGGAAAAGTGGGATCAGAGAGGTGATACTATCTTGCCTAAGTTCACACAGCAAGGGAGTGGCAAGGCCAGAATTTGAACCTCCATATGTTGTTGGTGCCAAAGGCCATATTCTGTTATACAAATAATTTAAAAATGATTGTGCAAGTGTATATTACTTGTACATGCAGGTATATTTCTTTTCTTAAACTAGCATGGAAGCTCCTCAAAGGCAAGAACTTCCCTATATATCTCTTTTCAGGTCCCCCAACTGGCTTGCAGAATGGTCTGTAGCATCAGGAAGTCTGTAGACCTGAGCTTGCCCATCATTTGCGTGTGCAGCAACTTTGAAGGGATTATGGGGCATGTCAGAGATATTGATCCCCTCTGTCCTCCAGGCATCTTGAGTCTCTGGGCTTGTGGGCCTGGCTGACACCAGCTTCATGTGCTGTATGAATATGATCATTTTCTAATACATGAAAAAGGTGAGGAAGCACTGACTTGGACAAGAAGTGCTATTGGAATTTGAAAGTGAGAGGAGGTAGCTCTGGCTGAGATGCTCTCGGTCGAGGACCTATGGGGAAAACCTTGCTAATCAGTGAGGAGGGAAGGCAGTGTGTGGAAGGGGAAGAGAAGAATGGATGGGAATGAGACTGGGCTTCACATGTTTGGGGACAGTGGGCAGGAAGGTCAGGCTTGATCTGGAGGTACGGAGATGTATTCCAGAGGGAGATGGACACTCTTCTTGTGAGGGACTGGCCTCAAGGCTAAGGAGTTGGAATATGCTTGGCAGCGCAAAGCCTCCTGGTCCAATTTCACCCAGGAATTGTGTGTGTGTGTGTGTGTGTGTGTGTGTGTGTGAACGCACAGGCATGTGTGTAGGAGGATGCGGATATGGAAGGAAAAGTGTGTATGTTTAAGAATAATGTGCTGTTCCTGGACTTTATGGCTGAGGGTCGTTCTGGATACTGGAAGTGCCAGCTCCTCATCCTGGAGACTCTGGGGAAGTCTGGCTTTCCTTTTCACACAGCATTTTTTTTTTCCCCAGCCCCTAGCTGTTTTCCCCTGGGGGGAAGACATCTGTGGGGACGGTTCCTGTTTCCCCGCCGTTGCAGGCCCTGGCCTTCCTGAACATGATATGATTGTTTCTCTGGGCACAGTGCAAAGATGCCAATGGAGAACGGAAGTATCTCATGCCTTAGCAATTTTTTTTAAGGCAAAAAAGAAAAGGCTATTGAACTTGGGAACCCTGGACCTGAAGTCCTCTCTTCCTGGTGTGGAAGTGGGGACATTGTACAGGGTCTATCAGTCAGCCCAGTGGACCACATCTCCAGCAAGGGAACGATTTGCCTCCCACCCATCAGCTAAGCAGTAACACTAGCACTAAATTCCTTCCTGTTTTCAAACTGCTACTGTATTTATGCACTGTTCCCTTGGGAATCTTGGGACACGGAAATGGAGAACTTTATTCTCTTTCTCACCTTCCTCACTTTTCATATCCCCATCCCTTTGTAATATTCTTTCATTCATTCACTCATTTATTCCCTTGTTCAGCAAATATTTCTTGAGTACCTACCTGCGGTATACTAAGAAATACATTTAGTTTTTGTCCCTCATTCCAGGCACAGAGCTCCTAAATTCCTTGGAAATTCCAGAATTATAGGAATGTCCTTTGTTATGCATATGGCGGCCCTTTCAATCACACCAGAGTTTATGCTAATGATGTGATTGAGCGTTAGGGATCCCTAGATAGCCTCAGGATGAGGCTGCTTACCAGAAAGACAGAGCGATTAGAAGGTTGGTACTTTCAGTCCCACCCACTGACTTCTTGGCAGAGGGGAGGGGACTGAAGATTGAGCTCTGTAAAAAGTCTTAAAGAACAAGATTTGATGAGCTTCCAGGCTGCTGAACACCTGAAGGTGCCGGGAACAGCCCTCTGGTTGTTCCTGAGTTATAGCCTTTATAACAAACCAGTAAACATAAGTAAAGTGTTTCCCTAAGTTCTGTGAGCCATTCTAGCAAATCATTAAAGTAATTAAAATGATACAAGAAGGTTGTGGGAACCTCTGATTTATAGCTGTTTGGTCAGAAGTATCAGAGGACTAGACTCGCAATTGGCATCTGAAGTGGGGAAATAGTCTTGCTGGACTGAGTCCTTGATTTGTAGGATCTGACACTAACTCCAGGTAGATAGTGTCAGAATGGAGTTAAATTGTAGGGCCTCCAGCTGGTGTTCAGAGGGTTGGAGAATTGTAAAAAAAACTCATACATCTTGGGCCAGAAGTGTGTGAGAGTGTGGAGAAACACAGTGTGTGTGTTTTCCCAGACTACTTTGTGACAGGTATTGTGTTAAATACTAACAATATAGCAGTGCTCAAGGAAAACCTCCCATCCTTGACCTCAGTCACTTCTGATGGAGAAGATCCATTATGTTCAGACATGGTTATACCAGGCATGGAAAGACAGAAAGTACATAAAAAGAGAAATGGCAACATAAAGAAGCATATCTCAAAGCTCTGTGGAAACTGAATTTATGTCTAATTCATCATTTTTGTTTTGGGTTTTTTTTTTTTTTTTTGAGACAGTCTCGCTCTGTCACCCATGCTGGAGTGCAGTGGCACGATCTTGGCTCACTGCAACCTCCACTTCCCGGGTTCAAGGATTCTCCTGCTTCAGCCTCCCAAGTAGCTGGGATTACAGGTGCCTGCCACCATGGCTGGCTAATTTTTGTATTTTTAGTAGAGATGGGGTTTTACCATGTTGGCTGGGGTGGTCTCGAACTCCTGACCTTGTGATCCACCCACCTCAGCCTCCTAAAGTGCTGGGATTACAGGTGTGACCCACTGCGCCTGGCCTCTAATTCATCTTTAACTCTATTATAACACATATTACAACACATGGCACATAATAGGTACACCAGGACTATTTGTTGAAAGAATAATGATGGTGTGAATGAGAAGTCACATAGTATAATATAAAAAGAATAGAGCCCCTGGAATTTCACAGACCTGAATTCGATTTCCAACTGTACTACTTCTTGTCTGGTATGATTTTGGAGAAGTAGGATGACCTCTGTGAGCCTCAGTTTTCTCATTTGAAAAATGAGGATTACAATGCCTATTGCATGGGAATTTAGTAAGGGTTAATGACTAAGGATTAATAACTATGTAAAGTATATAAATATGTTAAAAAAACTGGCACATAAGTGATCAATAAATAGCTTACATAGTTCTTTGGTGTTAATAATAAAGGCTACTTGAATAAAAATAATAAAGGTTAAATGAATAATAGAGAAAAAAGTTACAGAATTATGGAGGAAGGCGTAGCTACAGAGCGCGGAGGCTCTCATCGAGATGGGGCTGGACTGAACTGTGCTTGAAAGGTAACCCACACTTGGGTACACAGAGAACAAGAAGGCAGCACTGGGCGTGGTAATGGTAGGCTTCTGGGACAGGGCAGAGGAGGGAACTGGGAAGCAGTGGAAGGGATGGACCAGCGTGGAAGGCTCCTTCAGGAAGCCAGGCTCAAGAACTTGCCCTTGATTCCTTTGAAGTTGAGTCTTACAGGTGGAGCTGTGGTGTGCTAAGTGATGTTTTAGAATAATCAATCTGGGGTAGTTGTAGGGTGACTAGTCGGGGAGGCAGGGAGAATAGTTACATAATAATCCATGTGGCCCAGGGACCTAGATTCAGGGGACAGCAGCAGAATGAAAATATAGTATGAATTTGACAGACTTTGAGGTAGAAGAATCAGCAGAACCAGCTTTAGAAAGCTTGTCCAGGATCACAGAGTTAGAAGGGAAAACACAGCCCTCTTCTCAAAGAAATGGAGTCCACCAGGAACCTTCAATGGGTCTTTTCCAAAACCTCTGCCACATCTGAGTTTGGTTCTGATGCTTTTTTTTTTTTTTTTTTTTTGAGACATAGTCTTGCTCTGTCACCCAGGCTGGAGTGCAGTGGCGCGATCTGGGCTCACTGCAAGCTCCGGCTCCCGGGTTCACGCCATTCTCCTGCCTCAGCCTCCCGAGTAGCTGGGACTACAGGTGCCCGCTACCATGCCCGGCTAATTTTTTGTATGTTTTAGTACAGACATGGTTTCACCGCATTAGCCAGGATGGTCTATCTCCTGACCTCGTGATCCACCCGCCTGGGCCTCCCAAAGTGCTGGGATTACAGGCATGAGCCACCACGCCCAGCCGCTATTTTTTTTTTTTTTTTTGGTCTATTTTTACTGTGTTTTTTTGCTTTTTAGCGTATCTTGTATTTTTTGTTGTTGTTGTTGAGAGCTTGTCAGCCAGACCCCTATTGAGTTCCATACTAGGTTTGAGAGGCTGAAGAAGAGACCCAGGCAGAGAAGGAGACATAGCCTTTACTGACGGCACTTACATATAGGGTGGACCAGTGGTGGAGGGCTGGGACAGGAAAACCACTACCATTTGGTGGAAAGCATGCAGTTATATAGATCAGGTGAGTCTGCATTCTTAGGGGGTATGCTTGTTATTGCCATCAGGTGCATCTGCCATACAACGCTACACATCTGGTTAAAAGAAACAGAAATATTGGCCTTTGGTGTGAGGTGTTGTTTTTCTGATTGGGAGTTAGGCTGTGTTTACTGTAGTGTCAGATGATAGAATTCCCTCTAGTGTCTTTGCTTCTGTTTTCTCTGTTGTCTTTGTGTTTCTCTAGAGACTCTTTCTAAAATAGGGTCATGGAAGTCTTGAAGGGGCTGGAATTGGGTATTTCCTTCCCCCAGGGCAGTTAGGTTCTGGTAAAATAGTATTCCTTGAAGGCAGCTTTGTTAAGGAGAATAGAGCTCTCTGGGAATATTTTTAAATGATTACTTTGTCCATCCCCGACCCCTTTGCTGGCAACATGAGGGGATTGTTCTTCAATTTTCACAATAAGAACCTGGTGGGGCTCCTGGAGGTAAAACTCAGGAAAGCGTTGGGAACCCTGAAAGACGGCTGCTACCCCTCGGTGTTTAACTCTCAAGCGAGTCCACACTAAACCTGCAGCAATTCATCCATTATAGTGTAAGTGTTCCTTCTGGAATTGGCTCCAGCTGTGGTCTTTTGCGCCAGTAAACTGTAATTCTCTGTATTTGCCTCATTGTCTCTCCAGTTTTCAGGACAGCTGTTTGTCCTGTGATTTTGGTTCTCTGATGGATCTAAGAAGAGCTGTTTGTTCAACTTTTTTGTTGTTGAGTGGATGGGAGTGCTGACTTCCAAATCTTTACCTGTTGGATCATTAGCCGGAAGACGCAGGGCCCTTTTTATTTGGAATAAACTTACCTTGATTGGCTGGTTTGAAAGCCAGAGAAAAACAATTACCTTAACTTTTAGGAGTGAAGGAAATGGGTCATTTTTTTTTTTTTTAATAGTGATTTCTTATTCATTTATTTACTCCAAAATATTTTTTGAAGGTCTTAATGTGCATTGCACTGTGCTGGGCTTTGTGGGAGTTAGAAAGAACAAGACATGGTTCTTGGCCTAAGACTATGTGATATTCTCCTAATTCCATCCACCCCCACCTCGAAGTTGTCTTCCACACCTTAAGCTTGTTTTCTACATTTCAACCAGTGGCAGTGGAGCACACGAGGTAGCACGTTATTGGAATCAGAGAGATCTTGGCCCAAATATTGGCTTTGCTACTCACTGGCTGTGTATCTTGTGCACATTTCTTAGCCTCCATGAGGTTGACAATAGCCTATTTCACTGGATTTTTATGAAGATTAACTTATAACCACATGGCATGTAGGAGGTAGTCAGTAAATGGTAGCAGTTTAAATTATTTCCTCTGGCAATACTAGACTTCTGTTGAGGTGCCAGGAACTCTTAAGACAAATAATTTCTCATCAAAAAAATTTTGGTAAAATGTCCATAACGTATAATTTACCATCTTAACAATTTTTAAATGCAGTTTAGTATGAAGTAGATTCACATTGTTCTACAACCAATTTCAGAACTTTTTAAACTTGCAAAATGGAAACTCTATACCATTTTGACTCTTTTTTTCCTTCCCCTAAGTCCCTGGCAACTACGATTTTACTTTGTTTGTAGGAGATTATGAGATAATGTCTTTTTCTTTTTAACATGAGGTGAATATTCATCTGGAATGAAACCCGAAGGCTTCACATCACTCCCTGGGGCAGTATTTGGTATATTAATGCAAGAAAATATATACACCTTTGTCAGGGCCTAACTGAATCAATGGGCGGAACCCTGCGTCCTCCCAGCATGACCCCTGGCATCACTGGCAACAAGCCAGTGATTCCCCCAAGTTGTGTTCTCCATGATTTCAAGATGAAAAGTGTGGAACTGTGGTTCCTGAGCTGCAGCCTCACCTTCTCATGCTCTGTGTTAAGGTAGTTGCTGCATCACTTGAGCCCTGACTTGTAGCCCTGGTCCCCATTAGGTTCAGATTCTAGGTTTATGTAGGTGACTCCCACACTTCTTGCTTAAGCTTCAGTCTTGAATATTGAATTCATCTAGATGTTTCCTTGGCACTTTAAACTCAATAGGTGCTAACCTGAGCTCAGCATCTTTCCCTCAAAACCTGCCCTTAGTTCTGTGATCTTCACTCTGTAAATGAGGTTTCCCTATTTCCAGCTTCCTATTCCTTATTCTGTGGAATCTTCCTTTGATTTTCTGTCTCTCCTTCCCTCTGATGTTCGATCGACAGCCAAGACCAGGTGAGTCTAATTTTATCTCTCCTGTCTTCCCTCCAATCTCCATTGTCACTATTGCTCAAGTCTTCTTTGCTTCTCATCAGGGAATCATGAGCTTCTCAAGAGTTTTGCTTAATTTCTTAACTTGGGAATCTCTCTCTCTTTTGCTCCAACTCATCTTGTGCACCACTGCCAGATGAGTGTTCAAAAACCCTGTCTCTGCTCACAACATTGCACACAACCTTTAATATCTCACAATGGCCTTCAGGTACAGACAAGATATATCAGTCATGGGTCAGATATATCAGTCTGGTACTGAGGGTTCTCCAAGATTTGTCTCTCTTTCCATGTATATTAATTAATTGTCTATTGCTACATAATCAAAATTTACTGGCTTAAACACATTTACTCTCTAACAGTTTTTGTGTGACAGGAATCTGGGTATGGCTTGACTGGGTCCTCCGGCTTAGGGTTCTCAAAAGACTGCAATCAGGGTGTTAGTTAGGGCCACAGTCCATGCAAGGTTCCACCGGAGTGGGATCTGTTTCCTAGCTCAGCCAGTGGTTACTGGCAGGATTCAGCTCCCTGTGGGTCATTGGATGGAGGGCCCAGGTTCTTCACTGGCTTTTGTTTGGAGGGTGCCCTCAGTTTCTTGCCAATTGGGCATCTCCATAGCGTAGATCGTAACATGGCAGCTGGCTCCATCAAAGTTAATGAGAGAAGACGGAGAGACCAAGATGGAAGTCAGTCCGGTCTTTTAGAACTTAATTGGATTGGGAGGCGAGTATGCTAATAGGGTGTGAATATCAGGAGGCAATCAGTGGGAGACATTTCAGAAGCTGCCTACTGTATTAGGCTTCTTGTCTGCTACTCCATTGTTTATACCGTAGGTTCTAGCCAAAATTGTGTGCGGGCTGTGACTTGAATACTTCTGATTCTTTTCTACCTCTATGCCTTTACTTAGGCTATTCCCTCCACCATTTAGTCTTCTTCACCTGCACAGCTATCGATATACATCCATAAGCACAACTCAAATACCACTATTCCTGCAGTCTTTTCTGATCAGATCTAGAGTTGATCTCCCACTTTGGAGTTCCCCAGGGGCTTATCTCTTTATTGGCTGCTATCCCATTCTGCTCTGTGGGAGATCAGTTTGTGTAAGTGTACTTACTGTCAGCAGACTGAGTTCCTTGAAGGTAGAATTATGCCTTAGTCAACTTTTTGACCTCTTTTGGCCCGAGCACACTTCCTGGACCACAGTAAATAGTGAAACATTTGTTGAATTGAAAATAATTGTGAGGTCTGAGGGCCCAGATTCTGTACAGATGAGATGTGTTAAGGGCCGTGGTGGAGAAAAGAGGCCTTATGCTTCCCAGATAGCCCTGCATGGTGGACTTAAATCAGAACAGCTGCCTTGCTGTGACTCCAGGGAGTAGTCAGGGGCTGGGAGAGTCTGCAGGGACTGTGGGCTAATGGGGACCAGAAGCCATGGTCATCTGATCTCTGTATAGGAACTTGGGAAGGCTAGAGTTAAGGTACCTTAATCTTACTATTTCATGTAAAGAAACCCTCCTCATGACCTCAGTAAAGTTAATGAGCTAGAAATCAAAAGGGAAGGGAATTAATATCTATTTAACTTAGGATAGCATTTAATACTCAGAAAATCCCCTATGAAGTGGTTATTATGCCCATTTTAAAGATTAAAAACAAAACAAAATCAGAGGGAAAAGTAATAAATGGAGCTTAGTAAATAGCTTAACAGTGATTCAATTCAGGTGTGACTGTGAAACCCGTATTCCATTACAACCAGTCAATTCTGCCAATATTTATTGAGCACCTAATATGTACAAACCTCTGCTGGAGTATTGAAGATTTTAAGAGGTGTAAGGCACGGATCTTATCTTGCAAGGGGCTGTGATCTAGAGTTGAGTTATGGGCGTGAAAGTTGGTTGGTGCAGGATAACTGAGTTTAAGCCAGTAAACAGTCCCATACAAACACATACACATACACACACACTTTTCTGTATATGGGAATATAGTGAAAATAAAACTGATGAATTGCAACTGGGAAGACAGGGAAGTTTTTTTTAGGGGAGGTAGAGATTAAAGCAAAGGTAGAACTCTGAGTTTAAGAAGGAAATCTTATCTTCTTCCCAGTCTCACCCAGGCCTCACTGAGTAATCCTGAGTAAGGTACACACTCTTGGGTGTGACAAGGATTAGCATACAGCCATATGTGGTAATATACATGAACCCAGACTTAATTAAACCTAACTCAAGGAATATTGGATTAGCAACCAAAAGGATAAATCAGAGCAAATTTTTAATCTAACAAATTAGATTCACTGAAGCCAACTTCCTAAATGATTAAATAAGATGCAAGTGCTCTGTGAACACCAAAACACTATTCATATTCTTTTGTGTTGTTTTTTATTTTTAAGTTCTAGGGTACAAGTGTGCAGGTTTGTTACATAGGTATACATGTGCCCTGTTGGTTTACTGCACCCATCCCTACATGTGCCATGTTGGTTTACTGCACCATAATTCGTCACATTAGATATTTCTCCTAATGCTATCTCTCCCCCAACCCCCTACCTAACTCAAGAAATATTGGATTAACAACCAAAAGGATAAATCAGAGCAAACTTTTAATCTAACAAATTAGATTCACTGAAGCCAACTTCCTAAATGATTAAATGAGATGCAAGCGCTCCGTGAACACCAAAACACTATTCATATGTGAAATACCAAGATACTCCTAAGTCTTTTATTTGTGTTAATGTTCAGTCAATTTGGTGAATCTAAATGCAGGACTTTACATGTATCTTGATTCTATTTCATCTTGTTATCCTGAGGAGACAATTGGATCCTGGCTCCATCATTCTTTTATTTTGCTTTTTGTTTTATTATACTTTAAGTTCTAGGGTACAATGTGCAGGTTTGTTACATAGGTATACATGTGTGATGTTGGTTTACTGCACCCATCAACTTGTCATTTACATTAGATATTTCTCCTAATGCTATCCCTCCCCCACCCCCCTACTCCACAACAGGCCTCAGTGTGTGATATTCCCCGCCCTGTGTCCAGGTGTTCTCATTGTTCAGTTCCCACCTATGAGTGAGAACATGCGGTGTTTGGTTTTCTGTCGTTGTGATAGTTTGCTGAGAATGATGGTTTCTAGCTTTATCCATGTCCCTGCAAAGGACATGAACTCATCCTTTTTTATGGCTGCGTAGTATTCCATGGTGTATATGTGCCACATTTACTTAATCCAGTCTATCATTGATGGGGATTTGGGTTG
The DNA here is from genome assembly GCF_008728515.1 of Papio anubis. Taxonomy (NCBI): domain Eukaryota; kingdom Metazoa; phylum Chordata; class Mammalia; order Primates; family Cercopithecidae; genus Papio; species Papio anubis. Next base: position 119,414,647 of record NC_044976.1, on the reverse strand, counting down.
GTTGCAAGTCATTGCTATTGTGAAAACTGCCGCGATAAACATACATGTGCATATGTCTTTATAGTAGCATGATTTATAATCCTTCGAGTATATACCCAGTAATGGGATTGCTGAGCCAAATGGTATTTCTGATTCTAGATCCTTGAGGAATCACCACAGTGTCTTCCACAGTGGTTGAACTAATTTACACCTCCACCAACAGTGTAAAAGCATTCCTATTTTTCCACACAATCTCCAACATCTGCTGTTTCCTGACTTTTTAATGTTCGCCATTCTAATTGGCATAAGATGGTATCTCATTGTGGTTTTGATTTGCATTTCCGTGATGAACAGTGATGATGAGCATTTTTTCATGTGTCTGTTGGCTGCATAAATATCTTCTTTTGAGAAGTGCCTGTTATATCCTTTGCCCACTTTTTGATGGGGTTGTTTGTTTTTTTCTTGTAAATTTGTTGGAGTTCTTTGTAGGTTCTGGATATTAGCCCTTTGTCAGATGGATAGATTGCAAAGATTTTCTCCCATTCTGTAGGTTGCCTGTTCACTCTGATGGTAGTTTCTTTTACTGTGCAGAAGTTCCTTAGTTTAATTAGATCCAATTTGTCTATCTTGGCTTTTGTTGTCTTTTTTTTTTTTTTTTTTTTTTTTTTTTTTGGTGTGTGTGTGTGTGTTTTAGTCATGAAGTCCTTGCCCATGCCTATGTCCTGAATGGTATTGCCTAGGTTTTCTTCTAGGGTTTTTATGGTTTTAGGTCTAACATTTAAGTCATTAATCCATCTTGATTAATTTTTGTGTAAGGTGTAAGGAAGGGATCCAGTTTCAGCTTTCTACTTATGGCTAGCCAGTTTTCCCAGCACCATTTATTAAATAGGGAATCCTTTCCCCATTTCTTGTTTTTGTAAGGATTGTCAAAGTTCAGATAGTTGTAGATGTGTGGTGTTATTTCTGAGGCCTCTGTTCTGTTCCATTGATCTATATATCTGTTTTTGTACCAGTACCATGGTGTTTTGGTTACTGTAGCCTTGTTGTATAGTTTGAAGTCAGGTAGTGTGATGCCTCCAGCTTTGTTCTTTTTGCTTAGGACTGTCTTGGCAATGCAGGCTCTTTTTGGTTCCATATGAACTTTAAAGTAGTTTTTTCCAATTCTGTGAAGAAAGTCATTGGTAGCTTGATGGGGATAGCATTGAATCTATAAATTACCTTGGGCAGTATGGCCATTTTCACGATATTGATTCTTCCTATCCATGAGCATGGAATGTTCTTCCCTTTGTTTGTGTCATCTTTTATTTTGTTGAGCAGTGGCTTGTAGTTCTCCTTCAAGAGGTCCTTCACATCCCTTGTAAATTGCATTCCTAGGTATTTTATTCTCTTTGAAGCAATTGTGAATAGAAGTTCACTCATGATTTGGCACTCGGTTTGTCTGTTATTGGTGTATAGGAATGCTTGTGATTTTTGCACATTGATTTTGTATCCCGAGACTGCTGAAGTTGCTTATCAGCTTAAGGAGGTTTTGGGCTGAGATGATGGGGTTTTCTAAATATATAATCATGTCATCTGCAAACAGAGACAATTTGACTTCCTCTTTTACTGATTGAATACACTTTATTTCTTTCTCTTGCCTGATTGCCCTGGTCAGAACTTCCAACATTATGTTAAACAGGAGCAGTGAGAGAGGGCTGTTCCTTGTCTTGTGCTGGTTTTCAAAGGGAATGCTTCCAGTTTTTGCCCATTCAGTATGATATTGGATGTGGGTTTGTCATAAATAGCTCTTATTATTTTGAGATACGTCCCATCAATACCTAGTTTATTGAGAGTTTTTAGCATGAAGGGCTGTTGAATTTTGTCGAAGGCCTTTTCTGCATATATTGAGATAATCGTGTGGTTTTTGTCATTGGTTCTGTTTATGTGATGGATTACATTGATTGATTTGCATATATTTAACCAGCCTTGCATGCCAGGGATGAAGCCAACTTGATTGTGGTGGATAAGCTTTTTTGATGTGCTGCTGGATTTGGTTTGCCAGTAATTTATTGAGGATTTCTGCATTGATGTTCATCAGGGATTTTGGTCTAAAATTCTCTTATTTTGTTGTGTCTCTGCCAGGCTTTGGAATCAGGATGATGTTGGCCTCATAAAATGAGTTAGGGAGGATTCCCTCTTTTTCTATTTGTACTTCTGGTAGAATTCCGCTGGGAATCAGTCAGGTCCTGGACTTTTTTGGTTGGTAGGTTATTAATTATTGCCTCAATTTCAGAGCCTGTTATTGGTCTATTCAGAGATTCAACTTCTTCCTGGTTTAGTCTTGGGAGGATGTATGTGTCCAGGAATTTATCCATTTATTCTAGATTTTCTAGTTTATTTGCATAGAGGTGTTTATAGTATTCTCTGATGGTAGTTTGTATTTCTGTGGGATCGGTGGTGATATCCCCTTTATTATTTTTTGTTGCGTCTATTTGATGCTTCTCTCTTTTCTTCTTTATCAGTCTTGCTAGCGGTCTGTCAATTTTGTTGATCTTTTCAAAAAACCAGCTCCTGGATTTATTGATTTTTTGAAGGGTTTTTTGTGTCTCTATCTCTTTCAGATCTGCTCTGATCTCTATTTCTTGCCTTCTGCTAGCTTTTGAATTTCTTTGCTCTTGCTTCTTTAGTTTCTTTAATTGTGATATTAGGGTGTCTGTTTTAGATCTTTCCTGCTTTCTCTTCTGGGCATTTAGTGCTATAAATTTCCCTCTACACACTGCTTCAAATGCATCCCAGAGATTCTGGTATGTTGTGTCTTTGTTCTCAATGGTTTAAAAGAACATCTTTATTTCTGCCTTCATTTCGTTATTTACCCAGTTATTTATTCAGGAGCAGGTTCTTCAGTTTCCATGTAGTTGTGCAGTTCTGAGTGAGTTTCTTAATCCTGAGTTCTAATTTGATTGCACTGTGGTCTGAGAGACAGTTTGTTGTGATTTCTGTTCTTTTACATTTGCTGAGGAGTGCTTTACTTCCAACTAGGTGGTCAATTTTGGAATAAGTGTGATGTGGTGCTGAGAAGAATGTATATTCTGTTGATTTGGGGTGGAGAGTTCTGTAGATGTCTATTAGGTCTGTTTTCCTGGATATCCTTGTTAACCTTCTGTCTTGTTGATCTGTCTAATATTAACAGTGGGGTATTAAAGTCTCCCATTATGATTGTGTGGGAGTCTAAGTCTCTTTGTAGATGTCTAAGGACTTGCTTTATGAATGTGGGTGCTCCTCTATTGGGTGCATATATATTTAGGAGGTTAGCTCTCCTTGTTGAATTGATCCCTTTACCATTATGTAATGGCCTTTGTTGTCTCTTGATCTTTGTTGGTTTAAAGTCTGTTTTATCAGATACTAGGATTGCAACCCCTGCTTTTTTTGCTTTGTATTTGCTTGGTAAATCTTCCTGTATCCCTTTATTTTGAGTCTATGTGTGTTTCTGCATGCGTGATGGGTCTCCTGAATACAGCACACTGATGGGTCTTGACTCTTTATCCAATTTGCCAGTCTGTGTCTTTTAATTGGGGCATTTAGCTCTTTTGCATTTAAGGTTAATATTGTTATGTGTGAATTTGATCCTGTCATTATGATGTTAGCTGGTTATTTTGTCCATTAATTGATGCAGTTTCTTCATAGCATTGATGGTCTTTACAATTTGACATGTTTTTGCAGTGGCTGGTACTGGTTGTTCCTTTCCATGTTTAGTGCTTCCTTCAGGAGCTCTTGTAAGGCAGGCCTGGTGGTGACAAAATCTCTAAGCATTTGCTTGTCTGTAAAGGATTTTATTTCTCTTTCACTTTGGAAGCTTAGTTTGGTTGGATATGAAATTCTGAGTTGAAAATTCTTTTCTTTAAGAATGTTGAATATTGACCTCAACTCTCTTGTGGCTTGTAGGGTTTCTGCCAAAAGATCTGCTGTTAGTCTGATGGGCTTCCTTTTGTGGGTAAACCAACCTTTCTCTCTGGCTGCCCTTAACATGTTTTCCTTCATTTCAACCTTGGTGAATCTGACAAGTATGTGTCTTGGGGTTGCTCTTCTCGAGGAGTATCTTTGTGGTGTTCTCTGTATTTCCTGAATTTGAATGTTGGCGTGCCTTGCTAGGTTGGGGAAGTTCTTCTGGATAATATCCTGAAGAGTGTTTTCCAACTTGGTTCCGTTCTCCCCATCACTTTCAGGTACACCTATCAAACAGATTTGATCTTTTCACATAGTCCCATATTTCTTGGAGGCTTCATTTGTTTCTTTTTACTCTTTCTTCTCTAACCTTGTTTTCTTGCTTCATTTCATTAATTTGATCTTCAATCACTGACATCCTTTCTTCCACTTGATTGAATTGGGTATTGAAGCTTGTGCATGCGTCATGAAGTTCTCATGCCATAGTTTTCAGCTCCATCAGGTCATTTAAGGTCTTCTCTACACTGTTTATTCTAGTTAGCCATTTGTCTAACATTTTTTCAAGGTTTTTAGCCTTTTGCAATGGGTTTGAACATGCTCCTTTAGCTTGGAGAAGTTTGTTATTATGATCTTCTGAAGCCTACTTCTGTCAGCTCATCAAAGTCATTCTCCGTCCAGCTTTGTTCCATTGCTGGCAAGGAGGTGCGATCCTTTGGCAGATAAGAGGCACTCTTGTTTTTAGAATTTTCAGCTTTTTTGCTCTGGTTTCTCCCCACTTTGTGGTTTTATCTACCTTTGGTCTTTGATGTTGGTGATCTACAGATGGGGTTTTGGTGTGGATGTCCTTTTTGTTGATGTTGGTGCTATTGCTTTCTGTTGTTAGTTTTCCTTCTAATAGGTCCCTCAGCTGCATGTCTGTTGGAGTTTGCTGGAGGTCCATTCCAGAACTTGTTTGCCTGGGTATCATCAGTGGAGGCTGCACAACATCAAATATTGTTGGCCAATCTTTCCTCTGGAAGCTTCATCCCAGAGGGGCACCTGCCTATATGAAGTGTCTGTCGGCCTCTACTAGGAGGTGTCTCCCCATTAGGCTACACGGGGGTCAGGGACCCACTTGCGAAGGCAATCTGTTTGTTCTCAGAGCTCAACTGCCGTGCTGGGAGAACCACTGCTCTCTTCAGAGCTGTCAGACATGGACATTTAATTCTGCAGAAGCTATCTACTGCCTTTTGTTCAGCTATGCCCTGCCCACAGAGGTGGAGTCTGTAGAGGCAGTGGACCGTGTTGAGCTGTGGTGGGCCCCGCCCAGTTCGAGCTTCCCGGCCACTTTGTTTACCTACTCAAGCCTCAGCAATGGTGAATGCCCCTACCCAAGCCAGGCTGCCACCTCGCAGTTTGATCTCGGATTGCTGCGCTAGCAGTGAGCAAGGATCTATGGGCATGAAACCTGCTGAGCCAGGCACAGGAGACAATCTCCTTGTCTGCTGGTTGCTAAGACCTTGGGAAAAGCACACTATTTGGGTGGAGTGTCCCATTTTTCCAGGTACAGTCTGTTCTAACTTCCCTTGGCTAGGAAAGGGAAATCCCCCACTCCTTGCACTTCCTGGGTGAGGTGATGCCTGCCGTGCTTTGGCTGACCCTCCGTGGGCTGCACCCACTGTCCAACCAGTCCCAATGAGATGAAGAGTTACCTCAGTTGGAAATGCAGGAATCATCTGTCTTCTGTGTCGATCATGCTGGGAGTTGCAGACCAAAGCTGTTCCTATTCGGCCATCTTGGAACGGATCAATCCATCATTCTTTGTATTTTCTATTTTTAGTTTCATTTGTGCTATATATTAATAAACATCTTATGTTTTCATTCAATTTATTGTTAGACATACTGAACAGGACAGAGATCAGGCCAGTGGGCAGTGGTGGGTGGTGGTGGATCAGTAATGTCTGGGGACAGTCACATCTTCTGGCACCAGGCAGGGCTTAAAAACTCTCATCTATAAGTTTTGCAAGTGCTTTCACATTGGTTATCTCATTTGAGATTCACAACAACCTAATGAGAGAGGCTGTACAGATGTTGCTATATGGATTCTCAGAGAATGCTGATGAAATCAAGGCTATTCCAAGTTAAGTAACTTTTTTTTTTATTATACTTTAAGTTCTGGGATACATGTGCAGAACGTGCAGGTTTGTTACATAGGTATACTCATGCCATGGTGGTTTGCTGCACCCATCAACCCGTCATCTACCTTAGGTATTTCTCCTAATGCTATCCCTCCCCTAGGTCCCCAGCCCCCAACAGGCCCTGGTGTGTGATGTTCCCCACCCTGTATCCATGTGCTGTCATTGTTCAACTCCCACTTATAAGTGAGAACATGCAATGTTTGGTTTTGTGTTCCTGTGTTAATTTGCTGAGAATAATGGTTTCCAGTTTCATCCATGTCCCTGCAAAGGACATGAACTCATCCTTTTTTATGGCAGCATAGTATTCCATTGTGTATATGTGCCACATTTTCTTTATCCAGTCTATCATTGATGGACATTTGGGCTGGTTCCAAGTCTTTGCTATTGTGAATAGTGCTGCAATAAACATACGTGTGCATGTGTCTTTATAGCAGCATGATTTATAATCCTTTGGGTATATACCTAGTAATGGGATTGCTGGGTCAAATGGTATTTCTGGTTCTAGATCCTTGAGGAATCGCCACATTGTCTTCCACAATGGTTGAACTAATTTACACTCCCACCAACAGTGTAAAAGTGTTCCTATTTCTCCACATCCTTTCCAGCATCTGTTGTTTCCTGACTTTTTAATGATCACCATTCTAACTGGGGTGAGTTGGTATTTCATTGTGGTTTTGATTTGCATTTCTATAATGACCAATGATGATGAGCTTTTTTTTCATATGTTTGTTGGCTGCATAAATGTCTTCTTTTGAGAAGTGTCTGTTCATATCCTTTGCCCACTTTTTGATGGGGTTGATTGTTTTTTTCTTGTAAATTTGTCTAAGTTCCTTGTAGATCCTGGATATTAGCCCTTTGTCAGGTGGGTAGATTGCAAAAATTTTCTCCCATTCTGTAGGTTGCCTGTTCACTCTGATGATAGTTTCTCTTGCTGTGCAGAAGCTCTTTAGTTTAACTAGATCCCATTTGTCAATTTTGGCTTTTGTTGCCATTTTCTTTGGTATTTTAGACATGAAGTCTTTGCCCATGCCTATGTCCTGAATGGTATTGCCTAGGTTTTCTTCTAGGGTTTTTGTGGTTTTAGGTCTTACGTTCAAGTCTTTAATCCATCTTGAGTTACATTCTGTATAAGGTGTAAAGAAGGGTACCAGTTTCAGTTTTCTGCACATGGCTAGCCAGTGTTCCCAGCACCATTTATTAAATAGGGAATCCTTTCCCCATTGCTTGTTTTTGTCAGCTTTGTCAAAGATCAGATGGCTGTAGATGTGCAGTCTTATTTCTGAGTTCTCTATTCTGTTCCATTGGTCTTTGTGTCTGTTTTTGTACCAATAGCATGATGTTTTGGTTACTGTAACCTTGTAGTATAGTTTGAAGTCAGGTAGTGTGATGCCTCCAGCTTTGTTCTTTTTGCTTTCAATTGTCTTGACTGTACAGGCTCTTTTTTGCTTCCATGTGAATTTTAAAATAGTTTTTTTCTAATTCTGTGAAGAAGGTCAATTGTAGTTTAATGGGAGTAGTATTGAATTTATAAATTACTTTGGGCAGTATGGCCGTTTTCATGATATTAATTCTTTCTATCTGGGAGCATGGAGTGTTTTTCCATTTGTTTGCATCCTCTCTGATTTCCTTGAGCAGTGGTTTGTAGTTCTCCTTCAAGAGGTCCTTCACTCCCCTTGTTAGCTGTATTCCTAGGTATTGTATTCTCTTTGTAGCAATAGTAAATGGGAGTTCATTCATGATTTGGCCCTCTGCTTGTCTGTTGTTGGTGTATAAGAATACTTGTGATTTTTGCACATTGATTTTGTATCCTGAGACTTTGCTGAAGTTGTTTATCAGTTTAAGGAGATTTTGGGCTGAGATGATGGAGTTTTCTAAATATACAATCATGTCATCTGTAAACAGAGACAATTTGTCTTCCTCTTTTCCTATTTTAATACTCTTTATTTCTTTCTCTTGCCTGATTGCTCTGGTCAGGATGTTGAATAGGAGTGGTGAGAAAGGGCATCCTTGTCTTGTGCTGGTTTTCAAAAGGAATGCTTCCAGCCTTTGCCCATGCGGTATGATATCAGCTGTGGGTTTGTCATAAATAGCTCTTATTATTTTGAGATACATTCTATCAATACCTAGTTTATTGAGAGTTTTTAGCATAAAGGAGTGTTGAATTTTGTCAAAGGCCTTTTCTGCATATATTGAGATAATCGTGTGGTTTTTGTCATTGGTTCTGTTTGTCGATTTGCATATGTTGAACCTTGGATCCCAGGGATGAAGCTGACGTGATCATGGTGGATAAGCTTTTTATATGCTGCTGGATTCAGTTTGCCAGTATTTTATTGAGGGTTTTCACATTGATGTTCATCAGTGATATTGTCCTGAAATTTTCTTTTTTCATTGTGCCTCTGCCAGGTTTTGGTATCAGGATGATGCTGGCCTCATAAAATGAGTCAGAGAGGAGTTCCTCTTTTTCTATTGTTTGGAATAGTTTCAGAAGGAATGGTACCAGCTCCTCTTGGTAGCTCTTGTAGAATTTGGCTCTGAATCCATCTGGTCCTGGGCTTTTTCCAGTTGTTAGGCTATTAATTACTGCCTCACTTTCAGAACTTGTTATTGGTCTATTCAGGGATTCAACTTTTTCCTGGTTTAGTCTTGGGAGGGTATATGTGTCCAGGAATTTATCCATTTCTTCTAGATTTTCTAGTTTATTTGTGCAGAGGTGTTTACAGTATTCTCTGGTGGTAGTTTGTATTCCTGTGGGATCAGTGGTGATGTCCCCTTTATCATTTTTTATTTTGTCTATTGGATTCTTCTCTCTTTTCTTCCTTATTATTCTGGCTAGCAGTCTATCTATTTTGTTCATCTTTTCAAAAAACGAGCTCCTGGGTTCACTGATGTTTTGAAGGGTTTTTCGTGACTCTATCTCCTTCAGTTCTGCTCTAATCTTAGATATTTCTTGCCTTCTGCTAGCTTTTGAATTTCTTTGCTCTTGCTTCTTAGTTCTTTTAATTGTGATGTTAGGGTGTCGATTTTAGATCTTTCCCACTTTCTTCTGTGGGTATTTGTGATATAAATTTCCCTCCAAACACTGCTTCAGCTGTGTCCCGGAGATTCTGGTACATTGTGTCTTCGTTCTCATTGGTTTCAAAGAACTTATTTATTTCTGCCTTAATTTCATTATTTACCCAGTAGTCATTTAGGAACAGGTTGTTCAGTTTCCATGTAGTTGTGCGGTTTTGAGTGAATTTCTTAAGTCTGAGCTCTGATTTGATTGCACTGTGGTCTGAAAGACTGTTTGTTATGATTTTCGTTCGTTTGCATTTGCTGAGGATTGTTTACTTCCAATTATGTGGTCAATTTTAGAATAAGTGTGATGTGGTGCTGTGAAGAATATATATTCTGCTAATTTGGGGTGGAGAGTTTTGTAGAGGTCTATTAGGTCTGCTTGGTCCAGAGCTGAGTTTGAGTTCTGAATATCCTTGTTAATTTTGTGTCTTGTTCTTCTGTCTAATACTGACAGTGGGGTGTTAAAGTCTCCCACTATTTTCATGTGGGAGTCTAAGTCTCTTTTTAGGTCTCCAAGAACTTGTTTTATGAATCTGGATGTTCCTGTATTGGGCACATATATATGTTTAGGATAGTTAGCTCTTCTTGTTGCATTAATCGCTTTACCATTATGTAATGCCCTTCTCTGTCTTTTCGATCTTTGTTGGTTTAAAGTCTGTTTTATCAGTGACTAGGATTGCAACCCCTGCTTTTATTTTACTTTCCATTTGCTTGGTAAATCTTCCTCCATCCATTGATTTTGAGCCTAAGTGTGTCTTTGCATGTGAGATGGGTCTCCTGAATACGGCACACCAATGGCTCTTGACTCTATCCAATTTGCCAGTCTGTGTCTTTTAATTGGGGCATTTAGCCCTTTTGCATTTAAGGTTAATATTGTTATGTGTGAATTTGATCCTGTCATTATGATGTTAGCTGGTTGTTTTGTCCATTAATTGATGCAGTTTCTTCATAGCATTGATGGTCTTTACAATTTGACATGTTTTTGCAGTGGCTGGTACTGGTTGTTCCTTTCCATGTTTAGTGCTTCCTTCAGGAGCTCTTGTAAGGCAGGCCTGGTGGTGACAAAATCTCTAAGCATTTGCTTGTCTGTAAAGGATTTTATTTCTCTTTCACTTTGGAAGCTTAGTTTGGTTGGATATGAAATTCTGAGTTGAAAATTCTTTTCTTTAAGAATGTTGAATATTGACCTCAACTCTCTTGTGGCTTGTAGGGTTTCTGCCAAGAGATCTGCTGTTAGTCTGATGGGCTTCCTTTTGTGGGTAAACCAAGCTTTCTCTCTGGCTGCCCTTAACATTTTTTCCTTCATTTCAACCTTGATGAATCTGACAATTATGTGTCTTGGGGTTGCTCTTCTCAAGGAGTATCTTTGTGGTGTCCTATGTATTTCCTGAATTTGAATGTTGGCGTGCCTTGCTAGGTTGGGGAAGTTCTCCTGGATAATATCCTGAAGAGTGTTTTCCAACTTGGTTCCATTCTCCCCATCACATTCAGGTATACCAATCAAACATAGGTTTGGTCTTTTCACATAGTCCCATATTTCTTGGAGGCTTTGTTCATTCCTTTTCATTCTTTTTTCTTGAATCTTGTCTTCACGCTTTATTTCATTAAGTTGATCTTTAATCTCTGTTATCCTTTCTTCTGCTTGATTGATTTGGCTATTAATACTTATGTATGCTTCACGACGTTCTCATGCTGTGTTTTCCAGCTCCATCAGGTCATTTATGTTCTTTTCTAAACTGGTTATTCTAGTTAGCAATTCCTCTAACCTTTTTTCAAGGTTCTTAACTTCCTTGCATTGGGTTAGAACATGCTTCTTTCACTCAGAGGAGTTTGTTATTATTCGCCTTCTGAAGCCTACTTCTGTCAATTCGTCAAACTCATTCTCTGTCCGGTTTTGTTCCCTTGCTGGTGAGCAGTTGTGATCCTTTGGAGCAGAAGAGGTGTTCTGGCTTTTGGAATTTTCAGCCTTTTTGCACTGGTTTTTCCTCATCTTCATGGATTTATCTACCTTTGGTCTTTGATGTTGGTGGCCTTCGGTTGGGTTTTTGTGTGGACATTCTTTTTGTTGATGTTGATGCTATTCCTTTCTGTTGTTAGTTTTCCTTCTAACAGTCAGGACCCTCTGCTGCAGGTCTGCTGGAGTTTGCTGGAGGCCCATTCCAGACCCTGTTTGGCTGGGTATCACCAGCAGAGGCTGCAGAACAGCAAATATTGCTACCTGTTCCTTCCTCCAGAAGCTTCCTCCCAGAGGGGCACCCACCAGATGCCAGCCGTTGCTCTCCTATACGAGGTTTCTGTCGACTCCTGCTGCTGGGAGGTGTCTCCCAGTCAGCAGGTACAGGAAGAGGTGCCTTGAGGAGGCAGTCTCTCCCTTAGTAGAGCTTGAGTGCTGTGCTGTGTGTACTCTCTTCAGGGCTGGCAGGCAGGAACGTTTAAGTCTGCTGAAGCTGTGCTCAGAGCCGCCCCTTCCCCCAGGTGCTCTGTCCCAGGGAGATGGGAGTTTTATCTATAAGCTTCTGACGGGGCTGCCTTTCTTTCAGAAATGCCCTTCCCAGGGAGGAAGAATCTAGAGAGGCAATCTAGCTACAGCAGCTTTGCTGAGCTGTGGTGGGCTCTGCCCAGTTTGAACTTCCCAGGGACTTTTTTTACCCTGTGAGGGGAAAACGGCCTACTCAAGCCTCAGTAATGACAGATGTGCCTCCTCCCACCGAGCTCCAGCATCCCAGGTAGACTTCAGAGTGCTGTGCTGGCAGCGAGAATTTCAAGCCAGTGGATCTTAGCTTACTGGGCTCCGTAGGGGTGGGATCCATTGAGTCAGACCACTTTGCTCCCTGGCTTCAGCCCCCTTTCCAGGGGAGTGAATAGCCTGTCTTGCTAGTGTTCCAGGCACCACTGGAGTATGAAAAAAACTCCTGGAGCTAACTTGGTGTCTGCCCAAATGGCCACCAAGTTTTGTGCTTGTAACCCGGGGCCTTGGTGGTGGAGGCACCTGAGGGAATCTCTTGGTCTGCGGGTTACGAAGACTGTGGTAAAAGTGTAGTTTCTGGGCCAGAATGTACCGTTCCTCACAGTGCAGTCCCTCACAACTTCCCTTGGCTAGGGGAGGGACTTCCCTGACCCCTTGTGTTTCCCTGGTGAGGTGGTACCCCTCCCTGCTTCTGCTTGCCCTCCGTGGGTTACACCCACTGTCTAACCAGTCTCAATAAGATGAGCCGGGTACCTCAGTTGGAAATGCAGAAATCACCCACCTTCTGTGTTGATCTCACTGGGACCTGCAGACTGGAGCTGTCCCTAGTGGCCATCTTGCCCAGGTGACCGGAATTTAAGTAACTTTGAGGCTGACCTAGCCGTAAGCAGGAGATTCGGGTCTCAAATCCTCTTCTGACCTCCAGACCTGTGATTTTTTTTTTTACTTGCCTCATAGTAATAGTCATTTCATTGAGAATTAATTTCTTTTTTTTTATTACTCCTCAAACTTGCAAGAAGTTGCTAGTTGCATAGTTCCCCATTTGGCTGTATGCACCATGAGGGCAAGGACTATGCTGTCCTGGTCACAGTTACATCCTTTGTGCCTATGCAATGACCAGCAGAGTATGTGTTCAGTGAATGGGTGCTGAGTATATAAATAAGTTACTGAGCACAAACTATTATCTAAATGTAAATCTTAGTAATAATAATTCTTCTTTTATTTAGCAGGGCTAGGATTTTAAATGGCTTCCTGCTATTAAAAACTGAATAAATTGGCAATATGGCTATACTACATTATCTTAATGTAGAACTCAAGACTCTCCAAATACACTCTGTTTATCCTCACACACGCCTTGACAACAGGTATGGGTTAGTGGTGCTATCATTTCATCACTCACAAGAATAGGGAGATTCTTTATCTCACCCAAGACTGCACAGGCATTTTCAGGAGCAGCTGTTAATAGATTTTATGTTTCTTTATATTCAGTCCATTGCTGAAGATGCTAAATCCTACTAAAGCTATCAGGCACCAGAGCCTTATGCTGCTTCAAGGGTCTACAATACTCCCAAATTAATTCATGGAAATGGCTGCAGGATTGTGGAAAAACAGCTGGTTACTTCCCAGCAGAATTAGCTGTAACCAGTTTAGTCACTTGCTGAGAGAAGGCAGGATATCTTTTGCAAAAGTCAGCCACATTCCCCATAATATAATAGCAAGTAAATCTATTCCTGAGGAGCCGTGGGTGTCTGGTTGGTTTAGGAAGATTCAGGGACAGACAGAGAGCTGTAGTCTAAAGAATGTGAGAGATTTTAGAGCCAGACCTAGGTCTTTGATTTGGTGACTCTGCTACACATGGGGCAAATATTTTGAGAACAGTGAGAAGGATTTGTCAGTAAAGTTTAGCCAGAAATGTGATCAGGCAGGAAATCTTGAGCCATGCTCAGGCAGCTGCTGCTACATGGACAAAATCAGTTCAATTTTCCTGCCTGAGACTGGCAACAAACTATTGGTCTCCAACCCCATAGGCCCTGAAATGGCCTGTAAGCTGGAGGGGGAGGACAGCCTGCCCAAAAGTAGTCAAACCATGGCCTGTTTATTTATTAGTATACTTTTAAATTACATCTTTTTAAAGGATTACAGTCACACTAAAAATGTACAAGTATGGTAGAAGTGATTGTTTTCCTTAACCCTTTGAGAATAAGTTGCTAACCTGATTCCCTATTATCCCCAAAACTTTAGTGTTTATTTCCTACAAAGACATTCTTCCATATGCTTATATAGACTATATATAGTACATACAATACAATACAAGTCCCAGTTACTCAGGGGGCTGAGGCGGGAGGATCACTAGAGCCAGAGAGGTTGAGGCTGCAGTGAGCTGTGATTATGCCACTGCACTTCAGCCTGGGTGACAGAGTGAAATCCTGTGTCTTAAATTAAAAAAAAAAAGGAAAAAAGAAAATTAACCTTGATGAATCACTGTTATCAGATCCGATTCCAAGTTTTTCCAAGTGTTGCAATAATATTCTTTATAGCAAAAGGATCCAGTTCAAAATGCTGCATATATCACATCCTTGGCTAACTTCAATTTGAAATGGTTCCTCATCTTTCCTTGACTGTCATATCCTTGCCATTTTTGAAGATTATAGGCCGGTTATTTTGTAGAATGTCTCTCAATTCAGACCTATCTGCTGTTTCCTCACAATAGACTCGGGTTATACATCTTTGGAAAGAGTAACATAGAAGTGGTACTGTGTTCTTCTCAGTGCATCATGCCAGGTAGTGCAAAACTTCAATTTTTCTTATTATCGATGATGTCAGTTTTGGTTGCTTTATTTATTTATTTATTTTGGCATGGAGTTTTGCTCTTGTCACCCAGGCTGGAGCACAGTGGTGTGATCTTGACTCACTGCAACCTCCGCCTCCCAGGTTCAAGTGATTCTCTTGCCTCAGCCTCCTGAGTACCTGGGATTACAGGCATGCACCACCACACCCGGCTAATTTTTGTGTTTTTAGTAGAGACGGGGTTTCACCATGTTGGCCAGGCTGGTCTTGAACTCCTTACTTCAGGTGATCCACCCGCCTCAGCCTCCCAAAGTACTGGGATTACAGGCGTGAGCCACCACTCCCAGCCGAGAGTTGCTTTATTAAGATGATGTCTACTAGTCTTCTCCAGTTTCAAGTTACTTCTTTTTGTAATTAATGAATATTTTGTGTGAAAAATGTTTAAGCTATGTAACTATCCTATTCCTGAACAACTTTTAATTTATTTATTTATTGTTTTATACCTGTATGGGCTCATGGTTTCCTATTTTATTCAATGAATTATGATCTGTTACTGTCATTCTTCAATATTCACATTGTCTCCAGTTTGGCCATTGGAAGCCTCTTCAAGCTGGTGCTTGTGTGCTTTTGATATAGTGCTATCATTCTTTGAGTACTTTCTTGCCTTCTGAGGGAAAAAGTGTTATGGGCTCACCTTATACTTTCCCTGCCCAAGCTTTAAACTCAAGACATTTCTCTGAGGAGGCCTGGTTCCTTCAAGTAGAGCATGATGTTGAGAAGCCTGCATCTGGGCAGCAGGTGTGATTCTTGCTTTTCTGGTGTTTCACTTCCCAGGGCTTCTCAGTGGATATAGCTAAGAAATAAATATAGATATACACACTCGTTTATATATATATTTTTATATTTCTCTCTATATATTGCAAACTGATACTTCTTTTCTTTTCTTTTTTTTTTTTTTTTCTTTGAGACGGAGTCTTGCTCTGTCGCCCAGGCTGGAGTGCAGTGGCGCAATCTCGGCTCACTGCAAGCTCCGCCTCTCAGGTTCCCGCCATTCTCCTGCCTCAGCCTCCCGAGTAGCTGGGACTACAGGCTCCCGCCACCGCACCCGGCTAATCTTTTTTTCTATTTTTAGTAGAGACGGGGTTTCACCGTGGTCTCGATCTCCTGACCTTGTGATCTGCCCGCCTCGGCCTCCCAAAGTGCTGGGATTACAGGCATGAGCCACCACGCCCGGCCGCAAACTAATACTTCTAATTCCAATCCAGAACCACAGAGTTCATTCTAATTTTCTCATTTTTCATATTTGTTAATCCATTTTCTGATGGTAAGAAACCTGGCTCTCAATATCTTTAATATATTTAATTATGTGACCAGTGTTCCTGTATGAGACCAATCTCCTATCTTCGTTACTAGCCCCTCACCTGCAAATATGCCCTCCTCACTCTATATGCTAGTTCCAGTTTTCTACACCAGGCTTGAAAGAGGACTCTGAGCTACTGGCAGAAAGTGGACTGATTAAAACGACTCAGGTGCAAACATAAGCTACCTTTTGTCAAAAAGGAGAGATGACTCAGAGACCAGAATGCAGTGTTCAGAGGTTAGAGAGCTAAAGAGTCTGTATTCCCATTCCTTGAAACTTAATCAAGAAAATGTAATATTTGGTTGGCTGAATTTCAATATTGTGATGGACTAGTGACTCCTTTTTTTATCTCTCATCTCTCCCATTTTTGAACCAGGATGGCTATAACTATTATCCTATGTCTGTCTGAACATTGTATGTTGGGTGCCTTGTGGGTAGATAATTTGTCTCTTAAGTTTTACAGGTTCTTAAATGGAGAGAAATTGTGCCCCAGGAATTATACTTAATAGACTGTACCCAGGATCCCTGTCTGTATCTGAGCTATATGATTTAGATAATGAGATTTTGGATTTTGGGCTGATGAGATGAGATTCGATGAAGAGATTTTGCTGATGATATAATGGAATGAAGATGCTGGGATGGTGTATTAGTCAGCTAGGGCTGCCAAATCAAAGTACCACAAACTGGGTGACCTGGATGACAGAAATGATTTTTCTCACAATTCTAGATGCTAGAAGTCTGCAATCAAAGTATTGGCAGGGTTTTTTTTTTTTTTTTCCCCCCAAGGGCCCGTATCTTTGGCTTATAGATGCCTGTCTCTCTCTGTGTCTTCACAGTCTTCCTTTTGAATACATCTATGCCCAAATTTCTACTTTGTATAAGGACACCAGTCATGTTACATTAGGGCCTGTCCTAAGAATCTCAATTTAATTACGTCTCTTTTTTTTTTTTTCAAAAACAAACAAACATATATTTTGAGTCATTATGTGTTTAAATTTATTTATTTATTTGTTCATTTATTTGTTTTTGTTTTCCTGAGATGGAGTCTCACCCTGTTGTCCAGGCTGGAGTTCAGTGGCGTGATCTCGGCTCACTGCAATCTCCACCTCCTGGGTTCAAGCAATTCTTCTGTGTCAGCCTCCTGAGTAGCTGGGACTACAGGTGTGTGCCACCACACCCAGCTAGTTTTTTGTATTTTTGGTAGAGACAGAGTTTCACCGTTTTAGACAGGATGATTTTGATCTCCTGAACTTGTGATCTGCCCGCCTCAACCTCCCAAAGTGCTGGGATTACAGGGGTGAGCCACTGCACCCAACCTTTAATTACTTCTTTAAAGACTCTATTTCCAAATACAGTCACATACTGGGAGTTAGGATTTTCATATATGAATTTCGCGGGAATACAATTTAGCCCATAACAGATGGGGTGAATGTATTTTTCATGTGAAGGAACATGAATTACTGGAGGCCAGACATCAAATTGTGGTAGGTGGAATTCTGAGACGGTCCCCAAGATTCCTGTCCCCTGGTATATACACCCTCTATAGTCCCCTCCCCTTGAATGTGGGTAGAACCTGTGAATATGGTGGAATAGTCACTCACACTGTGATTATATTACATTATGTAAGATTACATCTTAGTAAGTTGGAGAGAGTGAGTTTCCCTGCTGGCTTTGAAGAAGTGACCAGATTGTGAGAAGGCCATATGACAGGGAATTGTGGGGGCCTCTAGGAGCTGACAGTGGCCCCTACTGACAGCCAGCAAGAGAGCAGGGACCTCTGTCCTACAAATGCAAGGAACTAACTCTGCCAACAATTATATGAGCTGAGAAGGAGAACTTGGAGCTCTAGAAAGAAATGGAGTCCAGACACTGATCACAGACTTGTGAAACCGAAACCCTGAGTAAAGGGCCCAGCTGAGCCATGTCTGGATACCTGACTCACAGGAACTGGGAGACGCCAAAAGTATTTGTTTTAAGGTGCTAAATTTGCAATAATTTGTTATACAGCAATAGGAAGCTAATATATTGTCCAAAGTTTCTAGCGCTTGTCTGCCGTAGGCTGCCATTCTCTGTCCTTGTGACACCTCCAAAATCTAACCAAATTTTAACTCCCTACCAATCAACAAACAAGCATACAAACCAAAAAAAGAGTTTTTGCAATAAGCATTGAATCTAATAAGCTCACGTTCGCTTCTTGGACATCTCTAGGGTTGGGTTTCATGGAAGGAGCCAGCAGCTGGTGCCAGTTTGTCATCCTGTCTCCATGGTCACCAGATTTGCATTTGAAGAAGTTCACTCTTGATTCTATGTGGGGACTGATTTGGCGAGACTAGCTGCAGGCCGATCATTTAGGAGGTTACTGTAGAAGATCAGGAGGGAGATGATAGTGACATTACTAGGTGATGCCAAAGAACCTGGAGAGAAGTGAATGGACTTGAGGAAAGCTAACAGAAGTCACCCTCAGGCTCAGTGCCCAGAGATATCCATTGTTAATGTTAATATTAACTGGCTTAATATTTTCATGTATTTTCTTTGTTTTCCTTTAGCATATACATATATATGTAACAGTATATTTTCACAGTGTTGGGATAACATTGCATCTATAATTTGGTAAACCGACCTTTTATATTGTTATGACCAATTATCTGAAGCATTAAATATCACTTAAAATATTATTTTCAGTAAGCCATTGCTTTTGTTTCTTTTATTCCCTGGAGTCACACTAAAATATATTGGTGGAAGATTCCTAGGAGAACTTAGGAGAACAAAATGGAGTGAATGATGCTGAGAACTAGGTGGAGTAGACACCTGGAGATGCCACTGATTCCCTTACTATGAGAGAGAGGAGGAGTGGACACCACCTATGCTGAACTAATAGTTGAGAAGTGTGATTTGGGGAGCAGGATCTG
The DNA here is from genome assembly GCF_008728515.1 of Papio anubis. Lineage (NCBI taxonomy): Eukaryota > Metazoa > Chordata > Mammalia > Primates > Cercopithecidae > Papio > Papio anubis. The sequence goes on along the minus strand of NC_044976.1, from coordinate 119,395,990 downwards.
GTATCATTGATCAACCCTTGAAATAGGACACACCCCCTTTTGCATCTGTCATAACTCGCTGTTCCCAGCTACCAGGCGCTGGCTATAAACTATAGCTTTTCTTGCCTGTTAACAAGTTTTTCATAGTGTAACTACTGACTGGATGCTCAGAATGATCTGATTTGGAAGGTAAATATTCAAATGACTTTTTGTAAGTGAAGCAAGTACAAATTGGGTATTAGGAGAGAGGGTAGTTATTAAACAAATTTTTAAATGATTGATTTAAGACACTTTACAACCACAGATTCAGCCATCCCTTGAGAGTCTACACTCTCCATTCAGGCCATGCAAACTTCTCTGCAATCCTCTTCGCAGAACTTGCTGTGTGCTTCCCAGGAGTCCTTACACAGATTATATAACACACACAAACACATACACACATGAAAACACGCACCTCTCGCCTCTCCCCATGTCCCCTCTCTCATGAGTGCAGGGCAAGCAAAGCAAGTGGTCAAGTTAGTGGAGACTTATCTTAGGTCTCCTCTAACAATTCTCCCTGTTCACTTTGCATTCCCTAAACCCTTATCGCCACCCTTCACCTTCCTCTACCAGGGACAAAGCTGGGGTTTCTTTTGTGCACACACACTCTGAAAGTTGTCAAGTAATTTGAGCCAAGGTGTTCGCTGATAACAAAGGTGCTGTGGCTGATAGGAAAAGTGTTAGCTGATATGCTTAACACCCACAGAAATACTTGCATTTTTACTAGGGGCCTTTTGAGAAGAGAGAAGCTCTTTGGGCCTCAAAGAAAGTGGTAGCATGCTGGGATGGCTCTGGGGGACTGAAATGTGGGGCAGAGCTCCCTGGCATCATCTCAGACTGTGCTAGTCTTGGTAGAATTCTCCATCCATCTGCATCATCCCTTTCAGATAAATGCTTAACTGCTGCTAGATGAGTGGTCAGAGCTCCCACAGGCTCACCTGGCCTGGGCACCTAACCAGCCCCCTCAAGCCCTTCCTTCTTGGTCTCCCCAGGAGATGGTGAAAAGAATGGCGAGGGTGGGAGGGGAAAGGACGGTGTGCTTGTTTCACCCAAAATTGGGAGGCCGAGGCAGGTGGATCACAAGGTCAGGAGATCAAGACCATCCTGGCTAACACAGTGAAACCCCATCTCTACTAAAAATACAAAAAATTAGCCGGGTATGGTGGCAGGCGCCTGTAGTACCAGCTACGTGGGAGGCTGAAGCAGGAGAGTGGTGTGAACCCAGGAGGTGGAGCTTGCAGTGAGCGGAGATCACACCACTGCACTCCAGCCTGGGCAACAGAGCAAGACTCCATCTAAAAAAAAAAAAAAGAAATTTATTTCCTTTTTTCTCTTTTTTTGGCCATATAGGTATATAAGAAACAATTTTCTATAGAGACTGATTTGAAAGAAGGCACTAAAACAAGTTGAACTACTAAACTCCACTTATTGCACTGTTGAATATTAATCTCCAAACTGGTAAACAATTACAGTAAATACATTGAGTATCATAAAATAAAAATTGATCTTGTACTTTTTTGTGTCTTCCTATCTTTTAAAACATCTTCCTTTCCTGTGTTTGGTATGTTGTCTACATTTGATATTTTTCCTATGTTTGGTATTATTATTTCTAATCCTTTCTCTTATGTTTTAGATTACCGTTTCCATGTTTGGAATTATTATTATCTATGTATGGTATTACTATTTCCCATGTTTTCATAATAATTCATCATTTAACATTGTTTTGGTATAAACATGATAATTGATAATGGCATGAGGAAGAGGATTGGCTTTGTTCAGTGTCGCAGCCCCCAAGACAGTTCCTGGACTATAGTAGACACCAATGAACATTTATTGAATAAATATATATATATGAATAATCAGAGATGACTTTTGGAGAGTTAGAAATTATATTCTAACCTGTCACAAATATTGGAACTCTATCTAAGTTCCAAAATTTTTAAAAAATTTACTGATTCAGGAAATCCATTGATTTAGAACATAGGATTGGGAGTCAGATCAACCTGAATGCAAATTTGCCCTGATCTTGGGTAAGTTACTCAATCTCTGTTGGCCTCAGTTTCCTCATCGGTGGAACGAATGCTAGTTGTGACTTGACATGGTAATGTGATGACTGCAGGAGATGGTACACAGGTAAGGTCAGGTGGTTAGCTTCAGCCCACCCCTAGTAATTCTGCTTTTAATGTTTGGAGACCACAGTGGTATTTTGATGGTGGAACTGCCTGATACAGACTTTCCTTTGGTGTACTGGGAGCAAAATGAGCACACTCTTCAGTGAGTTATGATTTTCTTTCTGAAAAGTTTAAAATTTACTTTACGTTTTCAATAGAAAACACATTATTGTTCAAAAAATTAAGCACTTTATAAATATTAGCAATTTTATTACAGACATAATCATGTTTTTCCCCCTCAGAATAACTCTAGTATTATTCCTGTCTTTCACTTGTGGAAATTAAGTTTCGAGAGATTAAACAGCTTGTTCATGGTCTCTTATTAGTAGGGAGAAGAGCTACGGCTGGAGGCTAGGTCTGTTGGACTCCAGAAACCGTGCCTTAGATACGCTGTGCTGCTGCTGTGTGGTAGGGAGAACACATTTATTTGTCTATTTTAGTGACAAATTTACCACCTCCCTTGGTGAGACGAAGAGAAAGAATTCTTTCAGCCTGTTCACTGAATCCTTTTCCATTCTGAGTGCTAGAGAACAGGCTCTGCCACTTACCAGCTGTGTGACTGTACATAAATTATATACCCTCTCTGAACTTCAGCTCCCCACTCTATAAAGTGGAAATACGAACTCCTACCTTACTCTCTATGTTGTTATACATGAAAGCACCTTATAAAGTGCTATCCGCACCTGAGGTGTCATTGCTGTTAGTGAGTCCTCAGCTGGCTTTCTCTCTTTCACATGTCTTTTTTTTTTTTTTTTTTTTTCAAACTTTTATTTTAGGTTCAGGGTTATGTGTCTTTGTTATAGATTACAGACTTCCTTGCAAGGCTCTTCTTTATATATTTTTAATGGCCTGGTTTCCGTTTCCACTTTACCCGCAATGTGCTCCTCTCTTGGGCTGTCTTTCTATTGACTCCACTGATTAGTCAGGGAACCAAAGTTTTTCAAGCGCCTGGTGTTTTGTTCTCTTTCACAATTGTCCCTCCTCCTCCCCAGCTTTCCGTCAGGCCTGTTTATGGAGTCTTCAGGCTTCTAGTGTGTTACTACATTTTACAATTCTAACTTCTAGTGTTTTCCTACTTAATACTTCCTGTTCTGTTCCAATCCTGTTTTTCCCAGGCAGGACAGCTGGGAAATGGAGGGGAACAGTCACTTTTGACCTTGGAAGGTGGTGTGCTGGAATAGGTGGTATCAATAGTGTCAGAACAGCCCTTATGCTGTGGGCTTCGATCCTGCTTCTAAACGGGTGTCAGTATTCTAAATCTGCTTTTGGAATGGGAAACATGGAAACATTCATTATTGTTCTAATATTGAAGAAGCTATTGAGCCACTGCTCTATATTCACTGGGGAGTGACTATGTGTCAGGTGCTAGGTTAGGCACTGTGGGGCCATCAAAAAAAATGAGACACAGTCCCTGACCAGTAGGGCTACTGGGGACAAAAGACTCATAGACCACCGACATAGGAGTGAAAGCTAAGTGGGGGCCGGGGGCGTGTTATCCCCAGTAGGGCTCCTTTCCACCCTCCCACAGGCTTCAATGTCAGCTGCATGTTCCCATCTGCGCCAACCCAGGCTTCTGGAGACCTTGTGAAAATAAAAATGAATTCCTCCTTTTTCTCCTCAATGAAAAAAAAAAAAAAAAAAATGCCAGCATCACAACAATACTTCAAGGGATCTAATGTAACCTCAAATGCCAAGTGAGCTATGCTAATAGTGACATCCAGGGTGAGCTAGATGTACCAGTGCCTGGTCATAGGTGTAAATTCCACCCTAGAGAGGCCCTTTGCACACTCAGGCCTTACATCTGCCTGCCTCAGTTATGCTTATGTCAGGCTCACGACTATACCAAATGTCATGTTGCAGTCTGAAGGGAGTGGGTGGATGAGCAGAAAGAACACTTGGGGGGCTGTAGGCAGGTGAAAGATGATTTTATTCAGCATCAACTCTCATCAACAACTTTCTCACACTGTCCACCCTGTCTCAGCTGGTTAGTTCAGTGGTACCCACACACAACTGTGTGGCCGGCTCTCCCTTGCCTTCAGGGTCAGCAGCTTAACTCTTTCCCTATCTGGACATGAGTGAGCCAAGCTGTATCCTGGCTCCCCTCTGTCCATCTGCAAAGACGGACAACTTTGGTTCTCTCTCTTTCTCTGGGCATCAGTGTGCCTCTACAGTGTTGGCAAAGCAATTATACTTTTTATAGACAATAGTGGCTTAGAGCCAAGTGATGAGCCTTCCCTATGTTATGGCTATGGTGGTGAGCTTCTCTATGTTATGTCTACATGGCTATGACAACAAGTGGAGTTATACACCTGCGCTCTAAACTTGCTGAGTCACTCTGAATGTTTACCTCGGCCTATCCTTGACCAAAGCAAGTCAGGTTCCTCACAGCTCAGTTCAGGGAGCGTGCCCACCTTGCACTCCTGCACCCTGTTCCCAGGACACCTTGGAGGGTCAAGCTGGATGAGGAAATCAGTTGCTGTTTGAGGCCCTGGAGGGAGAAGGGAAAAAGACTTTTCCCATTTGATTTCTCCTAAGCTCTGGCCCAAGTGCTGCACTTATAATATTATCTCCACCAACCACACCTGGGTTGGCCCTGGACCGAGCCAGAAGTCTTTCTTTACAGAAGCTATGTGATATGGGGAACAAGTTGCCTATTTCTTGAGAAAGTCAAGGTCACTGTATTAGTTTGCTAGGGCTGCCATAATAAAAAGTGCCACAAAGTGGGTAACTTAAGCAACAGAAATTTTTTGTCACAGTTCTGGAGGCCAGAAGCCCAAGATAAAGGTGTTCCTTCTGTGGGCTGTGAGGGAGAATCTGTTCCATGCCTCTCTTCTAGCTTCTGGATGTCTTCTCAATATCGCATTTCAAATGCAGTATCTGGGCTGGGCGCCGTGGCTCATGCCTGTAATCCCAGCACTTTGGGAGGCTGAGGCAGGTGGATCACTTGAGTTCAGGAGTTCGGGACCAACCTGACCAACATGGTGAATCCCTCTCTCTACTAAAAAACTACAGAAATTAGCTCGGTGTTTTGGCGGGTGCCTGTAATCCCAGCTACTTGAGAGGCTGAGGCAGGAAAATTGCTTGAACCTGGGAGATGGAGGTTGCAGTGAACCAAAATCATGCCACTGCCCTCCAGCCTGGGCAACAGAGCAAGACTCTATCTCAAAAAAAAAAAAAAAAAAAAAAAAAGAACAATTTCAATATTTGGTATTCCTTGGCTTGTAAGCATATCATCTTGATCTCTGCCTTCAGGTTCACATGGCATTCTCCCCATGTCTCTGTCTTAGTGTCCCTTTTTCCCCTTTTTATAAGGATACAGTCATATTGGATTAGGGCCCAACCTACTGGCCTCATGTTGACTTGATCAACAGCAGACACCCCATTTCCAAATAAGGTCCCATTCATAGATACTGGAGGTTAGGACTTCAACATCTTTTTGGGGATAAAATTTGACCATGACAGCTACCTACCTAAGATCTCTCAGCTTCTCCTCAGAATTCCTTGGTACTTTCACCTTACTCCTTCTTTGTTCCAGAAAAGTCTCTCTTTTCTTTGACCAGGCTAACTCCTTCCTAGGCCTTCTAATTCCATCCCTTCCAACTTCCTCCTGGGTCCTTCTGTGCCAGTTAGCCTTTCTTAGGCTTCTCTTCAGGATCTTCCCAGACTTACACATTTGCTTAGGTCTTCTTTCTGTTCCCCTGTGTCCTGCCATTGCTGCCTTCTGTTCTCTTGTTCTTTTTCATTCCATTGCCCACTGCGTCCACTTCCCCACCACTCATGTGTTCTCTGCACACTAGCTGTCAAAACAGCCCTTACACATGCAGTAAAGCATGGTGGCCAAGAGTGCAGTCTTTGGGAATCAGAATACCTGGCTTCATATCCTCGTTTACCTAATCTCTCTAACCTAGTTCTGTTCATCTCTAAGCATGGGTAGTAACAGTACTATAGTTTGGATGTGGTTTGTCCCTGCCCAAACTCGTGTTGGAATTTGATTCCCAATGTGGCAGTGTTGGGAGGTGGGATCTATTGGGAGGTTTGGGTCATAGGGGCAGCTCTCTCATAAATAGATTAATGCCCTCTGTGGGGGTGAGTCAGTTCTTCCTCTTGTGGGGATGGATTAGTTCTGGTGAGAGTGGGCTTTTAGAGTCTGGCTTCCTCAGTTTCTCTCTCTTGCTTCCTCTCTTGCCATGTGACCTCTTTGCACATGTCTGCTCCCCTTCCACTTACAGTCATGAGTGGAAGCAGCCTGAGGCCCTCAACAGATGCAGCTGCCTAATCTCGGACCTCCCAGCTCACAGAATTGTGAGCCAAATAAGCCTCTTTTCTTTATATCCAGTCTCAGATATTCTGTTCTAGCAATGCAAAACAGATAAAGACAAACAGCATTTAATTTACAGGGCTTTTTAAAAAAATTTTATATATATATATATTAGCCTAATTATCTTAGCCTAAGTCCTTGTCTCAGCTATGTGTTAGAATTACAATTTTTTTTCCATTCAGGTTCCATTTATTTTTGACATTTTTTAATAACCATCCTTGCGGCGGTAACTCCTGCATCACTCTAGAACTTCAGGTTCTATTTCTGACTGTAGGACACAGGTCCCTGAAGGCCTCATTGATGCCAAGTCAGCATTTTCACCCAGTACTGCCCCCTGCTTAGTCACCTTTGTTTTTCTACTCACATTGAGCATGTGCCTGAAACACACTCGTTCTGTGCTTCCTTTAAGATGCACCTGACTGGGCCTGGCTGCTCATGCCTGTAAACCTGGCACTGTGGAAGGCAGAGGCGGGGTCAGGAGTTCGAGACCAGCCTCGCCGACATTGTGAAACCCTGTCTCTGCTAAAAATACAAAAATTAGTTGGGCATGGTGGCACATGCCCATAACACCAGCTACTCGGGAGGCTGAAGCAGGAGAATCACTTGAACCTTGGAGGCATAGGTTGCAGTGAGCTGAGATTGTGCCACTGCACTTCAGTCTGAGTGACAGAGTGAGACTCTGTCTCAAAAAGAAAAAAAGAAAAAAAATGTACCTATGTCCTAGAGTTTAGTGCCCAAGTGTCTGGGACACAGCTTATCCACCCCACTAACCAGGCCTTCCCTAGGAGCAAAGACGGAGCTCCAGTTTCTCAGATGGCCATGAGCCACAGGTAGGGCAGGGGGCAGGGCCAAAGAAGATCCTCTTGGGCTGCCTTACTTCCCTGAGTGTACCCATCAGCTCAGCCCGAATTGGGGCGATGATCTCCCAATTGACATGACACCTGTTGTCAAGACTCTCCAGAGGGGCAGGATCTGTCTCCAGTCTTAACTTGCTCAGCCCGCCTATGTGACGCAATAGGACTTTCAGAGCATTCACGGAGGTCTCATTTCCGTGAAAGTAGAAGGTGGTGAGCTGGGAGCAGCGGCTCAGGGCAGGCAGGATGACCCGGTGTTGGGAGTCCTGGATCCGACAGTCCTCTAAGAGGAGGGTCTCGAGAGTAGCAGCAGCTTTCTCTAGCAGAGCTCCAAGGGGCTCAAGATTGGTGGTCCACACTTGCATATGAATCAGATGCAGCTGCTTTAGTTGACTGAGGCTTGGGTACTGACACTGCATGTCCCGGTCAGCTAGGTAAGCATGACAGAATGTAAAGGCCTCCAAGGGGTTCTTGAGGCACCTGGGCAGGTGCTCCAGGTGCTCTTTAATATTATTGACCTTTCTTATATAAAGTGTCTGGGGGCTCCAGGCAGACGAATGGAGAGTCCAAGTCAGGAATGAACTGCTGTTGGCCGCGCATGTATAACTCACACCCATAACCGAAGGCTAAAAAGAGTTTGTGAAGATTGCTCATCTGGCTCAGGTAAGGGGCAAACTTTCCTGTTCTATTCAGTGAGCACTTTTTCCAGACTTCCAACTCATGGATACTGCTGTCTGGGTATACCTTTCCCAATAAATTTCTGAAATTTGAAATGGGCATTGAGTAATTCTGTACCTTCCTACAACACAGGTGTACTAAACCTCTTCTGTAGTGGATCCACCCACAGGGTAGCGTAGACATTCATCCAGGGTATTTTCCTTTACGTAGAGGTCTATGAACACCTTCAAGGGCTGGTGCTCTCCTGTCCTTGGACAGTCCTGCACTGTCTGCCTCTTACTCATGGCCTCTGGGGAGACGGACAGGGCCCTGGCTCCAGACCATATGGTCCAGAAATTCTCATGAACATCCCGCAAATCCAGCACTTGAAGTTTCCACCTCCTGGGGCGAACCTTCTAGCCAGCGTATCAAGTCCCTTCAGCACAGCTCACAAGGTCTCCAGATGAGGTGTCTTCATCAGGGACCCCAGAGGGTGGCGGGGGAAGGGCCAGGCCAGTGCCATGGCCTTTAGACTCTCACAGCGTCTCCTGCTGACGGCCTCTGTGAACAGCAGGCAGAAGACCTCCTTGGGCAGCTCCTCCAGGGTGAAGATGGCCAAGAACTGGTTCCTCAGCAGGCTCTGCCCCACCAGCTCCAGGAGTGTGGGTGGGGCCTGGAGGCTCATTCTGATAAATGATCAGAGGAGCAGCCTTCCAAACAAGAGGTGGGCCTTTCACTTTGAAACTGCCATCCACAAATCCAATAGCTTTTTGTCAGTGAGGGAACTGTTTATTGGGAACCATGGAATCTGGCAGCTCCTCACCCAGTTCTAGAGTCAGTTTTAGGGAAAAAGAGGATCCGTGCCTGTGAGTCTCTCCTTCTGGCATTCCCCAGGCGGCATGATCCTATATAAACCATTGCCATTTAAGTATGGAACTCTGGGAACTGCCATTCTCATTAACATGTTTATCTGACACCATCCCAGACAGTATAGGTATTTCAGGTGTCAGGATCATCTTATGTCCTTCATTGATAGAGGTAGTTTCAGTTAACATTCCAAAACCAGGCAGTAAATGCCCCTCAACTAGAAACTCTCTCGTCATGGCCGGGCACAGCGGCTCATGCCTTGAATCCCAGCACTTTGGGAGGTCGAAGAGGGTGGATCACTTGAGGTCAGGAGTTTGAGACCAGCCTGGCCAGCATGGCGAAACCCTGTCTCTACAAAAAATACAAAAATTAGCCAGACATGGTGTTGCTTGCCTGTAATCCCAGCTGCTTGGGAGGCTGAGGCAGGAGAATCGCCTGAACCTGGGAGGCAGAGGTTGCAGTGAGCCGAGACCACACCACTGTACTCCAGCCTGAGCAACAGAGTGAGACTCCATCTCAAAAAAAAAAAGAAAGAAACTCTCTCATCCAAAGTCCCTGTGAGACCACCTTTTCATAATTACAACATTAAGAGAAACCTGACGTAGTTGACTCTTCTTGCTTCTGATCTCCAAGCTATCTTTGATCATTCCTGGGCATAAGCCAAGGTAGCACTGGGGGGAATTTAGTTAACAGTTTAACTTGACAGCAAGGATGGTGACAGCCCCTCCCTTAAACTACCCCACTCCTTGCTCAGGGACTGAACACTCAGCATTACAATTTTTTTGTGTGATTTTTACTACTCCTATTACTATGAAGCTAGTCATTATGTCTATATATTCAGTCACAAATCATTTACTATCTGTATTTTAACTACTGGCTAGACATTTTCTCTACATATTCTACTGACATTTCAATATATCCCAAAACTAAGACCTCCCCTCCCTCTACACTTCTGAGCTTTTTTCTGATTTTTAAATTTGTGTTAATGGCACCATTACACTTCTATCAGCTCTGGACACACACCTTGGAATCAAGACTTCCTTTCCTGTATCAACTACATCCAATCAATAACTAAGTTCTGTAAGTTTCATCAATGAAACATTTAAAAATATATGTATCTGGGTTGGCCACAATGGCTCATCTTGTACTCCTAGCACTTTGGGAGGCTGAGATGGGAGAATTGCTTGAGCTCATGAATCCAAGATTGTGGAGCTATGATCATGCCACTGTGCTCCAGCCTGAGCAATAGAGCAATATATATATATATATATACACACACACACACGCGTGCTTAGTTTAGGTTATTACTCCCCCTAGTCTATTCTAGTAGCCTTCTAATGGGATTCCTTTACTTCAATCCTTGTCATGATGTTTACTTCTGTATATTGCTGCCAGATTCTTCTTCTTAAAATGCTACTTGGTCATAGAACTTCCCTGCAGAAAAGTTTTCCATGGTTCCTGTTTACCTACAAGGTAAAATCCAAACTCTGACATTCAAATGCCTTTATGACATGGCTTCTCTTCCTTCTAGCCTCATCTCCGTATACCTTTGACTACACAGAAGCATCAGTCATATTGAAAACATGCCCAGTACTTTTTTATTTGTGGGTCTTGGTTTAAGGTATTTCCTTCTTTATTTTCATTTTTTAGAGACAAGGTTTTGCTCTGTCGCACAGGCTGGAGTACAGTGGTGTGATCATTGCAGCCTCAAACTCCCAGGCTCAATCAGTCCTCCTGCCTCAGCCTCCCAAAGCACTGGGATTATAGGCATGAGCCCCTTCGCCCAGCCGAGGTGTTTCCTTCTACTTGGAACACTTATTCCATTCCTTATCTTTCAGTGCTCTTCTTAAGTATGCCTTCCTCTTGGTAGGCTTCTCTGGCTCCTTCAACTGGGTGAGTTCTCTCCCCTTGCTGACTCTCAGCATATTATTTAATATCTCCTGTGGCCCTTAACATCATCTGTCTTACACTCCTTGGTAGGACATTCTTTAGTCTCGTTTTCGTATCTCCTGAAAGTTACAACAGTGCCTCATATATGCAGATGCACATAATTGTTGAGACCCTTGACCTGATTTGAAGACTGCTTAACTTTGAATATCAAGTTTCGTTTTAAAAAATTCTCAATAGGCTAAGAGTGAGTGACAAGGCAAATGTGAGTGAACGCTGCGGTGCAGTGTGAAGCAGGGCTTTAGCTCCCAGCCCACTAGAACCTCTCCCTGCTTATCCCTCCATGTCTTTTCATGGCTTCACCTCATCTCTCACTCACACCGTGGGGAAATTCATGGGTTTTGGGGGAATTGTCAACACAGGACTAAGATGCTCGTCCCCGCTCCCTTCCTGCAATCCTTTCTCTCCCTCATCTTGGCCTTCTTTCACCTTTTCCTTCTTGGCTCAGACACTTTCTTCTCTCTGCTTCTTCTCCTTCTGCTTTTCCTGTTTGCCTCACCTTCTCTATCACCATCTAGAGCCATAAAGGACATTGAGTCTGGGGCTGGGCTGAAGATAAGAAGCAGAGACAAACAGATACCTTCGCCTGGAGAAAGGCTAGCCCACTGAACCAAGGTGTGACCCCTCATGGCTTCTTTGGTCCCCAGCAGCACCAGACTTCTGACTCCCCTCTGACTACTGTCATCTCACTGCCTTCTTCACTAACTTCAAACTACTCAGCTTGCAGACATGCAGCAACTGCTCTTTGTCCTATTGGTTTGAGTTAAGAACAGAGGTTTGCAAAGTGATGGCTTTATCCACAGACACCTATGGAATGCAAAGTACTTGCTCCTTCCATTTACAGAACAAACAGCTGAGAACCAGGAATGCTGCCTCCTCATAAAGCCCTGCTAGCCCTGTCTTTCTTCCTCTGGCTTCTCACCTGCAGATCCCTCTACCCCACAAGCGCACTATCGTATGACTGCGGGTGCCCCCAGGGAGGTGCAATTTAATCTTCAACCTGTTTCTCCAAGGAGATCGCTTTTCCGGAGAACATTTTTGGAAGAGCTTAAATGTTTTAGTCTGATTATCTAGCATTCCTTGTCCTGCCTGCCCCTCCCTTAATGCTTCCCCTTGTCTCCATCAGCAACCTCTTTGTAAACCAGTTTCATTATCTCTAGTTGTACCAGTAACTTTCCACTCATTATCATGATTCCTCTACTACCAGTTTATCCCAAATGACCCATGTGTTTAGAGACCACTGCACTGGACACAGATGACTCACTTGGGCATGTCCAGGTGAATGGTGAGTTCTTGTCTGTCACAAGGCCAGAACTCCCTAAACTTCAAATATGAAGTCCTTTAATTATTAGGAAGTTGAATTTTGCTTCTGGTGCAAGAATTTTTAGGAACCAAGAGGACACATTTTAGAGCATTTTAAGCTCATTTGAGACACATTTGTAAATCTGAGGGATTCCTTATATTTGTATCCCTACTATTATTACTCAGAATTCCCTAGTTTTAGCACAGGATAACAAAAGGGTGATATTCAAGTTCACTAGAACTAATCATGGTTGGCCAAATTTCTTGTGAATCTAACAAATGTCTAGAGTTTCGTTTCCAAGCTGACCTCAGTATATGATTGTCAGTAAATCCCAGGCCCCCTGGGGACAGCCGGCTAGTGCAACAGCAATCTTTCTAAAGTGGTTGGTCAAATACAGCCACATACAATATGGATGTCTCTCACAAACAGAATGTTGAGTGAAAGAACCGAGCCCTAAAAGAGAAAATGCCATACAATTCAATTTTTCAAAATTTGAAGGCAAAGAAAAAAATCAACTGTGCCAGGTGCCAGGGTAGTGGTCACCTTGGGAAGGTAGTAACTGACACAGATGGGGGGCACCTGGGGTGCTGGTAATATTTCTTCAGAAGATAGGTTTGCTTTGTGAAATTTCACTTTGCTTTGTGAAAGTGCACTTACGATCTGTGCACTTTTCTGTATGTGTGGCATATTCCAACAGTTTTTTTAAAAAGTTTGTCAAGATCTTGGCTGCTGAGCTTGGGATACGTGTCAGATGATACTATGGAGGCCAAAGCAATTCTATCTTTGATGCTGACTCGCCATTTGGCTTCTGATTGACCCCTCTTCTGGGAAGGCCTCTAAGATTTTTGGTTTGTTCCTTACGGGTGAGTTCCTACTTACTGTAAATTCTGCTCTTACGGCAAATTCCTACCCATTCCCTCTGAAGCACATGCGCCCCTCTTCTACAGTATATAAACACCCAGTCTGGGGGGTAATGGCGCAGGATCATCCATCTCGTCACGCCACTGCCTGAGACATAGACATGGCTTCTGTTTGTTAAGTTCCTATTAAATAACTGTTCTTTCTAAGAAACTGGATTTGTTAGCCTCTTTCTTTAGCAGCTGAGAGGCTTCCTTGGACTCTGGGGACAGGTTTGCCTAGGTCTACCCACCGAGAAACAGATACAGTACTCAGTTGTCTACCATAATGACTCTTGAAGGTGGAAAGCTCACCCCAACCCCCACAAATGGCTCTAGAAGGGGCAGATGCAGGATCAGACTCTCAGTAAAAGTACACGTAAAATTTAAGGAGCTCTAGGAGTTATACTAGACATTTCTCATGCTCTTGGATAATCTACTTCTGAATCCTAGAAGAAGGAGGAAGAGTGAGGAGGATTACTCTCTCATTAAGAAAGCCAAAGAACAGAAAATACTCTTCTCTTGTTCCCTGGCACTGAGGAGTGGCTATGCAGCCCAGCCTTGACCAATGGACACTTTGGGCCTGGTCTTTGAATTTTAGGAACAGTTGAAAATGTTTAAAGCAGGAGAGAGTCAGGTGCCTAGGGATTCAGTATTTAGAGTCCAGTATGAGTCAAGGTCCATTAGCAGTGGAGCCTGCCACAGCTTTCTAGACAGCATGTTTTTGTTGTGTGATCTACATGAGGTTTCAGCTGCCCAGTCTTTCTTGGGTTCTGTCTGACTTCCAAGCCTCCTTATCAGTTCTGAATATACACACCTGACATCTTTTCCAATCTCATTTCTGATTAAGATAATCAGGGAAAGTTTCTGTTACTTATATCCAAGAACCTTGACTAATACAAAAGCCCCCCAGCAAAAGAAATGGCAAATTCTGTTTGCAATTTTCCACCCAGATTTTATCACAGGGCTTGTAATTCCACTAAGTAGAGCTTATTTGGGATTAACTATGCTCCTATTTAACAAATACCTGCATTCTTGCAGGGTAATTCATCATTCATACTTTAGTGTGAATTCTTACAGTCCAGTTGTTTTTTTTCTTATCTATCTGAGACCAGTACATTAAGAAAATAGAATGGAGGGAGGAGTTCAGGAAGGGTTCATTTTGGAGCTTAGAGCATTTAAGGGAGGGCAGGAATGAAATAAAGTACAAAGGTGGGGAGCCTTGGGAAATCAGAGGGTCTCATGGGGCCACAGGATTTATATGGGGTAGGAAAGAAAGGATATGGTGCAATAGAGGAAGGCTGAGAGCAACGTGTCAGAGAGCCAAAGAAAAACTTTGCCGTTTTACTTTAAGCTGGTCTTTTGCATATATGTATTTTTTGTTTTGTATTGGGTAGGTAATTGGGAATCCTGGCTTCTTAGGGTTCTGCAAGTGATTATAGATGATTTATTATGTTACCACAACTCCCAGCTTAGGTACAAACACCATCAGCAGAAGCAATGTGGATTTAGGATCCATCCTGCCAGAGGAACCTTCATAAAATAACAGGAACTCACTTGAAACAAATTATGCCACACTAAACCCATTTCCTTTGTTGATGGGGTTACTGGGCTAGTGAGTTTCAGCAGGATGTAGACCTGTGAGCTCAGAACAGTTAAGTAGATATGTAACTGGTTGAACAATCACATGTGAAGACTGATGATGAATGAATCTGTGTCAACTTTATGGGAGGTCTCTGGTCATTTGCTGCAGGGTCCCAGTCAACATTTTTATTAATGACATGGATGGATTCACAGAATATACTGATCAAATTTGCTGAGAGGGTTGGATGACAAGATCAGGATTTAGAAAGATTTCAGCAGACTGAAGCGATGTCCCAGATTCAACATTTCCTTCTCCACAGGGAGAAGGAACTCTCTAGCTGAACTTTGTAACAATTTGAATAGGGCAAGAAGCCTCCTGGCCAGAACTCAGGGGAGGGTGCGAATCCGGTGTGCAGACTCCACAGGTCAGGGAAGAACCAAGCCCTTTTGTTTTGCAGCTGGGAGGTGGGTAGCCTGTGGCAAGTTCTCAAGCCTGGCTCACCCACTGCCTGGAAACAGACTCAGAGCTGTTAGTGGGGGCATGGTGGGAGTGAGACTGGCCCCTCAGTTTGTGTGGAATCTGGGTGAGGCCTGTGACTGCCAGCTTTCCCCACTTCGCTGACAACCTGCATGATTCAGCAGAGGTGGCCATAATCCTCCTAGGTACACAACTCCATTGACCTGGGAACTTCACCCCCATCCCCCACAGCAGCCGCAGCAAGACCTGCCCAAGGAGTGTCTGAGCTCAGACACACCTAGCCCTGCCCCCACCTGATGGTCCTTCCCTACCCACCCTGGTAGCAGGAGACAAAGGGCATATAATCTTGGGAGTTAAAGGGACCTGTCCGCTGCTTGTTCCTCTCCATACTATCACAGTTGATGCTCTCTGGAAAGTGCCACCTCCCGGCAGGAGGCCAGTCAGCACAATAATAGAGCATTAAACCATAAAGCTAAGAACCCTCACAGAGTCCATTGCACCCCCCATTGCCACCTCCACTGGAACAGGCGCTGATATCCACGGCTGAGAGACCATTGATGGTTCACATCACAGAACTCTGTGCAGACAACCCCCAGTACCAACCCAGAGCCAGGCAGACTTATTGGGTGACTAGACCCAGAAGAGAGATAACAATCACTGTAGTTCAGCTCACAGGAAGCCACATTTATAGGAAAAGGGGGAGAGTACTACATCGATGGAATATCCTGTGGGACAAAAAGAATCTGAACAACAGCCTTCAGCCCTAGACCTTCCCTCTGACAGAGGCTGCCCAAATGAGAAGGAACCAGAAAACCAACTCTGGTAATATGACAAAACCAGGCTCTTTAACACCCCCCAAAAAATCACGCTAGTTCACCAGCAATGGATCTAAACCAAGAAGAAATCCCTGATTTCCCTGAAAAAGAAATCAGGAGGTTAGTTATTAAGCTAATCGGCGAGTCACCAGAGAAAGGTGAAGCTCAATGCAAGGAAATCCAAAAATCGATACAAGAGGTGAAGGGAGAAATATTCAAGGAAATAGACAGCTTAAAGAGAAAACAATGAAAATGTAAGGAAACATTGGACACACTTATAGAAATGTAAAATGCTCTGGAAAGTCTCAGCGATAGAATTGAACAAGTAGAAGAAAGAAATTCAGAGCTTGAAGACAAGGTCTTCAAATTAACCCAATCCAACAAAGTCAAAGAAAAAAGAATAAGAAAATATGAATAAAGCCTCCAAGCAGTCTGGGATTATGTTAAATGACCAAACCTAAGAACAATCGGTGTTCCTGAGAAAGAGAATTCTAAAAACTTGGAAAACATATTTGGGGGAATAATGGGGGAAAACTTCCCCAGCCTTGCTACAGACCTAGACATCCAAATACAGGAAGCACAAAGTACACCTGGGAAATTCATTGCAAAAAGATCATCACCTAGGCACATTTTTATCAGGTTATCCAAAGTTAAGATGAAGAAAAGAATCTTAAAAGCTGTGACACAGAAGCACCAGGTAACCTATAAAGGAAAACCTATTATATTAACAGCAAATTTCTCAGCAGAAACCCTACAAGCTAGAAGGGATCGGGGCCTTATCTTCAGCCTCCTCAAACAAAACAATTATCAGCCAAGAACTTTGTATCCAGCAAAACCAAGCATCATATATAAAGGAAAGATATAGTCTTTTTCAGACAAATGCTGAGAGAATTCACCACTACCAAGCCACCATTATAAGAACTGCTGCCCGGGCACGGCGGCTCATGCCTGTAATCCCAGCACTTTGGGAGGCTAAGGCGGGAGGATCACGAGGTCAGGAGATTGAGACCATCCTGGCTAACATGGTGAAACCCCATCTCTACTAAAAATACAAAAAATTAGTCAGGCTTGGTGGCAGGTGCCTGTAGTCCCAGCTACTCGGGAGGCTGAGGCAGGAGAATGTGAACCCAGGAGGCGGAGCTTGCAGTGAGCCGAGATCGCACCACTGTACTCCAGCCTGGGCGACAGAGTGAGACTCTGTCTCAAAAGAAAAAAATAAAAAAGAACCTCTAAAAGGAACTCTAAATCTTGAAAGAAATAAATCCTGGAGACACATCAAAACAGAAACTCTATAAAGCATAAATCACACAGGACCTATGAGACAAAAATACAAGTTAAAAAGTAAAAACATAAAACAAAACAAAGTACACAGGCAACAAATAGCATGAAGAATGGAATGGTACCTCACATCTCAATACTAACATTGAATGTAAATGCCCTAAATGCTTCACTTGAAAGATACAGAACCACAGAATGGATAAGAACTCACCAATGAGTGAGTTCACCAGCAGAACTCACTATCTGCTGCCTTTAGGAGCCTCACCTAATACATAAGGACTCACATACACTTAAAGCAAAGGGGTGGGAAAAGGCATCTCTTGCAAATGGACACCAAAAGTGAGCAGGGGTAGCTATTCTTATATCAGACAAAACAAACTTTAAAGTAACAGCAGTTAAAAGAGGCAAAGAGGGACATTATATGATGGTAAAAGGCTTTGTCCAACAGGAGAATATCACAATCCTAAACATATATGCACCTAACACTGGAGCTCCCAAATTTATAAAACAATTACTAATAGACCTAAGAAATGAGATAGACAGCAACACAATAATAGTGGGGGACTTCAATACTCCACTGACAGCACTAGACATGTCATCAAGACAGAAAGTCAACAAAGAAACAATGGATTTAAACTATATCTTGGAATAAATGGACTTAACAGATATATACAGAACGTTTCATCCAACAACTGCAGAATACACATTCTATTCAACAGCACATGAAAATTTCTCCAAGATAGACAATATGATAGGACATAAAATGAGCCTCAATAAATTTAAGAAAATTGAAATTATATCAAACACTCTCTCAGACCACAGTGGAGTAAGACTGGAAATTAACTCCAAAAGGAACCTTCAAAACCATGCAAATACATGGAAATTAAATAACCTGCTCCTGAATGAGCATTGGGTCAAAAACAAAATCAAGATGGAAATTAAAAAACTCTTTAAACTAAATAACAATAATGACACAATCTATCAAAACCTCTGGGGTACAGCAAAGGCAGTGCTAAGAGGAAAGTTCATAGCCCTAAATGCCTACATCAAAAAGACTGAAAGAGGCTGGGCATGGTGGCTCACTCCTGTAATCCCAGCACTTTGGGAGGCGGAGGCGGGTGGATCATGGGGTCAGGAGATTGAGACCATCCTGGCTAACACGGTGAAACCCCGTCCCTACTAAAAATACAAAAAAATTACCCGGATGTGGTGGCGGGCGCCTGTAGTTCCAGCTACTCTGGAGGCTGAGGCAGGAGAATGGCGTGAACCCAGGAGGCAGAGCTTGCAGTGAGCTGAGATTGCACCACTGCACTCCAGCCTGGGCAACAAAAAAGAAAAAGAAAAAAAAAAAAAGACTGAAAGAGCACAAACTGACATTCTAAAGCCATACTTTAAGGAACTACAGAAACAAGAACAAACCAAACCCAAACCCAGGAGAAGAAAGGAAATAACCAAGATCAGAGCAGAACTAAATGAAATTGAAAGAACAACAAAAACAATACAAAAGATAAATGAAATAAAAATCTGGTTCTTTGAAAAGATAAATAAAATTGATAGACCATTAGCAAGATTAACCAAGAAAAGAAGAGAGAAAATCTGAATAGCCTCACTGAGAAACGAAACAGGAGATACCACACCTGAAATACAAAAGATTATTCAAGGCTACTATGAACACCTTTATGCACATAAACTAGAAAACCTAGAAGAGATGGATAAATTCCTGGAAAAATACAACCCTCCTAGCTTAAATCAGGAAGAATTAGATACCCTGAACAGAACAATAACAAGCAGCGAGATTGAAATGGTAATTTTAAAATTACCAACCAAAAAAATTCCAGGACCAGATGGAGTCACAGCAGAATTATACCAGACATTCAAAGAAGAATTGGTACCAATCCTTTTGACACTATTTCACAAGTTAAAGAAAGAAGGAACCCTCCTGAATTCATTTTATGAAGCCAGCATCACCCTAATACCAAAATCAGGAAAGGACATAACCAAAAAAGAAAACTATAGACCGATATCCTTGATGAACATAGATGCTAAAATTCTTTTTTTTTTAGACGGAGTCTCGCTCTGTCACCCAGGCTGAATGGAGTGCAGTGGCACCATCTCGGCTCACTGCAAGCTCCGCCTCCTGGGTTCATGCCATTCTCCTGCCTCAGTCTCCTGAGTAGCTGGGACTACAGGCGCTTGCCATGCCTGGCTAATTTTTTGTATTTTTAGTAGAGACGGGGTTTCATCATGTTAACCAGGATGGTCTAGAACTCCTGACCTCGTGATCCACCTGCCTCGGCCTCCCAAAGTGCTGGGGTTACAGGAATGAGCCACCACACTGGGCTGATGCTAAAATTCTTAACAAAATACTACCTAACCAAATCCAAGAACATATCAAAAAGATAATCCACCATGATCAAGTGGTTTTATACCAGGGATGCAGGGATGGTTTAACATATGCAAGCCAATAAATGTGATACACCACATAAACAGAATTAAAAACAAAATCACATGATCATCTCAATAGATGCAGAGAAAGCATTTGACAAAACCCAGCATCCCTTTATGATTAAAACCCTAAGCAAAATCAGAAAACAAGGGACATAACTTAATGTAATAAAAGCCATCTATGACAAACCCACAGCCAACATAATACTGAATTCATTTTATGAATTGAAAAGTTGGAAGCATTCCTTCTGAGAACGGGAACAATACAAGGATGCCCACTCTCATCACATCTCTTCAACATAGTACTGGAAGTCCTAGCCAGAGCAATCAGACAAGAGAAAGAAACAAAGGGCATCCAAATCGGTAAAGAGGAAGTCAAGCTGTTATTGTTTGCTGATGATACCATAATTTACCTTGAAAATCCTAAAGACTCCTCCAGAAAGCTCCTGAACTGATAAAAGAATTCAGCAAAGTTTCTGGATACAAGATTAATGTACACAAATCAGTAGCTCTTATATACACTAACAGCGACCAAGCAGAGAATCAAAGCAAGAACTCAAACCATTTTACAATAGCTGCAAAACAAACAAACACCTTAGGAATATACCTAATCAAGGAGTGAAAAAGCCTCTACAAGGAAAACAACAAAACACTGTTGAAAGAAATCATAAACAACACAAACAAATGGAAACACATCCCCTGTTCATGGATGGGTAGAATGAATATTGTGAAAATGACCATACTTCCAAAAGCAATCTACAAATTCCATGCAATCCCAATCAAAATTCTTTTCAGAATTAGAAAAAAAAATTCTAAAATTCATATGGAGCCAAAAAAAGAGCCCTCATGGTCAAAGCAAAAAGAACAAATCTGGAGGCGTCACATTACCTGATTTCAAACTATACTATAAGGCCATAGTCACCAAAACAGTGTGGTGGTGGTATAAAAATAGGCACATAGACCAATGGAACAGAATAGAGAACCCAGAAATAAACCCAAATACTTACAGCCAACTGATCTTCAACAAAGCATAAAGTTGGGGAAAGGACACCCTTTTCACCAAATGGTGCTGGGATAATTGACTAGCCACATGTCGGGGAATGAAACTGGATCCTCATCTCTCACCTTATAGAAATAGCAACTCAAGATGGATTAAGGACTTAAATCTAAGACCTGAAACTATAAAAACTCTAGAAGATAACATTGGAAAAACCCTTCTAGAGATTGGCTTAAGCAAGGATTTCATGACCAAGAACTGAAAAGCAAATGTAACAAAAACAAATGTAAGTAGTGGGGACCTAATTAAACTAAAGAGCTTTTGCACAGCAAAAGGAACAATCAGCAGAGTAAACGGACAACCCACAGAGTAGGAGAAAATCTTCATAATCTATACATCTAACAAAGGACTAATATCCAGAATCTACAACAAACTCAAACAAATCAGCAAGAAAAAAAAACAAACAATCCCATCAAAAAGTGGGCTAAGGACATGAATAGACAATTCTCAAATGAAGATATACAAATGGCCAACAGACATATGAAAAAAGACTCAACATCACTAATGATCAGGGAAATACAAGTTAAAACCACAATGCGATCCTATCTTACTCCTGCAAGAATGGCCATAATTAAAAAATAATAAAACAGTAGATGTTGGCATGGGTGTGGTGATCAGGGAACACTTCTACACTGCTGGTGGGAATGTAAACTAGTACAGCGGCTATGGAAAACAGTGTGATGGAAAACAGTGTGGAGATTCCTTAAAAAACTAAAAGTAGAACTACCATTTGATCCAGCAATCCCACTACTGGGTATCTACTCAGAGGTAAAGAGGTCATGATATGAAAAAGATATTTGCACATGCATGTTTATAGCAGCACAATTCAAAACTACAAAATCGTGGAACCAACCCAAATGCCCATCAACCAACGAGTGGATAAAGAAACTATGGTAAATTTATACGATGGAATACCACTCAGCCATAAAAAGGAATGAATTCACAGCATTTGCAGTGACCTGGATGAAATCGGAGATTATTATTCTAAGAGAATTAACTCAGGAATGGAAAACTACACATCATATGTTCTCAATGACATGTAGAAGCTAAGCTATGAGGACGCAAAGGCGTAAGAATGATACAATGGACTTTGGGGACTTGGGAGAAAGCGTGGGAAGAGGGTGAGGGATAAGACTACAAATAAGGTGCAGTGTATACTGCTTGGGTGATGGATGCACCAAATCACCACTAACGAACTTACTTATGTAACCAAATACCACCTGTACCCCAATAATTTATGGAAAAATAAATATAATTTATTTTTTTAAAATTAAAATTCCATAAATTAAATTATGCAATTATAAATTATAGAATTATAATTCCATAAGTTAAAAATAATTTATGGAAAATAAAAATAATAAAAAAAGAGATGGGGGCCAGACCATGATGTGATCTGGAGCCATTTTGTAGGAGGGACAACAGCTGAAGGATGTCTAGCCCAGAGATAAGAGGTCTTGGAGTCACACCACCTCTTTTTAATTATTTACAGGCTGGTAAAGTAGAAGGGGAATTAGATATGTTTTGATGGTCTCAAAGAGGAAAACTCACAACCATGGGTGAAAGTTGCAGCTTCCACCTAAATTACAAAATTTAGGAAACCTTTCCAATGACTAAGGAAGCAGGAATACCTAATGGTAAGAGCATAGGCTTTGGAGCTAGATCTTGATTTGAATTTCCAACATGCTACTGAGTAGCTGTGACTTTGAGAGATTTATCCTTTTGTTTTCATGAGGATTAATTGGGATATTAAAGAATCTAGCATATGGTCTACTACTCGTAGAGACTCAATATGTGATAGCTATTTTTATGATGCTTGTTGCTATAGTTGCTTAAAAGTTCAGTGAGTAGCCTCAGGTGGAAGTGGGTTTGAGCATAGCTGGAACGATGGAGAGAGGATTTTATGTGTCTTATGTGGTGTGATGTGTTGGTTAGGTTAGTAGGGCCTGTTTCATTCTGAGACTTGACATCTTTTGGACAAAGTGAAGTGTTTAGGCCAGCATATGAAGGAACATGGGGTATGCCTCATACCTACATTTTCTTTCAGGTTTGTTTTCAGAACAGCTGGATTTTGTGATTCACAATGTCAAAGAAGTTAGTTTCTTTCTAACTATGTACATTTAGAGCCTGACCTATGGGGCAGATATAAAGTTATTCATAATCTTAAAATAGTTCCTTTTTATTGAGGCCGAGTTATAGGCTGCTCAGTGTGCTAATCATCTTCCATATACCTTTATGGTACCATTTTTATAATAATGATATAGGAATACTGCATAATATATATTATGTAATACATAGATAACATTTTAATATAATGACATGGGAATATTATACAATAAACATCACAGGAACATTGAGCAGGAGGCAATTAATTCTAACTGGAGGACTAGGAAAGGCTTCTTGGGGAAAGTGGCATTTGAGTTGGACCTTCAAGGATGAGTAAGGCTTTAATTGATGGGAATGGGGGTGGGGGCAAAGCCTTCTGGACTGGGGAATGGTTAAACAAAGGCACAGAAGTAATTAGCAGAGATAATGATCCATCTTCCCAGGGCTAAGTCTGTCCTTTTTTTTTTTTTTTTTTAAATGGATGCCTTCATCATTACTGTCACTGATGACAGAATGTTAATATGAAATTGTAGGAACGATTTTGCAGCCATTGACTGGTTGCTGTTGTCCCTATGCTGAGGTCATTTATGTTTTATTATTAAAATAATGAAATGTCCACAGCACGTGTGCAGAGCCCTGAGTGCTGAGGCACGTGACACAGGGTGATTGACTCAGGGAGGGCATTTCAGGCAACGAGAGCTGCACTGCAGGAAAGGAAGTGTCAGACGTCACGCTGAGGGAGACCTCCTCTGGCTGCCTGGAAGAGGCTTTTTTGGCTTTGAAAAGGCCATTTCTGGCTGAATTAAATCCACTACCTGGAAGAGGCCCTTGGTATAGGAATACATCAATCAGGCTGGGAGACCCTTCACAGTTGTTTTCACTCACTCCTTTATACACTGGACAAGGCCTGGGAAGATGAGAGTGACTGGGGATCAATAGCTGGTCAAAGGGAAGCAAGATCCAAGGTTAGGGTGGTTTTCCCATGGCTGGACGGAAAAAAAAAAAAAAAAAAAAAAGAACATCCCCTCCACCTGTCCAGACTTAGAGCAGGGCAGTGCTTGGGGAGCTGCTGCAGCCCAAGTTTAGCCCAAGTTTCCAAGTTTAGCAGAAATCGTCTATCAGTGACCAGGGGACAGGGTTAGTGGTGGCTCTAGAATTTCCATACTGGGGTAGCACTTAGGGACAAGAATCAGATTGGAGGGTGCTGTGGTCTGAATGTTTGTGTCCTCCCCAAACTCATGTTGAAATCTAATCACCAATGTGCTGGTGTGAGGAGCTGGGGCTTTGGGAGATGATTAGGTCATGAAGATGGAGCCCTCCTGAACTGGATTCATATTCATATTCTTATGAAAGAGGCCCTGGAGAGTTGCCTTGGACTGCCTGCCATGTGAGAACACAGTGAGAACACAGTCACCAGACACTGAATCTCCTGGTGCCTTGATGTTGGACCTCAGCCTCCAGAACTGTGAGAAATTAATTTTTGTTGTGTATAAGCCATGCAATCGATGGCATTTTGTTATAGCAGCCGGAAAAGACAAAGACAGAGTGGGTGTTAGGATTCTTGTCTTGAAGCTGCTTTTGCATACATAGCAAGCACTCTGTTTTTACTTAGATTGAATAGCATAGATCAATCAACAAAGCAGTACTTTAAAAATAAACTTTTAGGCTGGGCGCGGTGGCTCACGCCTGTAATCTCATCATTTTGGGAGGCTGAGGCGGGCGGATCACCTGAGGTCAGGAGTTCGAGACCAGCCTGGCCAACATACTGAAACCTTGTCTCTACTAAAATATATAAAAATTAGCCAGGCATGGTGGTGCACACCTGTAGTCCCAGCAGGAGGCTGAAGCAGGAGAATCGCTTGAACCTGGCGGGTGGAGGTTTCAGTGAGCCGAGATTGTGCCACTGCACTCCAGCCTGGGCGACAGAGCAAGACTCTGTGTCAAAAAACAAAACAACAACAAAAAACTTTTATTCACATTTTATGTAAGGTTTAGAAAAATGGCAGTTGTCCACATTGGTGGGAGAAGTGCTGATGGAGATGAAGAGTATTGAACTTCAAGCTATTCCTCAGCAGTTGGACCATGTAGAACCTGGGGCAGAGAATTGATGCCTGGGATTATTCCTGGGCTTTAGCCTCATCCTGAAATGTGACTCAGGAACAGGCATCTAGTGTCCCTGGTGCAGAAAATGTTTAGTCCTCTCTGGAGAACTGGGAAACTAGAATAAAGTTTAATCAGAAGCCCAATTCAAGAGGAGCTACAACTCAGGGAACAATGCAGGAGCCCAGGAGTCAGCCCCACTCTATCTAAGGCAGAGTGTTGGTCCTGTTCCTTCACTCAGCATTTACTAAGCACCTACCTTTTGCTAGACATGAGGCACTGTACACGGGGCAAAGATAGATTAGTTAAGATCCTTAAAGACCTGCAGGTATATGGAGAGAGTGATCAAAATTAAGTACCAGATTGGGGTGGGAAAAGTAATAATAACAGCAACCATTTACTGAGTACTTACTATGTTTCAGGTCTGGTACTAAGCTCTTTATACGTATTATCTCACTCCTCATAGTAACCCCAAGAGGTAGATATTTATTGTTCCCATTTTGCTGAAAGATAATATGACATGTTCGACGTCACATAGCTGGACTCTAAAGCCTGTGCTTGTGCAAATACATGCTCAGCCTCTCAGGATGGATCTGAGAAATGGAGCAGGGCTAAAAAGGAGGGAAATGGTTAATTGAGGGGCTGGAATATAGTATTCAGAGGCAGGAGTTGGCTGTCCTCTTTAACTGATGCTAACTGATACATATTTTTCATACCATTCTTAACCCCCTAAGAGTTAATTCTGATAAAGACAGGTGAAAGCTTGGGCACTGTAGCGATGAAAATGAAAGTAGGGGAGGGGGAAGCCAGTGATGGTGAGAAGATGTAGGAGGAAAAAAAAAAAAGGGCACATGTGTTTGAGACACGCAATTTTGCTAGACGTACAGTTTGTCAAGGTCTGGCCATGGCTATAGATAAGACTTATCCAGCAATTGAGGAGAATTTGAGAAGTAAGCCAGCTGAAATGGGTGTCACTGTGCTTCTTAGCCTGGCCAAGCTGGAGCCATTCCATTTGTGGAAGAAGGGAAAGCTCTAGAGAATTCTCAGTGGATTTGGGCATTCATTAGCTCTATGAAGAATGGTGTTAACTAAAGGGAAACAATTGTGCAGGTCACACAGTCTGGACTTCAATGCCAGATTTATTAAGTAATTAACTGTGACTTTCACTCAGTGAGCATCTGCTAGTTGAATTGTTTATTGGAAGGCACAGTCCTTGCCCTCAAGCAGCCTGTCTCTGAGATGGTAGGAAGGTAGGGGAGAGGGGAATGGGGATAACCAGTCTTTCTGCTTTGGCTAAAGGATGTAAGAAATGAGATAAAAATGAGCCACAGCATTAAACTACCCAAACAAAATAATGATATGGCAATTTGACTTATTTCTCAACCTTACATCTGTTTATGTTTCTATTTTTGGAGGATTCTCCCTCCATTCACATCACTTGGACATACTGATCACTTTCCAGGCATCTCAGCTCAGCAACACCCAGAGTGTATGTCGTAAGATCTGTGGGTCTGAGGAAATGGCAACACACGCAACAAAGGACTAAAATGTTCCAGGCTGCTTGGCAAAGAAAGGTCAGCCCATGACCGAATGGGACATAACATCGTTGGCAACAACTCTGAAAACCCTTAGTGATCAGCAAATGAAGAAGGTGTCTGTGATGACTATGCTGTTTCCAACAGTCCCAATGTCAAATAATCAAGGACTTTTTGCTGAGTTTTCTTTCTTTTGATGTAATTTCATTGTTTAAAAAGATAGTTCTTTAAATACGTACCTGAATGTATCTTATTTATTTTGCCTTAATTATATTTTGCCTTAATTATTTTCCCTTAATTATATTTGCCTTTCATAAATTAACATATATGAAAAGAAAAAAAACCCTTCCATATGGTGAGACCATGCATCCAGTCTTTGGTTTTGGAAAATTTGGTTATGAGAGAGTTAGGAAATCAAAACCCTTTTAATTTGCACCTAGAAGAGGCAGCTTCTTGTCAGCAATGTAGTTTAAGGGAGAGTAGAAGTTAGAAATGGGATCTAGGAGTTTTGACACAGTGGCTTCCCGGAGCAAGCTCTGGGGTTACAGTCAGGTCGAGAGAAGTTGGAAAGGGACCTAACAAATATCCGTGGAGCCTCTCCCTTGTGCCTGGCTCTGGCCAGGTGCTTCCCATGCAACTTCATTTGATCCTCACTTCTGCCCTCTGAGGTGGGCATTATTAATCCGAGTTATCAATAAGGACGCTGAGGCCCGCTATTAGTACCCTTTGAAAACAACAAACAGTGGATTTCAAAAGTTCAAAATTTCTCTTATACAAAGCATACCTATTTAAAAAATACATTTTTCTAGTGAAAAAAAAAAAAAGAAGTCAGGGAAAGGTTAGCTTGCTTAGAAGAGATAAGCCCTCATTCTCTGCTCACACCACCGTTCTCACTCTTTCCCCAGTAAATCCACAGGTGATATGTCATTGGCTTCATGAGAGCTTTGGAGATGATCTTCCATTTGCACCTTCTTCACACCATAAAGGGAGCTTTGAATCTCCCCCACAGTTCCCATATCTTGCGTGTAAGTTATTTGAGATAACTCTCTAGACTTAGCCTGATAAATCTTTCCTGGAAGCTTCTGCTTTGACTCAAGAGGAACTAAATAAAAGCTTTCAGAGTGCCATTGTGTACTATCCATGCTGTTTCAGAGGAATCCCAAGTGAAGGATGCAATATATTGTTTTAATTACAAAGGGATAATAGTCCTTTGTAAGGAGTTATTTGTAATGAGCTTTGTAAAGGAGTTTTACCATGAAGAAATGAGTCTCACATAATGAGCAATAAAAGCTACTGTGATTATTATTATTGGTTTTATTCAGGGCCAGACCTCAGTGAGATTGAAACAGAGGCTGACTTTTACCTGAGTACCATTCTTCCCTGTCCCATACATCTGTTCTTCTCTGGGCATCATTGCTTTCCTCCGTTTTCATCATTCTCAGCCCCCGGAGGAGCCTAGTCCTTTCCATGAGGAGAAAAGCCTGGGTTAAATGCATTGATATAAAAGTAATAGAGATGTAATGTGTTACTTTTCCCAGAGGTATTTACATTTTAAAACTTTGGCCTCAAGAGGGCTATACTTAATTCAAAGGAACAAGTCTCCAGTGGCGGAAATGCAAGCCTTATGGAAGGAGGAGTTTCAAGAGAGACTTTTTGAGATGAGACTAAGAAGATAGAGAAGGAAGAGGAGAAATATTAATATCTTCTCACCCATGTTCATTGCAAAAGGATAATGGCCTAAAACACAGCATTTGGGTAGGATGAAATCAGTTCTCCCATTTCCCGATGCAACGTCTATGGACGTGCCTGCTGGCTTTCCTCTACAGAGGGAGGGCCCTGGTTTCATTTATTGCTTTCTAAATCAAATGACTCCTTTGGGAAATGGCATAGCTCAAATCAGTTCCATTCAACTTGTGGAGATGTAAATTCACCATAAAGTGGTGATACAAATATAAAACATGGCCCTTGCCTTCAGGGAGCTATAATCCCCTTGAGAGATGCCGACGATTCTTCTCCACGATGCAGTAAGATAATAGTGTAAGACAGTGCATTATGGAGGACTATGTACAACTGTAAAATAATTTTTTATCCATTCCTTCTGCCCCTTGCAGCAATATCTATAATATACTATATAGGTATATTATACTATATAGGAGTATATCTATAATATTATACTATATAGGAGTATATCTATAATATACTATATAGGAGATTTGAGCCTCTACTTGTTACCAATTTGCTGAGAGACAAATGCATTTACAGGTTAAGTATCCCTTATTTGAAGTGCTTGTGACCAAAAGTGCTTTGGATTTCAGGTCTTTTTGAATTTTGAAATGTTTGCATTATACTTACCAGTTAAGCATCCCTAATCTGAAAATTCAAAGTCTGAAATGCTCCAGTGAGCATTTTCCTGAAGCACCATGTTGACAATCATAAAGTTTTAGATTTTGGAACATTTGGAGTTTCAGTTTTGGATTAGGATTATTCAATCTGTACTAAGCAGTTTGTGGTGTTTCTTTCTCCACAACAAACCAACTTAACGTCACCAATCATTCTTTCTCTTCCATGGAAAGCCACAGGCATCCCTAAAGGGAAATTGGTTGTATCCCTCTCTACTTCCAGTTCCCTCTCTCTCTCTTACTGACCCTGGTTATGACCTGTTCTTTTCCTTGGCCTGGTCTTTCTTTTCAGATCACTGTGAATTGGACATTTTAATTGGACTGTCTCTGAGTTTCAGGCGCTATTTTAGCCCTGAATGATTTCTCTTCCCCAGTTACTCCATACTCCCTGCTGCAGCTGCTTCTGTTCCCTTGCCCGATCTAAGCTCTATGAGGAGAGGCAGGTCAGAGCTGGGCCCCTGTTTTCTCTGGAGGGGAAGTTAGGCAGTGTGACCCTACTTTGCAAGAACAGCAGCCGCTGCCGCCTATTCTTTATTTAGATCAATGCATGGGTATTGAGTGATTGGGTGAGCCCCTGGAGAGTCCCGAGATTCTAAAAACATTTTACACCATGCAGTTTCTCCATGAGATACTAAGGAAGTCAATAAATCTTCCCATATCACCCTGGAGGGATAACATGAAGTAAATATATATAAAACGAAGATTTTCAGCTATTTAGTTCCCAGGATGTTAACCAATCACAGATAAGTTTAAAAAAAGAAATTCTTAAGTGTAGAGGGTATGTGGAACTTTGTACAAAGGCAGTATTGATAGTCAAAACAAGTAAGAACTGTGCATTTGAGGCATCCACTTGAATCAATCGAGGTAATCCATCTCGTGGAAACATGGTTTTTCTGATACAGCTGAGATGTTTGCCATCATTTTAGAGCTGAGTTTCTCAAAATATGGTTTCTAGACTACCTGCATCAGAGTCACCTAGGGAGCTAGTTAAAAATATAGATTTCTGGGATGGGGCCAAATTTGGATGTTTTCAGCTACAAATAAGAGAAAACTCAACTGATAGTGGCTACAGGAACTGATTAATTCAGAGACTCAACCTCTCCAAAGACACCTCTGCTATGATTTCAAGATATCCCCCAAAGTTCATGTGTTGGACACTTAATCCCCAATGCAACAATGTTTAGAGGTGGAACCTTTAAGAGGTGACTAGGTCAAGAGGGCTCTGCCCTCATGAATGGATTTTTGTCATTATTGTAGGAGTGGGTTTGTTATTGAGAGAGCGGGTTGTTATAAAAGCGAGTTCAGCCCTCTCTTGCTCTCTCTTGCATTGTCAGATGCTGGCCCCTTGATCTTAGACTTCTCAGTCTCCAGAACTATGAGAAATAAATTTCTGTCCATTATAAATTGCTCAGACTGTAGGATTCTGTTATAGCAGCACATAATGAACTAAGACACAAAATTGGTACCAAGCAGTGGGGCTGTTGCTATAACAAATACCTGAAAATGTCAAAGTGACTTTGGAACTGAGTAATGGGCAGAGGCTGGAAGAATTTGGAGGAACAGGCTAGAAAAAGCCTATATTGTCATAAATTGAGCATTAAGGGTGATTCTGGTGGGAGCTATGAAGAAGACAAGAGCTGTAGGGAGAGCCTGTCTTCTTAGGGATTACTTAAGTGGTCATGATCTGAAAGTTGGTAGAAATATGGACAGTAAAGGCCATTTTGATGAGGTCTCAGACAGAAATGAGAGACAAGTTATTGGAAACTGGAGTAAAGGTCATCCTTGTTACAGAATGACAAAGAATTTGGCTGAATTGTATCCATGCCCAAGGGCTTTATGGAAGGCAGAATTTAAGAGCAATAAACTAGGATATCTTACAGAAGAAATATCTAAGCACCAAAGCATCAAAGGTGCTGCATAGCTTCTTTTGGCCCCTTGCAGTAAAATGAAAAATGAGACAAACAGTTTAAAGATGGAATTTATGATCAGAAAGGAGGCAGAATATAAAAATTTTTTAAAAAATTTCTATCCATGTAAAGAATAAAGAAGCATGTTTATGAGAGGACACCAAGGATGCAGACAAGCAACTATTTGATAAGGAGATGATTACGGATGGAAGGAATCCAGATGCTATTCATTGAGACAATGGGAGAATGACCCCAAAGGTATTTCAGAGATCTCCAAGGCTGTCTCTTCCATCACAGGCCCAAAACTCTAAGAGGGCAGAATGATTTGCGGGGATGAGCCTTGAGTGCCCTCGATGAACTCTCTGCTCAGGGTTGCCTTGGGATTCTGCTCCCCACATTCTGGCACAGTGCTCCTTGGCCACTCTAGCCTTGGTCAATGTAGGCCCAGATGTGGCTCGTGCTCCAGCTCCAGAGAGCACAAGCCGTAAGCCTTGGTGGTGCCCATGTGGTGCTAACTCTGCAGACACAAAGAGTGCATGAGCTGTGGGGCCATGGCAGCCTCCACTGAGATTTCAAAGGATGTTGTGGACAGCCTGGGGACTCAGGCAG
The DNA here is from genome assembly GCF_008728515.1 of Papio anubis. Classification (NCBI taxonomy): domain Eukaryota; kingdom Metazoa; phylum Chordata; class Mammalia; order Primates; family Cercopithecidae; genus Papio; species Papio anubis. The sequence continues at coordinate 119,364,649 of NC_044976.1, read as the reverse complement.
AAACTTGCTGCAGGAGTGAAGCTGCCACAGAGAATCCCTATCTAGGCAATGACTAGTGAAGCCATGGGAACGAGGCCACCACAGAAAACCCCCACTGTGGAAATACTTACTGGAGCTGAGGGAACAAGACTACCACCAAGACTCCAAAATTGGTGTCTCCATTCATTTTGTGCTGCTATAACAGAATATCACTGCTTGGGTGCTTTGGTGTAACCGAGGCTGGGATTGCCACAGGCACCAGACTCCAACTTGAGAGAGATGAAGCTTGGCTGAGCCCAGCAAAGTTGAGGGGGCAGGGCTGCCTGGGGTCATGGGGGCTTAACCTCCACCCCAGTGTGCCCAGGATTCAGGATTTGCAGTCAAAGGAGATTATTCTCCAACTTTAAGACTTACTGTTGTTTTCCCTGTTGGGTTTTAGAGTTAGTTAGGACCAGTTACTCCTTGCTTCTTGCCTATTTCTCCCTTTTGGAATAGGAATGTCTATTATATGCTTGTCCCACCATTGTATATTGGAAGTAGATAATACGTTTAATTTTACAGGCTCACAGCTGGAAGAATTTGCTTTGGGATGAATTGTGCCTTCAGTCTCACTGATAATCAGTTTAGATGAAACTCTGGACTTTGGACTTTTGAGCTGATGCTGGAATGAGTTAAGACTTTGGGGATATTGGGATGAAATAAATGTATTTTGCATGTAAAGAAGGACATGAATTTTGGGGCTTGGGGGAAGAATGCTATGGTTCAAATCTGTCCCCCAAAGTTCATATGTTAGAAACTTAATCCCCAATGCAACAGTGTTGGGAGGTGGGACTTTTGAGAGGTGGGACTTTTAAAAGGTGATTAGGTCATGAGGGCTCTGCCCTTACACATGAATTTATATCATTACTGTGGGAGTGGGTTTGTTATGGAGAGGATGGGTGGTTATATTAAAAGTGGGTTAACCCTCTCTTGTTCTCTCTCACTTTCTCTTGCCCTTCTGCCTTCTGCTATGGGATAACACTGCAAGAAGGTCCATGCCTGATGCCGCCCTCTTGATCTTAGACTTCTCAGCCTCAGAATTGTGAGAAATAAATTTCTGTTCCTTATACATTACCCAGGAATTGATATTCTGTTACAGCAGCACAAAATGAACTGAGACACCATTCTTTCCTTCTTCCCTTATGTCAGATTTGTCCTCAGGCTGGTTCCCCTCATGGTTGGAAGACGGCTGCCATATCTCTGCACATTATATGTGCCAAATATAGCACAATAATGGCCAGCAGAGGGAGAGACATTTATGTGATTGATGAACCCTTTTCCAGGGCTGGCTCCATGGGCAGAGACATGTGCAGTCACATAGGACCCTGCGCTCAGAAGAACCCTTTCCTTGGCTTAGTACGCTGATCTGACCATCTTGAAATTATTCCTAATTTTATCTTTGAACTTTTGTTTGATAAGTGGAATCTGATGGGAAAATGGAGCAGGTCCATGAGCAGACAGGAATATGTGTCTCTGCCCTTCTGTTACCCTATTTACATATAACATCTGCAATGTCCCATGAGCACAGAATGTGTGGGAAGTTCAGCAAGACTCAACACAAGTACATGTTGTGGCGAGGGGGAAATGTTTTTCTTTCTATCCTTCATAGTTTTTAGATGAGAAAGACTCCTGTAAAAAGAAAAAAAAAAAGACAGAATAATAAGAGAAAAAGAAACAGAAGTTTAGTAACCTGTATACCTCATGTATATCTCTGGGAGATACCCAGAGAAATGAGTTAATCTCAGAACAGACTTAAATACCATTATCTGTTAAAACAAAGAAAGGTGTGGGAAAGCCTGGTTATGAGGAGATGCCCAGGAGAAGCATGGGAAACAAGGGTAAGATTGGTTATGCTGATTAAAGTCAATGTCTTCTCCATTGATAAGTCTCTTGTGATTTAGTCAGCGTTCTCTTCCTTATACTGAGAGAAAGACACCCTTACAAATGGAGGGTTATAGGTATAAATTTCCCTTATAAAATGGTAACTTCTGTTCTGTTTTCAGAATTTCTCCTGTGTCTGAAGTTTCTCAAAATAATCAGCTCAAAATAATCCTTATGCCAAAAAGGCATATTTGGGGGTAGATACTCTTTTCTGCCATAGTCATATTTTGGGGTGCATATTATGTTCCCCATAGTCGTATTTTGGGGTGACATATTCTGGTCTCCTACAGTCATATATTGGGGTGGCATATGCTGGTTTCCCACAAGGGTTCCCCTTTGTTTTTCATTTATTTTCAGAGCATCCTGAGGACAAACTGCGCACACTCTGAGAAACACTTCTTCTTTGGAAGGTAGGTTTATCAAGACAGAATTTAGTGGGTATATTTTTCTTTTGTAGATATGATGTCCAAAGTTGGGATAGGACACACTAGAATAACAGAGGACTGTTCATGTTGGTGTGGGCCCACCTACCGGGCCGTCTTGGAGAGCTGAGTCTCAGAACAGTTAGTATGTGTTTCTGCTAACGATCATCTTTCTCTATTAAAATACAACTCTATTAGAATAACTGTATAACTTTTTAGCTAATGTCCTAGTCAACTAGTCTAACATCTCCAATCCTACTCATGTTTCAGAAGTTTCGATATCCCTCTTGCCCTCCACTCACAATTACTGAACTCTTTCCTGTGGCTCCTTCAGTTATTAATATTAAGTTTGCAAAGACAATAAAAATAAACAGATGATGATGGAATTTATGGGAAAGGGTCACTAATCTGACTTTCTTGCTATGTGGGTAAGAAACTGAGTCCCAGAAAAGGAAGTGAGTTAAATAAGATTATACTGCAAGTTAGGACCAGTATTCAGGCTAGAATTCAGATGCTTCATGTTCCTCTCTGGCTGAAGGTCTAACCTCTATGTGTGTCATTCTACATGGCCCCTTTCTCCAAACTCCTTCCTCCTACCAGCCTCGGACCTGAATTTCAAAGCATCAGTTTAGTAAATACAAGTCAGGGCAATGTGACTTGGTTTAATTTCCTTAACCTCTGTTTTTCTTCCTTCCTTTGACAATGTTTTAAACCTCAAAATCATTTCCACACCCTCTTTTTTGTTTCCTTTCTTTCATTCCTCCTCTGCACTTAGTCCCCAATCTCCTACTCTGTCATTTATGGCTACCACTCTTCTTCTGTAACATTTCTTGGTGAAGCAGTATAATAATAATAATAATAATAATAATAATAATAATAATAATAAACCCAACTATTATCTTCATAGCTGGCATCAGAATTCCTATTAGGGAAGAAGCTATCTGTTAAGGACACAGACTTTTTAATATTGAATTTTAAGCTGTTTCCATTGCTTCTGGGTAAAAGCTCCCTTCTTCATTTTTCTCAAAATGTCAGCAAAGGCCTTGTAAAATTTGTGGTGTGTATGTGTGTCTATGTATGCGTGTGTAAGTAGATCAAGGAAAGAGATTGAGTTTCAAGGGAGTCTCACTCAAAGGACTGGGTAAGAAGAGGGCTACACACACTGAAAGGTGAGATCACTAACAACAGAACTAATTCCAGAACCGGAGGAGGCCACAAAAATGTAACTGCTCTGAGAGAATGCAGACATCTTGGGGAGGGCATTGAACTTTCCACAGGATGTGGAATGGAGATTCGAGCCAATCTTATCTGGATCTCAAGTGGCAGGGTGCCTGAAGCTGACATTTGGGTTATGTTAGATTTTTATTTTATTTATAATATCACATCCATTTTCTCGACCCTTCATAATCTTGCCTCACCCTACGAAGCAAGGCTATAGACAGACTCCCTCTGCTCTGGCTAGGCTAATATTGGTGTAAGCTCAAGAGCACATCACGTTGGCTTGGCGCTCCCACCTTGACTCAATTTCTCTGGGTATTGGATTTTAAATGCCTTTCCCACCCCACTATTCAGACTTATCCCTTAGTGTCTTGCTCAAGTTCCCCTGTGAGTTTGCTCACACTCTCTCTGCTTCTGGCTGCTTACTACTCTTATACTTGATACTCATGAGGTCTACTCTTGATTAACATGCTGTTTTGCACACGTAGACCCATTACTGGTTCAGATCTGCTTGGTTTTCAACCTTACTGTGATGTGGGCTCAGTAAGGCCAGGATCTATCTTGTTCCTCTGAACTCCACAGCACCTAGGTAGGTGCTTTGTATTAACATTAAATACTGACAGCCTACTTTAACCTTCCTCCTTGGAGCAATCCATGCACCAGACCCTTTGTCTGTTCTGCTACCTTTAGTCTCAGTTTTGTCCCTACTGTTAGCAGCAAGAATCCTTTTCTTTTAGGACTGTTGAATCCTCTGATCAGTCCCACTCTCAAATCAAACTCCTTTGCAGATGCCCTGATACCCACGAGCTAAGGCGACTGTCAGCTCCTCACAGTTCACATCCCATGACTCATGAACCCCAAGCTTGTCCTTGTTGAGTGGGTAGGACAACCGGCTTTGGAAAGCCCTCTGCCACAGCTTATATTAGGTGCTTTTCTTTGATGGGTAAATTCTGTGTCATAACCACAGCAAAAAATACACTCAATACTCCACCCAGAATACATTACACACACACACACACACAACCGAAACACAAGTTTTATAAAACAATACTCACCTTTACTTTGTGCAGTGAAAACTATTTTCATTTCCCTTTTAGTATAAAAATGGTGATTTCAGCTCACTAAATTGATTTCATGTCTCACTAATGAACTGTGATTTGTTGTGTTTGAAAAAGTGTTCTAGAGGATCAAAGGACAGTTAGCAGGGGAAGAGAGGGCCATTCTCAAGCCCTTAAATGGTGACTCCTGGAGGGGTTGGTGGTTCTTGGAGATCATTCCCCCTGCAGGCTCCCTTCGTCCTGCAAGTTCATCTGAAGTTAAAAATCAGCACAAGAGACACACTGATCTGGAGTTTACCCCAGGGTCATCTCGCTAGTCTCTGTGTATGGGCTGGGTGAGCAGCTTCCTGTAGAGTGACATCTGAGGAAGGGCATGAGGTTGTCTAGTGGGGGCTCGACACTGTCAGCTCTGCAGACACATAGGACAGTATTACGGTGGTGTTTTACACACATGCGTTGAATAAATAATTGAAGAGTGATGATCTTCTGTTTCTGTAATTTTCTGTTGGTGGCTACTGACAAGGGAAAGGCACTGCGGGGTGGGGGGTGGGCATTGGGTATGATGGGAAAGTAAAAGGGACGAACAAATTCTTACTGCCAGTGACCTTGGATGGGAAAGCCTTGAAACAGGTGGAAGGTGGCTGGGGCATTCCCTGGGGCTCCCTCTGAGTCCAGAAGCAAGTGCTGTCAGTGAGGGTAAAGGACACATACAGCCTCTTCATGGCCTTTGTCTGTGGAGACATTTGCAGAGACTCATCTCTGAAGTCTCTGCAAATGCAGGGTGGTTTTGGTTTACTAATTTTGCAAGTAGAATACTTGGAGCTGGGCAGAGGAAAGGCTGTAGCAGGGCAGGAGGGCTGAGAGACACCCTGAAGAGATTATGCTGGCTGTGGCATGTTATCAGAGATGGCGCACACAGAAGAAGAGGTGGTGAGGAAGCGTTAAAAGTGAACAAGGTGCTACTGACGTGCTCCGGGCTAGCCCTCTTTCTGCCGGTCATGGTCACAAAAAGCAGACCAGTGTCTCCCTTCCTCCCTCTCCCCAGTCCTAACCTCCCTTCCTCCAGGGGGAGGATGTCCTGTTCTCTACCCGGCACCTTCCTGGGAGGCAGGGTGGCCAGAGCACAGGGCTCTGCTGGTCCTGCAGGGTACAAGGCATCTTCCACGCTGCCTCCGTCTTGGGAAGGAGAAGCAGCAATGCTGTGTCTCAGCTACTAGCTGCAGGGAGAGTCTTTGCCCTGCCTACCCCTCCTTATAGTGTTGGCAGTGTGGGCAGCCCTGTGCTGTATGATCTTGGGTGAGTTATTTTAATTCTTTCACTTAAGGATTCGTACCCATCCAATGGGGCTTGGCAATACCACATGTATGTATATTTGTATAGTTCCTGTGAAGATTAAAATAAGATTCATTTCTATAAAGTCATGGTGCATGTTTGCTCAATTAATTAATTCCACAAATATTTAATGACTACCTGTTATGTATCATTCACCATTCTAGGTGCTGGTGAGACAGCGGTGAGTAGTAATTCCTTGCTCTGGCAGAGCTTATATTCTAAATGAGGGAGACAGATAATTAATAACAACAAAGTAAGTACATAGATAATATGCCCGACTATAAGTGCTATGGGGAACAGTAAATCAGGTTAAGGATAACAAGGGGTGGTTGGGGCAGAGGCTGGTTATTTTATATAGATTGGTCAGAGGAGGCGTTTTGGACAAGGTGACATTTGAGCAGAGACCTGACAAAGTAAGAGATGGGGTCATGCAGTTGTTGGGGCAGCTTATTCAAGCAGGTGGAAGAATATGTGCAAAGGCCCTGAGTTGGCAGCACGTTTAATGTTTCAAAAAATGCCAAGGAGGCCAGATTGGTTGGTGAGAGGTGAACAGGAAGAAGAGAGTAAGAGATAAAGGAACTGTTATCATGAACTCCTATAAAAAAATCAGTTCTTTTTCACCCATTTTTTTTCCAAAGCTGGGAATTTGGAGCAATAGAAGAGGTTTGTGGCGGTGGGAATAGGTTTTGACACAGGTGTGCATTTCCTTTTGCCTCCTTGGACATAACCGTCCCATCCTTCTCCTGGGCCGCTTGCATCTCTAGGTATCTAGGAACATATTTACTGACTCAGGAGCAGTGGCCAATGAAACGCCACGTGTGGGAGGCAGCTTTACTTGTTGACAATGATGTGTGCACTCCCTGATGGCTGCACTCCTCTGGAGGTGGAGAAGACATCCCTATTGGCCTTGGGCTGGGCCATGGGACTTACCTTGTCAAGTGGAGTATGAGCAGACATGCCCTATGCCATGGCAGAGCTGAAGATGCTAATAAGCTGGTGTGGTTTGGCTGTGTCCCCTTCAGAGCCTGTGCTCCACAGTGAAAACAGCTTATCTCAGACAATGGCCATCTCGTTGCCATGGGTTGCCGCTGGATGAAAAGATAAATGGAGATCTGTGGAGACCACCAGAGCCAAAGCCAATGCACAGCCCTCAAGAAATAAATGTTTGTGTTTGTAAGCCACTCAGATTTGGGAGTTACATGTTGCTGCAGCAAAATCTGACTAATCAAGTCAGATTCTGTGCTAAGAACTTTCAAATGTTACCTCATTACCTGTGCTGTGGGTCATTCCAGTTTTGTAGATGAGGAAGCTTAGGTCCAGCAAAGTCAAGCAACTTGCATAGGATTATAAAAAACCAAAAACAGACAAAGTTCAAATGTTGGGGAGTCTATTTGACTCCCCAACTGTTATGTCATGTGCCACTTTCTTTCTTTTTAACGTGATCCAACAGAAGAGGAATAGAAAACGAAGTCCTGGCCGGTCGCGGTGGCTCATGCCTGTAATCCCAGCACTTTGGGAGGCCGAGGCGGGTGGATCACGAGTTCGGGAGATCGAGACCATCCTGGCTAACACGGTGAAACCCCGTCTCTACTAAAAATACAAAAAATTAGCCGGGCGAGGTGGCGGGCGCCTGTAGTCCTAGCTACTCGGAGGCTGAGGCAGGAGAATGGCGTGAACCGGGGAGGCGGAGCTTGCAGTAAGCCGAGATCGCGCCACTGCACTCCAGCCTGGGCGACAAAGCGAGACTCCGTCTCAAAAAAAAAAAAAAAGAAAAGAAAACGAAGTCCTTATGCTAACTTCAAATTCCCTGTGTGTAATTGGACTTCTCTTTCCTGCTGTGGCTCCACGAGCCCAGGAGACTCCATTCCTCTCTCCTCCCTCCTTCCAACCCCACTCTGCTCCACTCCATTCCACTGCTGAAAGTGCTCTTTTTGTCTCTCATTTTCTTCCAAATAGCTGTTGAAAGTGACCTTTTCTGTGAAATCTTTCTGGAATGATAAAAGAGAAAGTTTGGTCTCTCTTATCTGATTATTTCTAAACATACATGAAAATTGCCTGGCTATTTCCTCTGCATTATTCATTCCAAAATACACCAGTTTTTGCCTAGCTCTGTACATGTGTATACTGCCACATTTAGTGAGCACCTACTATGTGGCAGCCACTGTATAGGGACTGTACACTGTACAGAGTGAGAGGTATCAGATACATTGCTGAAGAACCATAAAACCTAGTGGGAGGTGGCATGTTATTAGCTTGGTGCAAACTTAATTGTGGTTTTTGCATTGTTGAAATTGGCCATTTGATATTGGAATACATTCTTAAATAATGTGGTTATGTTATATATCGCTTTAATGTGCACGTCTTGCTTTTTTTTTTTTTTTTTGCGCTAATGACTTATTACTTGCTTTTTCTCTGTGGAAATGATGTTAGACAAAAAGCAAATTCAAATGACTTTCTTATTTGAGTTCAAAATAGGTCGTAAAGCCATGGAGACAACTCACAACATCAGCAACACATTTGGCTAGGAACTGCTAATGAACATGCAGTGCAGTGTTGGTTCAAGAAGTTTTGCAAAGGAGGTGAGAGCCTTGAAGATGAGGAGCATAGTGTCCAGCCATTGGAAGTTGACAACGACCAACTGAGAGCAATCATCAAAGCCAATCCTCTTACAACTACACGAGAAGTTGCTGAAGAGCTCAATGTTGACCATTCTGTGGTCATTTGGCGTTTGAAGCAAATTAGAAAGGTGAAAAAGCTTGATAAGTGGGTGTCTCATAAGCTGAGTGAAAATTTTAAAAATTGTCATTGTGAACTGTTGTTTTATTCTGTGCAACAACAACAAACCATTTCTCGATCAGGTTGCGACATGCTTCGAAAAGTGGATATATAAAATCCAAATAAAGACAATCGGTGATGACAACTCAGTGTGGATGGAGAAGAAGCTCCAAACCACCTCCCAAAGCCAAACCTGCACCAAAAAAAAGGTCATGGTCACTGTTTGGTGGTCTGCTGCCAGTCTGATCCACTACAGCTTTCTGAATCCCAGAAACCATTACATCTCAGAACTATTCTCAGGAAATTGATGAGATGCACTGAAAACTGCAATGCCTGCAGCTGGCATCGGTCAACAGAAAGGGCCAAATTCCTCTCCATGACAACCCCCGACTGCAGGTTGCACAACCAATGCTTCAAAAGTTAAACAAATTGGGCTTTGAAGTATTGCCTCATCCGCCATATTCACCTGACCTCTTGCCAACTGACTACTGCTTCTTCAAGCATTTTGACAACTTTTTGCAGAGGAAATGCTTCCACAATCAGAAGGATGCAGAAAATGCTTTCCAAGAGTTCGTTGAATCCCAAAGCACAGACTTTTTATGCTACAGGAATAAACAAACTTATTTCTCTTTGGCAAAAATGTGTTGATTGTAATGTTCTTATTTTAATTAATAAAGATGTGTTTGAGCCTAGTTATAATGTTTAAAATTCACGGTCCAAAAGCACAATTACTTTTGCACCAACTAATATTAAAAGTGCTAAGCTCTATACAATAAGTAAGTATAGGCTCATAGTCACTCAGAGGAGGGCTCAATGCTTAGGTTGGGAGAAATGAATTAAAAGGTTTTCAGACACATGAGCTGAGTCTTGAATGCTAAGTGGGAGCCATTTGAGGAAGAGGCAGGAAGGAGACAGCCCCAGCAAAGACACAGTAGTTGAGTTTAGCTGAATTGTAAGTCAGGTGAAGGTAGTGGCTGGAGATGGTCTAGAGAGACAGAGCAGATGTGATGCCTGAGGGCCTGGTATTACCGCAATAGTTTGCAATGCTAAGGAAGATAAGAGAGCGCCTGTGTATAGGATTGTTTTGGTCAGGCCCACATGTTGCAACAGGCCATATGATGAGTTTGTTTTTGAAGCCCCCGGTCTCCTTATACCCTTTTCCCCATTTCTTCATGTGTGCTCCCACCCTGACCCCAGAGTTTATCAAAGCCTTTTCTGATGAACTTCCTTTATTCTAGGGGGCAGGTTTAAAGCATTACTCTTTTCAGGCACATCTGAATCCTAACAAGGGATTAACCCACAACACCAACAAATATTTCCTGACACTTTTCTATGCCCAGCACTTTGCTAGGCACCATATACACGCCCATTACATCACTTGATCCTTATAACCACCTTGTAAGGAAGGTACTATAATTGTAATTGTTTGGACAAAGAGGAGGTCAAGTCTTAGCAAAATCAAGGCAGATGACAGTCAAAATGTGGGAAAAGATTTTAGAGGTGAGGCGGGGACCATGAGCAGGATTTAGAGGGTAGGGAACAGCTTCCAGTGCCAACATTCCACCGTGCAGGCTGACCATAGATATATATTCCTGAGGCTATCAGTCCTTCATAACTTAGTATCAGAAAAGAGACCAGGAGGAGCTTCATGGTGCGGGGTGCCTTTGGGTTAGTAATTGTTATTTTCAGGCACACACATGACTTGGCCAAAGACAAGTCACGTATAATGAGCCATATAATGGGACTCTATACATTTATTTTTTTTTGTCTTAAGAGAGGGAGAACTGGGGAGGACTGTGTCTACACTATCTGCCTGCCTCTGGACCTTTAAAACTACCCAGTCCTGTAGGAACCCTGCCCCCACCCATCCAGAAAGGCCACAGAGGCCAAACTAGGTATTTGCTGAGATCAACTACGGCCATCCTAGCTCACACCCAATTTGTCCTTGATCTGACCCAGTCTCCCCTGACCCTTCACTTGACTTTACTCAGGTTCCTCCTTCCAGTTCTTTGGGTTCAGTCTTCCCCACTTTCCCTGAGAGACTCCAGCTTGATTTTCCTCTCTGTCCAGTGCTTACTAAATCTAGCTGCACTCATGCAAACCCAGGCTTCTTATCCTTTGGTGTCAGACAGATGGGAGCAGGGATGCTGATATAACTGGGTGCTTAATAAAGCCTATTGATGAAGGTAATGATAATCACTAACATTTCCGGAGCACACCTTTTACCAAACCTCATGTGTTATGTCAGTTAATCCCAGGGTCTCCACATTGCTAGATCACGTGGTTAGTTCTCAGTTGTCTTCTTACTTAAAATGACCTATAGGGCTACACTCGACTTTCTACACTGGTCTATCCTCTTTGGGGTTCCCTCCTTTTAGTCTCCTTTGAGAGTTCCTCCACTTCCTCCTCATCTCTTAATATTAATGTGAACTGGGGCTTGGTCCTTTCCCCTCTTTTCTATTTATATTTGCATCTTTGGTGACTTCATTCACTAATATGACTTTGTATTTATTTTTTTATTTTTATTCATTTATTTTTTTGAGGCAGAGTCTCACTCTGTTGCCCAGGCTGGAGTGCAGTGGCACAATCTTGGCTCACTGCAACCCCTGCCTCCCGGGTTCAAGTGATTCTCCTGCCTCAGCCTCCCAAGTAGCTGGGATTATAGGTGCTCACCACCACCACACCCAGCTAATTTTTTTTTTTTTTAAGTGGGGACGGGCTTTTGCCATGTTGGTCAGGCTGATCTTCAACTCCTGACCTCAGGTGATCCACCAGCCTCAGCCTCCCAAAGTGCTGGGATTACAGGCGTGAGCCACTGAGCCCGGCCTACTGTCATGACTTAAAAACCTTTTTCCTGAACTTACATATCCAACAACCTACCTAACGTATCCATATCTAATCAATATCTCAACTCATCCCTCTGATCCACCCTCAGAGTTCCCCATCGTAATTGATGGCAACTGTATTTTTCTGTGGAGTCATCTTTTTCTCCCCACCTTCTTTCCCTTATACTCCACATCTGGTCCTTCAGCAAATTCTGTTTGCACTGCCTTCAAAACATGTCTGGAATCTGACCACTTCTCACCACCCCACTGCTACCATGTTTGCTATTGCTTCCTTGGATTATTGCAACAGCTTCCTAACTGTTCTTTCTGCTTCCACTCTTCTCTCTACAGTCTATTATCAACATAGTAGCCAAATAGGTCTTTTTAAAAAGTATAAGTCAGACCATGTGGGTCCTCTGCTCAAAGTCCTGCAATGGCTCTCTACTCCTCTGAGTGTAAAAGCCAAAGTCCTCACAATGGCTGATGTCATCTGGTGCTGTTACCTTTCTGACTTCATTTTCTCCTCTTTTCCTCCTCCTCCATTACTGGGCTCCAGCTACACTGCCTTCCTTACTACTTCTCAAACATGCCAGGCCCACACCCATGTTAGGGCTCTTGTACTGGTTGGTCTGGCTGCTCCAACACTCTTCTTCCAGATACATGCCTGACTCACTTCCTTGCCCCCCTCCAGTTTTTGCTCCAATGTCTCCTCAATGAGGCCTACCCTGAGCATTATGTAAAAGACTGCAGTCCACCCCGGTACACTCAATCTTGTTTTTTCTCTATTTCCCCACTCTAGTACTTACCAGCTTCTAATGTATTAAATAATTTACCTATCTATGATTTTTTTTTTTTTTTTTTTTTGCTTCCCACTTAATAAGTTCCAACCAGGAGTATAGTACCTGGAAAAATATCTAATATTTATGTAGTGTTGTGTTCCAGGCCCTATTCTAAGCTTATGTTAAGAAATTTAATTTTTATAGCAACTCCACGAAGCAGGTACTATTGTTATCTTCATGTTATGAATGAGAAAACAGGTATAGAGGGGTTAAATGACTTGCCTAAAGTCACACAGCTAGTAAGTGGTGAATCTGGAACCCAGGTATTCTGGTTCCAGAGTTCATCCTTTTAACCTGAAAATAATACTGCCTCTCGTTGTATAGCACTTAGTAGGTGCTCAATAAATGTCTGCAGAATGAATACATGAATGAATTCCTAAAACACCAAATACTAGGTAAGCGGTAATGTTATTGCCACCTCCGTGATGAAGGAACCGAGAAACGAAGATGTTAACTAACTTGCTTACACAGACAGGTAGCGGCAGAGCTTGTCTAAACCCACAGGGCTGCTTCCATATCCAGCATTCACACCACGGATAGAGGATGGAGATAAACGGCTGATAAACATTGATTTTCATAATTTCTCATCATAAATGCTTCATATAAACTTTTGCTTAACCTACTGTCTAGGAATTCTCATTAAATACTATAAAGTAGGTAAGAGAGAGCACCAGTCTCCAACATAGAACGTGAAAGCTAATCTCACGTAGGTGAATTGACTTTCTCAGAGAGAAAACATAGCTCTGGAGCATAGCTAGTTTCCCAGACGAATTCCAATTTCCCGGTTCCCTACAGGAAAGCAGAGGAAACGAATAGTTACTCCCATTCACTTAGCTCTTTTGTCTTAAGAATACTGGAATTTAGACCTGTGTCCTTTGACAAAACCAGATTCGGATGGAGACTGGCCATACATGGTCACTGCGGCTTTTAATCCTGGTTTGAGAATCACTCCGTGGCTCGAAGTAATTTTTGTCAGCTTTCCAAGCGTGTGTTGAGAACCAAGTTGTCCTGATGCTTGCTCAGTCGGCTCTCCGTCTCATGGAGATATTCCCACACTGGGAAACGCATTTAATGTATTTTCATGTCTGCATTCCTGACTTTGCCATCTGATCACCTAAGAATCACTAAAGGCATACATATGTCAGGGATATTAGGGAATGGAGCCCTAGAAGAGTTTGTGTTGCCTCTGAATGCTGAGCATACAGGGAGCTTAGAGAGGGCAGAAGCTAAAACTCCTTGCTAAAACAGCAACCGGCTTGGACGTCTTAGGCAGAACTGTACTGTTGAGAGAAGCTAGTCTTAAAAGCCCTTCCATTTCAAAGCTTTTTCCTTTTATTTTTGAGACGGAGTTCCAGTCTTATTGTCCAGGCTAGAGTGCAATGGCACTATCTCAGCTCACCGCAACCTCCACCTCCCGGGTACAAGTGATTCTCCTGCTCCAGCCTCCCGAGTAGCGGGGATTATAGGCATGTACCACCACTCCCTGCTAATTTTGTATTTTTAGTAGAGACGGGGTTTCTCCATGTTGGTCAGGCTGGTCTCGAACTCTCGACCTCAGGTGATCCGCCCATCTCGGCCTCCCAAAGTGCTGGGATTACAGGCGTGAGCCACCTCACCCGGCCTTAAAGCTTTTTCATTGTTATCCCTTGTTCAGGCCTTTCCTTAAACTCCTTCAAGCAATGAATCCTCCCTTCTTGGCTCTGTGATAGCCCTTATCATGTTCAATTGTCACCCATTCACTCTGTGTCTCCCCAACTAAATGCAGGGCTCCTTGAGGGTAGGAATGAGTCTTATTTGTCTTTTCGGTTTTGTTTTGTTTTGTTTTGAGACAGAGTTTCGCTCTTGTTGACTAGGCTGGAGAGCAATGGCACCATCTTGGCTCACTGCAACCTCTGCCTCCCGGGTTCAAGCAATTCTCCTGCCTCAGCCTCCCGAGTAGCTGGGATTACAAGCATGTGCCACCACGCCCAGCTAATTTTGTATTTTCAGTAGAGACGGGGTGTCTCCATGTTGGTCAGGCTGGTCTCGAACTCCCGACCTTGGCCTCCTGTGATCCACCCTCCTTGGCCTCCCAAAGCGCTGGGATTACAGACGTGAGCCACCGCGCCCGGCTGGGATGAGTCTTATTTGTCTTTGCATTTCCAGGGCTCAGCGTACAGCCTGCTTGGGCCACACAGTATTGGGCATGAAATGGTAAAACAAATAAAGCTTCATGTGGTCTCAGTCGGTGGGTATGGTGATCACATAGAGTTTATGTTCCAGTTATGGAATCCATTTTCAGCACCAATAAACCTACTGGTCAGTCTTTTTGCCAAAAAGAACAGCCCTACAGTCCCTGTCCCCACGGCCACATTACAGGTAGGATGACGCAGAACATGCAGGCAGAAGGCAGGCAGCTGAGGGATGATTAAGGGATGCTGGCAAATGGTTCACCACATGTATTGGAAGAGATGAAAACCTTATTTGTGGTGAGGATACATTCTCTGTACTCGGGGTGCTGTCAGACCAAACTGTAGGTGAAGATGCTGGACTTTACTGAAAACAGTAATGAATCCATGACACAAGGAAGTGACCTCTCCCCTGGGTAGTGCTTGAGAAAAAGATAGTGTAGGACACAGGAAAGGATCAGCAGAATCTGGGGAAGAAAAAGGGAAACGAAATCTGGATCCACCAAACCAGAGATGGTCACTGGGGCACCGCTGGTTAGAAGTTGTCGTCAATTTCTTACGAAGGAGGTGCTGTGAGTCACCATGAGGGGCTTACTGTGAGACGTTTGCCCCTATATATGTTTGCCATTTACCACACAGTAAACCATACACAGTTCTCATCCTCTAGCAAGGATAAAATACATTCTTTGCATGTTTGCTTAACTTTCTAGGTGTTGGATCTGGCCCTGTGGGCCCTGCAACTATTTCAGTCCTGATTCTGTAGTTCAATTTGAGCACCACTTGATTTTTAACAAGGCATTTTCTTGTATATGTATATGCTGTGGTTAAACTAGAGCATAGTAGGTCCTCTACCGTTGTTAGATGAATAAATGAACTTGGCTTAGGTGCCTGGTGCTGTCCCTTACACAGCCATCCACAGTGCCCCACTCAGGACCATTTCTTCAAGGCTAGTGTGCCCTGTTCTGAATCTACCTGTCTCTAATTTTTTAAAACACTTAACGAACGGCTAAGTATTAGGGAATCCGGTACAATTCATGGTACAACTGTCTACTTTGTCACTTCACGGAAGAGAGAAAAACAAATCTATTCAAAGGAGTATCTCAATGGCTGAAATTTATTCTGTCCCATCTTTTTCTTACGTCCAAGTTAAACAGTGACAGATTCTGTTTTGGTTTCCCTGCTTGCAATTCCCCAGGTAGGAAACCATCTGCCTTGACGAAAAGGATTTTTCACTGGAATTGTGTCTAATAGCAAGAGAGAAATGGAGTCCCCTTGGTTAATGTTGACTATAAATTTCTGCTGTGAGCCAACCGTAGTAACTATTCACTTGGCTGTACCACTGTTGAGAATGGCTACACAGCCAGCTGACTCTAGGCCTTGGGCTTAGATGGTTCTGCATTTGAGTCTTGACTTCAATACTTTCCATTTGTGGGACCTTGGGCATGTTCCTTAATGTTTCTGAACATTTCCGTATCTATAAAATAGGGAATTATAATTCCTACTCACTAAATAGCCATTGTGAAGTCATATTATGGTGAGAAGGAATCTCATCAATCAATTCACACAAATTGATAATGGACTTTAAATTAATGCACTATCTCCTTCCAGAGACTTTTTAATAAGGCCCAACACCTTACTCCAGGGAACAAAACTCTGATGGAGGCACAGGGAGGTTCAGGGTCTTGGGAAGGTCACACTGTGTGAGTCAGAAGAACAGAACTTCCACAGTCAACAGAACCAAGAGGGTGGGCCTCAGAAACACGGAAGGAAGTGGCCAAAAGCAAGATGATTAATTCATTCAGCTACTATTTGACTGTCTTACATGTGCCAGGCACTCTTCTTAGGGCTGCAGGTCCAGCAGTGAATTGAAACAAACCCTTACATTAATGGAGCTCACATTCTAGTGGAGACAGACAGGTAATAATAAACCAACTAAATATAGGGTGTGTCAAAAAGTGTATAAAGCAGGAGAAGTTGGGAGGAGGGTTGCTGGGGTTTGAAATTTTAAGCAAGGTGGTCAAGAATGCCTCCCTAAGATGGTGACATTTGAGCAAACACCACAGAAGAAGAAGTTGTCTTCCAGAGGTCATGGGCAGCCTGGGTAGGGGGCGGAGATGAGGGCAGGCAGGGAGTAGAAGCCTCTAGGGAAGACTTGTTACCAGGCCCCAGCCTCAGCTCTACTCAGTACCTGGTGATGTCAGAGAGAACAAAGGGTAGTTTGCGTTAATTTTGTTTTTACAGGACCAGTTGGCAGGGTCCCTTTCTCCAGGCCTGCACCCCACTGCATCTCAGTCAGCTCCCAGAGCCTCATTTTTAGGAAAGCAGAGAAGCCTTTCTTTGAAGTAGAATTGCTGTGTATGGTTGTGCAGGTTATACACTGCACAAAATGCCACATGTAAGGGGTTCTAGTCACATTTTAGATATGCTAGATTTGTATATTTAGGAAGATTTTCTGGTAGGTGGTGGAAAAGTCTTTCAATTAAAATAGTATATTATGGTAGTTTTCTGACATCCAGGAATAAAGCATCTTGAAGGAGGGGCACTTTAAAAAAAAAAAAAAAAAACTTTCATTAAGGTACCCAGGAACCAGTGGCTTCCCTGAAGCTCCTGATTTCCAAAATCTTCCACGAGTGGTTTGTTGGGGATAGATTTATTGGCTATTATCATATCCCTCCTTTGCTGAAAATGTTGTGGCTACCATCACATACTAGAGGAAACTCCCCAGTGAGGCATAGAAGCAGAGGCAATTCCAGAATTTCTATGTTGAAGAGGTTTAAGGGTGGCAATCTGATAGGAAGGATGAGGGAACCAAGGAGAGATACCATGAGGCTGCGTTAGCAGGGCAAGCGTGCACCGTTTATTTGGTTTGGGGGGGTAGTTGCTAGAGATGGGAAGCAGTAAAGTACCACATACTAGCCCTTGGCCCCATCACTGCAGATCGTCCCTTGTCCATCTGGTCTCTGCCAGCACCCCTCACCTCATTTCTTATCACTCCTGCACTGAATCAGCGTCCCAGCTGCTTGAGGCGCCAGATCACCAGGATACATTTGCACAAGAGGTTCCTGTTGCCGGGAGTGTCCTCACGCCCACTCCCCCTCCTGCCCCACCGTGTCTGCCCTTAATCATCAGCTGCTTTGCAAAGTCTTCCCCGATGCCCAAATCCTGCTCTGCACACACTTGGTCACTCTATCCTGGTGCTCACGACACTTTATAATAGTATTTTAAGTATTTTTTTTTCCTTTCTGTATTGAAATGACAGGTTCACCTGTTTATACCACTAGACTGTGAACTCCTCAAAGGCTGGACTGTGTCTTGTTAACCCTGCTAAACACTCTATAACACCATAGTTGCTCAATAAATGTACTGCTGAGCATTGCTTCTCAAATATAATTACTATTTTCTGGTGAGAATAAAGAAAATGGCACTTTAAAATTATACAGTTTTAAACTGTGACACATGCTATGAGCAGCTTCTAATCCTTTCAGTCCTAAAGACTGTTTTTTCCATCTGTCATGTCTGCACTGAGCCTGATAATTTCTCAGGAACTGAGATATAAATATACATCAAATGAGTACACATGCAGATAAGAATAATACCTGCAATTACAGGGACATGAATCAAATAGCCCCAGCTATCATCCTCATACTTGAAGGATATACACTTATCCCAATTTGGGGTTGCAGAGAAATCGCATACCCCAATATGGCAAGAATGGGCCACCCAAAGCCCTGAGCCCATATACCAGGGCAGCACCCTGGGGTCTTGTTGCAGCCGTTTTAGTTTCTGCAGGCCTTGATCACCGGGGAAACGTACAGAGTATGTGACCTTTGTGACCCCAGCGCATAAGTCTACTTGGAAAGTTGCCATTCTCAGGCGTCAGGCATGTCGATGAGTAAAGTCCCGAGGGTGACTATGGGGCAGAAATATCCCAATGTAAAAATATTCTCCAAGTGGTTTATAAAATGTGTACAAGTTCAGTTACTCTTAGTTTCCATGTGCTGTGGCAGCTGGCCTGTCTGTGTTTATTTGTTCCTCTTACTTGTGATTATTCAGAGACACTGCATTTGTCTCATTCTGTCTCCTCCAAAGGGACAAGGACCCCTTAAAACAGAGATGAGCAACCCCAAGTTAATGGTGGGCTTGGCTGGGGACTCTTGGACTCTGGGGGTAGAGATCAGACAGTACTCATCCTCCTGAGGAAGCTGGGGGAGGGCATGGGCAGCGGTGGCAGGGCTGGGTGTCATCTGAGTGGCAGTGTGGCCACCAAGAGAGGGCAATGTGCTCGTGTTCTTTCCACTGGCCACAGAAACCAGCCCTGGTGCCATCTTGATTCCACTTACTATAGGCGGCAGTCGTACCTTTGCCATGTCCTTAGCCAGGGAGTAGGCACAGTGCTCAGAGGATAGTTGGCAAACATTATCAATGTGATTTAAACACTAGAACCCCCAGTGTCTGGAACAGAAGGGCTGTCTCTCAATTCCGTTTGGCTGGCAAGGTGACCTGGGGATAGCCCAGCTAGTAGGCCAGGGCTGGAGGAGGGAATTCCTCACCTAAGATTTCTGGGTAATGTCAGCCAGAGAAGACATCCAAATAAGCTGCAAAAAAGAAAAAAAGAGAAAAGAAAAAGAAGTGGCGAGGCTAAGAAGACAAAATAAGGCTCAGCCTTCAGTTCTCAGCCTGACGGGGTCCTGCGCCCAGCTGTGACTGCAGCCACCTCAAGTACCCAGGAGGGACAAAGAGGACACAAAAGCCTACCCAGGTTACTTCAGTTAGCAATTGGTTCTCCACCTGGTGCCTCTCCTCTCACTCTTGGTGTGATCCTCTGATTGGCCTTCCTGACTCTGGATTTCAGCTTTCAACACCAGTGCCATAGCCACCCCACCTGTGTTAATCTGATTTCTTGCTCACCTTTATGTGTCTCTTTGCTCTTTGTAAAGTCTCACATCCCTGATCTCATTTGATCAACACGACAACCCTGAGTGGGTAGCATTACTATCCCCACTGCACAGATGAGAACAGCAAGGCTCAGGGAAGTGAAGTGACTTCTGCAGGTCACTAAGCTAGTAAGCAGTGGAGCCAGGGCCTGAACCCAGGCATTCTGACTGTATTTCTGTAGTGACACGTTGGCCAAACCCCAAACCCACTAATAGCCATTCTTTTTAAAGTGTCATATGTTTGAACATGCCCTCTAATATATGTATGTTTACTTGCCTATAAATTATAAAATGTATGATGATATTAATACATTAAGTATATTATGCAATATATTAAAACATATTTTAGAGGGCTGAAGAAATTGAATAAATGAATTTTAAAAAAACACGGGCTAACATTTGTTGATAATTGTTGAAGATAGATAACTGGGTATATGGGGATTATTTTATTATTTTGACTACTTTTTCATCGGTTTGGGATTTTTTATAATAAAATGCTAAACAAAGAACAAAGGACAAAAACCAGTTACGGAAACTTTAGCCAGGAGTTGCAGAACTAAGCAAGGTAAACACAGAAAGCTTCCAGGAATTGCCCTAGAATTGCCTGGCTTCTATGTGGCAGTCCCACCAGGGTGTGTGAGGTGACAGAGACAAGGTTCGGTTAATTATCTCAATGACGTTGATGTTGCTTCTGATGTTTCGGCGGCATTACTATAATTTGTCCGAGTTCCTCGTTCTGTGAGACAGTATGTGGTGTATTGGTCCAGAGGCTGGACTCTGGGGCTGGAGTGCTGACTCCATAATCCTGGCTCTGTTACTCACGAGTTATATAATCTTGGAAAGTCACCTAACTTCTGTGTGCCTCAGTTTCCTCCCCTGAAAAGAGAGAATAATAATGGTAGTTATTTCATTGAGCTGTTGTGAGGGTCAAATGACGTATATGTATCACTTACATAAATTTATATATACGTGTAAAGTAGCATATATACATAAAGTAGTTGAATACTGTTTGAAACATCGTAAGTGCTAAACGTACTTGCTATAATAATAATAATTATTATTATTCCTTCTGCTCTATCTTCCTAGATGTAATGCAATCTGAATTCTCAGGGACTCTGCTTTCCCTGTGTCTACATTTGACTCAATTTCTGAAAATGTCTGAATTAGACAGATGCCAGTTGTCTCTGAGCAATTGTGATTTGGAAAAAAGGGAAAATGGCTCTGGCTTAGGTGACATGTAATGGGAAACAAAATCTGATGGAAAGAGGTGGCATGATGATTTGGGAAAGCAGATTTTAGTATACATTCAGCCACCGATTGCTCTGTGACTCTGGACACATCGTCCGCCTCACTGGATCCCACTGTCATCATCTCTAAAATGAGTGATTTGGAGCAGGTGGTCACCAAGTTCCTTTCAGAGCTGACATTTTTTTTTTAGCGTGTCTTGGGTTCTGATTTACTTTTAGCTGTGGGCAGTCTCAGGATTTTGAATTTCAAACACCCTCATAGGTTTAGAACCTGATCATCATAAAGTCTCCTGATCTTAGGTTCTGACAGATGCCATAGCCACCACATGCCTTGACATATGCCAGGATAACCTTCAAAATAACAAATCACAAATAATATATTAAACTTTTGAAGGAACAAATGTGTCATATTTATCATATGTACATAATGATTGGTTGATAATTTAAGAATTCATACTAGAATGTCAAATAAAAATACATCATATAAGCTGATCTCTAGGGAGCTGTATATAGCTGGCCATATAAACATCTATCTACTTATAGATATTTTATTATACTCTATATCTAGTTATATATAGGCAGACAAATCTAAGATACAGATCAGATACCAACCTATTTCCTGGATCCTTGTGTCAGAAATACCTGGACACTGCACTGGAAAAAGGGTTCATAATTTTTAAAATGCACAGCTTCTGTAAAAAGTCTCATGTGCCTATATGTCTATATGAACATAGATCTAGATATGTGGATTACATAGATACAATAACTGACTGAAAATGGTATTTATATCAGGGTAGTGGCATTTTTGGTGGCTTTTTAACTTCATGTTTTTTTTTATGGTTGAACTTTTTTTTTACACTGAGTATCAACTATTTATATAATCAAAAGAAAAAGCCCTTTTTTTCATGGTGAAAAAGAGTAAAGACACAAATTCAGATAGTGGTATAAAGATATAATTATTAAAGGGAAAAATGAGCAAAATGTCTAATGCAACAACTAAATTTAATAGATAAATAATATTTAAAAATCTCCTAAGGTAATAAACCTCTAACACATGTTTTTAAATACAATGCTTAGATATTTTTGTTCCATAACTGAATTTTGACCTCCTTCAATGTCCCAGAAGACTAACTACAATTGGGAAAGTCCAGAAAATGTTCAGAATGGGGATAATTTGGTTTTTTGAGAACAATTAAGTACTTTAACACTTGAATGAACACTTTTTTGTGCAGACTATTAATTTTCCTTAGTTTTGTGAAACTATTCAATTCACCAGATTGGTACTGGGTGTTTCAATATGCTTAACACTGGGCTACATTTAGGCCTTCGATTGCCCCTTCTCAGTCTTCTCCAACACAACCCCCTACAGAGCTCAGTCCTCCTATGAAGGAGAGACCCTTCCCAGCTGTAGTCGTGCCTCTGTGTTAGCCTGGCGTCTGGGCAGTGGTTCCCACAGTCGGGTTATCAGGAGAATGGTGTGTGCTGAACAATAGCAGAGGAAGCTGGTGCGGGCTCTGAGCTGATAGCCTCCCAGCCGGCATGTCCGGGGCAGGTGAGGGACCTGGGCACACTTCCTCCACAGTGGAGCTTGTCTCCTTTGCTCTGAATCAGTTTCTTCTTGGGAACAGAGTCTCAGCATGACTCAGTTCCCACTGCTCTGGGGAGATGAGGGCTAACATCTTAAGAGCTGGTGCCTCCACGGCTGCTTACGATCTGCTCATTTACCCCTTGTGGTTTCAGGTGAGGACCTCCCAGAACCCAGTCAGGCAGTATCGCAGTTGGCTGGAGAATTCTCCCTAATGAGGCCAGTTTGATGCATTCCCTGTGCCTAGGCTCACTCTTATTTTAAAAATTCTACTTGAAATACTCTTTAGCACTTAATGCAATAATAGTAGTGAATATTTACTGCCGGGACAAGCTAAATGCTTTACATATATGAATGAATTAATCTTCACAACAGTTCTATGAAGTAAGAACTATTATCTATTTACAGATGAGAAAACTGAGTAATATGGTGTGACTACCTCTAAGTCACACAAAAAGTTGCTCGGTTGAATTCAAATCCAGGTCCATCGTGCCCTTGAACCCATGCTCTTAATCTGTGTTCTACACAGCCACACACTAGACTTAAAGTTGTGAATAAGATGTGGACCTTCTATTGTATAACAGGACAGGAGGACAAAGAAGAGTTAATTCCATGTGTGAAACATTAGTGAAAGAGAATGAAAGATTTACAGCACTGACAGCAGAGAGCTAACCTAGGCTGGCCAGATGATTCACCTGTATTTGTGAAACCACATGCTAGAATATTTTGTGAACAGAAGTCTAAGAAATCATTCTCTTAAAAAAAATCATAAACTTGCTTATTCACTATCTTGTCCGAATCTTTGCTGTTAAGGTGCAGCAGGCATTTCAGTGACTCTAAGCTTAACATTAGTTGGGGTTGGTGTGTAGGAACCAGGTGAGGCAGAAATGCATGTCAATTCAATGTGGAAAACAGCGATTCTCCTGAAAATCGTTTACTTCATCTTGCCCAACAATCATGGAATTCCATCTCGGCAAGGAGAGTGGGAGATTGTTTTCTCCCCAAAACATTTCTTTTGGCAAATATTTGAAGATTCTAAACATGACAAGTGATCTACTGGGCTTTTGAGAGGAAAAAGAGTGCCCCCAGAATACTGGCACAAATATGTCCATTCATCCAGTTTCATTCCCAAAGCATTTTTACTTCCCAATTCTTAATGTGGAAGTTTGAAAGCCAGAGGTGGTAGAAAGGACTAATCTTGAGTGTTGGCCTCCTGGAATAGAAATTTAATTTCAAAAAACTACATGACTATTCATATTTCAGTCTGTCTCCATGGAAGTTAAACATGATATTTTCATTCTAAGTACACTGGTAAATAAAGCATTTTTTCCCTAATCCTTTCCTCCTTCAAAGATGGCAGAGGATAGTGTAAAAATATATTCCAACTGATGGTGATCCTTCAAGGCAGAAACATGGATTTGGAGTTTTATAAAGTGTTTATTAAGAGAATGGTAAATGTCAAAGACTTCATCTGAAGCTTAAAATCACCAGCAAAAATTTTGAAAAATTTCATCCAAGCTTTGTGCTGCCTGGCAATATTCTCTTACCATTTTGATTCATTTCAACACACGTTTATTGAGCCCCTACTTTATAGGGTAGTGGGGGGAAGGAGCTTTAACTCAGGGTCCAAAAGTTTGGGTTCTAAACTCATTTGTTGGATGATTGACCTTGAGTAAATTCTTTAACCTTTCTGTTCATCAGTGTCTTCATCTGTCAGATAAAGATTGTACGTAGTTGATAAGGTCATTTAGAGGATCAACAATATGATTTCAGGGGGCCTGACAAATGGCATCCCCATTCTCTGCCTAAGTTAGAAAAAATGAGAGAGATAGACATAGGAGCCAGTCAGAAAAAAGTCAGTATATCACCTTGATTACTGATGGGACTGTTTGAAGGCTTGGTGTAGGGTGTGCAGCAACAGTGGGCTTCTCTTCCCAGTTACTCAGCAACACTGGACATGGTCATGCCCCTGTCGAATGCTGAGCCTGGAGGAGTGGGCTAAATGCTCCTTGTTTCCTGTAGGCAGGTGGCTCCCTAGGAGGAAGGGGAGAAAAGGATGAGCTACTTATGCCCACAGAGCTGTGTGACTTTTGTGGGTCATAGGCACTGTTGGTTTCACGGGCTCCTTCTTCCATGAAAAATATTACAAATGTGTGGGCCTTTAATAGTATTGTGGACTCTAGCTACTGTGCTTCATGGGTAAGTTGGCCCTGCATGCTTAGTCCTTGTACCCAGGTTTCCAAACTAGATAATCCCCTCCTTCTTTCTTGGGGAGTATTGATTGAGGCCTCAATGAAGGGATTAAGTGTTAATTCAGATGGAGATACAAATCCGGGGGTACGATGCTGCCCATAACCCCATAAAAGTAAAGTGTCACAAAGGAATGTGCAATGCAGCCTAGACTAACACCAAGGTGAGTAAGATATTCTTTCTGTCTTCAAGAACTAATTACATCACAAAGTACAGGGGAATCAGTACAAAACTGAAGAACAAGTCACATGCTGAGGAAGTTCCTCAATTCCTTGAGGACATGATATTTGAGCTTGGCCTTGAAAGATAAAAGATGTTTGCTAGATAGGGAATAGATCAAGGTAGGATGGAATGGAGTGGAGAGATCATTCCAGATTGTGAGAATGGCTAAGGACACTGTGTTAGTCTGTTTGCATTGCTATAAAGGAATATGTGATCCTGGGTAATTTATAAAGAAAAGAGGTTTATTTGGCTCACAGTTCTGTAGGTTGGACATGAAGCATAGTGCTGGCATCTACTTCTGATGAAAGCCTCAGGCAACTGACAACCATGGTGGAAGGCAAAGTGGAACCAACATGTTAAATGGCAAGAGAGAAAGAGCAAAAGCGAGAGGAGGAAGTTCCAGGCTCTTTTTTTTTTTTTCTCTCTCTGATGGAGTCTCACTCTGTCCCCTAGACTGGAGTGCAATGGCCTGATCTCAGCTTACTGCAACCTCCGCCTCCTGGGTTCAAGCAGTTTTCCTGCCTCAGCCTCCTGAGTAGCTGAGATTACAGGCATGTGCCACTATGCTTGGCTAATTTTTGTATTTTTAGTAGAAACAGGGTTTCACCATGTTGGTCCAGCTGGTCTCGAACTCCCGACCTCGTGATCCATCTGCCTCAGCCTCCCAAAGTGCTGGGATTACAGGTGTGAGCCACCGTGTCTGGCTCATTCCAGGCTCTTTTAAAGAGCCTGATCTCATCTGAACTCATAAAGTGAGAACTCACTCATTACCACAAGGATGGCACCAAGCTATTCATGAGGGATTCAACCCCATGATTTAAACACCTCCCAACCAGGTCCCACCTCTAACATTGGGAATTACATTTCAACATGAGATTTAGAGGGTCCAAACATTCCAAACTATATCACATATGGATTCACTAGAACACATGGAACTTTCTGGAAGTTGATGAATTTGACAAGCATGCACTTACTTCATTCTTCTGACTCCGGGGACACCCTGTTCTATGCATTGTTTTGTAACAGTGAGTGGGAGTGTAAGTGTAAGGAAAGTTATCATTTATTCAGTACCCTCTATGTTCCAGGTGCTTTACAGACATTCCTCATTTAATCTTCACTTCAGTGATTTGAGGTAGATATCATTACGCCCACTTTTTCAGACAAGGAAATTGAGACCCTGAAAGGACCCAGAGCCTACTAGCATCAGCAGAAGCCAGAACCCAGAGCTCTTAATTGCAAACCCAGGGCCCTGTTCTCTGACTCCTTGGAGATTTCAAAGGGTTTCTCTGAGAGGCCTACAAAGAAGAGTTCTTACAATTACATTTTAGGTAGAATGTTTTTCCAGAGCTTCATCTCTGGTATTCCACTATCCAGACTCTCGACTCCTGGGAAGCTTTTCCTCTCCTCACCTGATCATCTCTCTGCTGAGGACCCACACCTGTTGGTCCACCACCAACAGGTGGTGCCGCTTTCCTGACTTCCCATGCAGAAACCAGATCTCTGCTGTTCTGGGGTCTCTGTTTATGATTCCCCAAGGGGGGCTTCTTCCAGGCACTCAACCTGTCGGCCTGTCCCAAGACCATGTTGGGCTTGTAGGAGCTCACATACAGTGGCCGCGTAGCTAACGTTTAGTAAGCACTTGCTATGTGCCAGGCACTGTGCTTAAGACTTCTCACACATCTTTTACCCTCTCAACACTCCTCTGACACTATTAACAATTATTAATAACTATTAAATTGTTAATTTAATAATTAGGCATTATTAAAATCTTACAGACAAGGAGACTGAGGCACAGAGAGGTCATGTAACGCTTTCAAAGTGACACAGCTGGAGGTGCTGGAGGCAGGATTTAATTCTGGCAGCCCCGCTCCAAACTCGCACTGTGAATCATGACAGGTTGCAGCCTCTTGTAGTAGAGTTTCACATCAGGTTTTCACTATTTGTGAGAAATGGACCTCTCTGCTTTTCTTCAATTTACTTCATTCTCAAACTTTTACAGGACTTGGAATCTTTTTCTTGTTGTCTTTCAAGTTATACTTTTATAGGCATTTTTTTTTTTCTCTCAGAACTTTGTCATTTGGCTGTATCCTGTTCAGGAACTATTTGTTCTCCTATGTTTCTGTTGTATCCAGTCCTTTGTTATATCTTTTCTGTTGTCTTTTTCTCCTTGATTTTTTTCTTTTCTCTTTTTCTTTTTGAAACAGGGTCTCACTTTTGCCTAGGCTGGAGAACATTAGTGCAATCTCAGTGCACTGCAACCTCCACCTCCCGGGCTCAAGCAATCCTCTCACCTCAGCCTCCTGAGTAGCCGGGACCACAGGCACATGCCACCGTGCTCAGCTATTTTTTTAAATTTTACTTTTGGTAAAGATGGGGTTTCACCATGTTGCCCAGGCTAATCTCGAACTCCTGGAATCAAACAATCTTCCAGCCTTAGCCTCCCAAAGTACTGGGATTACAGATGTGAGCCACCACACCCGGCCTCCTTGCTTTGTTTCATCTTCTCCTTGCAATAACCAAGAGGGTTAGGATGGAAACTAGAATGTAGAATTCCTGGGTCAGAAGACACCTCCGGAGTCCTCTCTTTCCCCTCTAGCAAGACCAAACCCTGAGAGAGCATCTGTGGGTTTTATCTCTTAGCATCCATTCCCCTTCTTCATCAACATCAACATATTGCCTTAGGGAGCCTATCCTTTCCATTTTGATATTAGAACAAACATGGTGGCAACCATACTGCCTCAAGTTGAATGACAGCTCAAATTCTGTCTCAGTTTCGTAACTGTAATAGTAGCTACCTCATAAAGTGTCTGTGAGAAGAAAATACATGCAGATGTGGTGCTTAGAACAGTGGCTGGTAGAGAATAAACACCATAAATATTAGTGATTTTTATTGTCAATCTTTCCCAAGGCTAGGCCAAGGGAATGTTCTTTCCCTGGAATTTGAATCTTAAACAGAATGACAAAAAGACAGAAATCCATTAGAGCTGATTTATTTGGGTAATTGTGCCCTAAAGAAACGGTTAATCAGTTCCCGCTCCCTGGATCCTAGGGCAGTCCTTGTTTCTGGTCCTTCTTGAATTTGAATCTTAGTTGTTTATTTTTTCTGCACCCCACTTTCAACAAATGCCCCCCTTTTTGCCTCTTCCTCCTCCTCACTTTCCTCTTCACCTGTCTTCTCCTTTTGCTTCCTGTCCTCCTCCCTCAACGCCCTCTTCTCTTCTTCCTCTTCCTTCTTTTTCTTTTTTATCTTAAAGTAGTTACAGTTGGTTTCTGATGCTTGCTGCCAAAGAACTTTTACCGAGTCAGCATCCCTTGAAAATGACCCCTCAGCCTTGGTTTAAATATCTTCATAAAACAGCATCCCATTTTTAATTGGTAAACTCTTATTCTTAGAAAGTACTTCCTCACATTAGGGGAAAAAAATCTTTATAGGACTCTGACGCCAGAAGGTTTGAGTTTGGAGCCTGGCTCAATTGTTTACTTGCTATGTGGCTGGGACACGTTGTTTAACCTCTGTGCCTTGGTTTCCTCATCTGTAAAACAGAGGATAATAATAGTAACCACTTCATGGTATTGTTGTGAGGATTACATGTCATAATATTTGTGAAGAACAGTGCCTGATAAGAGTAAGTTAACGTGAGCCCTCTTCCTCCCCGTCCTCATTCAGATCCCAGTTCCATCCTTTTGAGCTGCGCAAAATAAGTAAAATCTTCCTCGTCATGTCAGCTTTTTGAAAACCAAGATGCCATATTCATGTCCCTCTTTCCTCCAGGCTCGATATGCCCTGCTTCCCCCGACCCATCTGGAGACCTCTTCCCTGTGAGGCCAAGCCCTTCTTGGAAAGATCCAAACCTGTCTTCAACTTTCCTGCCTCTTTAGTTTACTCAAACACAAACAAGCATTTTATAAGGTTTTGTGTTCAGGTTTACCCACCTCACCCAGCCCTAGACCCTCCAGAGTCTTGAAGCCTATCCCACTGCCCAGGCCTGAGGATAGAGCCTAGGGTCCGGAGGATGGCACAGGAAGGTATAGAGGCAGAATGCAGGGGGAAAACCATTTCCCCTTCCCCTGGCCCATTCCATCCAGGGTTGTGCAGAAACTGACCAGACACACTTCCTGCACTTGGCTTGTCCTTCCCCAGACCCACGGCATGACTCTGCGCTAAGCTGTCTGGTTCTTGACATGCCAATGACAAGGCTGAATAATTTCCACTCATAGGAAGAGGCTTCACTGCATGGAGAGCAAGAGTTTGGTTGATAATAACATCACTTGCCTGGCACGTCGCAGTTTACAAAAAGGGGTACCCTTTTTATACATGAGAACATTAAGGCTTGGAGACATTAAGGGACTTGCCTAGAATCACACAGCCACCAAGTGGTGCAACTTCCATGTGAGTTGAGTTCAGAGTTTTTTGTGATGTGCTTGTTCTGAAGGCTTCTGTTGCTGTTTTATTATTCCTATGACTATATCGGTTTGCCCTTGAGGCCGCAGGGCCTCCAGTGGCCCCTTTCTCAACGATCACCACAGACACCTAGAAGCAGGAGGCCTGAGAGCCCTTGGACCTAAAGACTTTCTGCTTATGAGTAGGGGAACTTTTGGATGAAGAGCCACAGCTTAGTGAAAGACTCATCGTTTGGTAAGACTGCAGGTGTGTCCTGGAGAAAAAGCTAATAGACTGATACATTGGAAGAGTCATGTCTTAGGGAGTCTGGTTATATCTATTCATTCTAATGTTTTTGAAGCCCAAGGGAGCTTCTAACTGAGGGGCTTATTCTTACAGATTCTTGCAGAGATTTTACAGAAATCTCTTCACCTTTCTTCCCCTTTTTGTTCCTGTCCTCCTCCTCATCCCCCTCTTCACTTCTTGCTCTTCCTTTTCTTTTTCAGCTTAGAGTAGTTACAGTTGGTTTCTGGTGCTTGCTGCCAAAGAACGTTTACTGAGTCAGCATCCCTTGAAAATGGCCCCTCAGTCTTGGTTTCACTATCTCCATACAACAGCATCCCCTTTTTTCCTGGTCTCCATTTGGATTTTCTTGAATTCAGGGCTCCCAGGTGAAAGAATGGTCCAAGATTCTGAGGTGAAACATTAGTAGAGTGTCCTGCCATGCTCTGCCTTTTTTTTTTTTTTTTTTTTTTTGAGACGGAGTCTCGCTCTGTCACCCAGGCTGGAGTGCAGTGGCCGGATCTCAGCTCACTGCAAGCTCCGCCTCCCGGGTTCACGCCATTCTCCGGCCTCAGCCTCCCGAGTAGCTGGGACTACAGGCGCCCGCCATCACGCCCGGCTAGTTTTTTGTATTTCTTAATAGAGACGGGGTTTCACTGTGTTAGCCAGGATGGTCTCGATCTCCTGACCTCGTGATCCGCCCGTCTCGGCCTCCCAAAGTGCTGGGATTACAGGCTTGAGCCACCGCGCCCGGCCCATGCTCTGCCTTTAAGCAACTATGCATCCTTCACTTTCCAAGTCAGTAGAAGTAAAGTTACCCAGCCCTGGGCTCTACCTGCAATGCTGAAGAGACTAAAAGCAAGAAACAAGTGGCCAGAGAAAAATGATTTTACTTAGCACTGGGTGTGATCCAGGACAGGCAAACTGAGGAACCACCCTGGGAATCCCTGAAAATTGGAGGAGGATTCTGACTCATCCCCTTACTTGGCTCCCTGCTGCCTGCAGAACAAATTAATGTGGTTTACAAAGTTCTTAACAATCTGGCCCCAAACTCAGGTTTCTTCGCAAACCAAGCTCACACATACTTTTTGGTCCAGCTGTGTAGAATTGAGTTAGGTGGGAGAACTTGACTCTGGACCAGATCAAAGACTGGCTGAAACAGGGAAGAGGCATGGGAAGCACTGCTCTGTAAGACATGCCATACTAGTTTACCACTGCCATGGCAACACCCAGAAGTTACTGCCCCTTTCCATGGCAATGACCCAGAAGTTATCACTCTCTTTCTAAAAATCTCTTAAATAACCTGCTCCTTAATTTGTATGTAAGTAAAAGTGAGTATAAATATGACTGTAGAACTGCCCTGAGCTGCTGCTGTCAGCGCACTCTGCCTGTGGGGTAGCCCCATTCTGCAGGAGCCGTCACAGAGCTGTAACACTGCCACCTCCATAAAGCTATTTTATTCTACCACTGGCTCACTCTTGAATTCTTTCTTGAGCAAAACCAAAAACCTTCCTGAGCTAAGACCCCACATTTGGGGCTCACCTGCCCTGCAAAAGAACTACCCAGTAGTCTTCCAAAGTGCCATTGCCCATCTGTCCCGTGGTGCCTGGGATGTACTTCTCCCACTTCCAGTTCTCTGTCTGAAACTTCTACTTATTTTTCAAGACATATCACAAATGCCATCTCCTCTGTGGAGCCTTTCCTGGCATTTCCTTCCTTTCTTAGTTCCCACAGCATTCTGATCGTAGCTCTATTGTAGCACTTCTCACATAGTCATATAATTTATTTTGTGGTTAAGTGCACAGATATTGAAACTAGACTGCCTGGATTCAAATACCAGCTCTACCACTGATCAGCTTGGGTAAGATTTCCGTTCTTGATTTTTTCCTATGTTAAATATGGATACTAATTCTTATCTCCAAGGATTTTGTAAGGGTTAAATGAGCAAACTCTGCTAAGCACTTAGACCACTGCCTGGCATTCTCTGTTAGCTCTGTATTATCTGTTTGCAGCCACCTGTCATGGTCCCTGCCCATTCAGGTCCCCTGGAGCATCAACCATCATGATTAGGCTGCGTGCAGGCCCACAGTTCGTAAACCAGACCTGGAGGTAAATGGGAACTCCCTACACCCCCTTGTATGGAGGGTGAATAGATGCAGATGTCCATGGTTCCTAGTTTCTGGTTTCCATTCTATACTCTCCTGAGATCAGAGCTCCACCTCAATCCCTTTCACAGGCCACGTCAGCATGCATTGCTCAGCTCCCTCAATCCAGATAGACTTCTTGGAAATTGCAGTGTTATCATAGACTTGATGGTCTAAAACAAGGCAGCATTTTTATTCCAACTAGGTCTCCAGC
The DNA here is from genome assembly GCF_008728515.1 of Papio anubis. Taxonomy (NCBI): domain Eukaryota; kingdom Metazoa; phylum Chordata; class Mammalia; order Primates; family Cercopithecidae; genus Papio; species Papio anubis. Next base: position 119,332,854 of record NC_044976.1, on the reverse strand, counting down.
TAGTCTTGTGGGATTCTAAGTTGGTGACATCACTCAGCTCTCAGAGGGGCCTGGGAGCATTGATATTTATAAAATTCCTAGGTTTTGATTTCGTAATTCAGATGCTGTGTCTGAATCACTAGTATATCTAGTTCCTAGCACAATCCCAAACTCAGTGGGTTTTTAAAATCAGTGGATAGATGGATAAATGAATAAATAAATGGATCAGCTATAAGTGGGCCATCCATTAACTTTGACACCCCCTGTGCATTCCCACAGTGTAGTGGTCAGTGTGGTTGACTCCAGCGGGGTTTTCTGTTACTGATGGCTGGTAGCATCCTAACTGAAACACACCTCCAAGTGTTGCTTGTTTGTATTTTCCTTATTTGGAATACCCTTAAGTTTTCAATACAGTGGCACCACCTGGAATAAAAAATGGCCTAAGAACATCTCCCATGCTCCCCAGAGTGCTATATGGGTAAAGAAAGGGAGGAGCTACAAGTGTAAATACAGTTGGGCACTTAAGACAAATTTCAACTTCTTCCAAGCTTCGGCTTGGTATGGAGATAACCAATTACTTAGAATCATAGAGACATTAAAATTTAAAAGTAGAAGGCACAGTTGATATAGCTTAACCCAAGGGCACTCAATTCTTTAAGTGTTAGAGATAGGACCTGAGCTCATGTGTCCTGAGACCCTGATTCCTGCATTTCCCTGGTCCCTCTCTGCCTCATCAGCTTTTGTCAGTTACACACGTCCTTCCCACCACAGGCAGAGCTGGTACTTCAATCCCAGGGTTGTGTGTGAGTTCACAGAAACTAGAGCAGGACTGGAGGCATGAGGCACAGCGGTGGCTGTTCTGGGGCATCAGGCTCATGGTGGTGGTGAGCTTTTGCAAAGTTTGGTTTAGCCCTTCAGGATCTGAACCTTTACCCCATTTACCCATAGAAATCTCCCAAGATTCATGAGGGGTTTTCTCCGAACCTGTCAAGTTTGTTCTTATCTGCCCTAGTGTTTCACCACTCACTCAGCACACTTCCTTTTGCATCTTATGTGTATGGTGGAGAACGGGTTGGTTGAATGGAGGAAGCTAGTACTTTTTGTTTTGTTTTGAATTGTTTTGTTTAGAAATTCTGCTTTTTCCCATGAGCTGTTCGCAAGGCTTTGAAAGGACAGCTCAGAATTACATGGAGTAACTTATTTGGGGCAGAGAAAGAAACATGTTACCAGCAAGTTGCTTTGTCTAAGAAATTAAAAGGGCACCACTTACATTCAATATGGTGATATTTATAGTCACCCAGAATTGAAGTGCTCAATAATAGGGCATTAAATGAATTTTGGTAAATCCAAGAGTAGGAAACTGTGTAACCCAAGGACTTAGCAAAGGGTGGAGGTGATATATATACCCTGACAGTAGTCTAAAGAGTTCTGCACAGATGCTAGTCTTTGATAATTCTAGTGCAGTGGTAACATCCTTATGGAAAGAAAAGATACAAACACATTACATTGCCTTTGGGTGCCATTCTCTTTGACTACACTCCTGATAATCATTAAAAAGGTGAAGAAGATGTATTTCTATTGGCATAGAAAACGTCCCTGACATATCGTTAAGTGAAAAAAAGCAGGTTACCAAAAAGTGTTCATAATACGATTCCAATTTTTAAAAAAAATTTATAAGTATAAAAATGTGGTAGAAAGCTCTCAGTATTTTAATAGTACTTACAGGTGATTTTATCTCATGTTTAGACTTTTCTATATTACCTACATTTTTACAATAATACACTATCACTTTTTGTAATTAGGAAAAGACTGGAACAGCTTGAAAAATATAAAGCTTTCTGTCTGTGGTTAGTGTCGGATATTAGTTTATGAAAGGGACCATGCTGAGTGGATCAATCCTTGCATTAATAAAGTTAGGTGATCAATAAATATTATTTCTCTTCCCCATGAAGGGAGGGAGGCAGGAAGATGCCATCCTCGGTGCAGGTGTGGGGTGGAGACTCTTGAATCTGAAATCCTTCAGAGGGAGATATATTCCTGGAGTCCCCAGCCAGAACTTGGCATCATTCTCTCCCATCCAGAGACGATGTTAACTAGGTTGTTAGCATCTCTAGAACTCTCAACACCATAGTTGAGCAACATTATGCCTGAAATAAGCTTTTATGGGCTTCCTGGGAAGCTAATTACCCTTTATAACATTATTTCTATGGGAAAACATGCTCCAAATTCCACACCACCAATTTACATTGAAGCTTTTAGGATGCAAGTATTTTCAGTTTGGAGACCTGCTCACTTGCCCCCCTGCCCTTTATTCACTAATTATTTGGAAAACTCTATTATTTTGCAGTAGATTACAAACTGGTGAACAAGTCTTTTGGCTTATGCTTTATTTGTTAACCCAGCACACAGTCAAAGGGGTTTCAAGATTGGGGGGGATCTTAGAAATTGGCACCTAGTTACTGAATGAATATTACTGCTCACTGATTGTCAAGCTTGCTGGAGCTGCCCAGGGATGGGGCAGTTATGCCAGGGCTCATGTCCTCCCCAGCACTCTGCCAGTCTCGCTTCCCTTGTCCACACTGTTGGGAAAGGCATTAAGGAAATAATTCTTCATTTCAGGGGCATGCACTCATTTACCTACCACATTTACAAATGTATTGAGTTCAGGGACAGTTCCCGTAATCCTATAGCTCCTCTAGCATTTGGGACCATTTCAGGACCATCTAGAAATGGTGCTTAATAAATCCTTAAAAACCTTCTGAGATGGCAGAAATAATACTGGACTAGGCATGATGAGAGGTGCCAGTATTGGCTAGCTGTGTGAGTTCGGGAAAGTTACGAAAGGAAGGAATAAGCATGCTTATCTCAGAAGACCTTTTTATATTTGACAGGTGAAGACTCTGAACTGAGCAGTGGCATTATGCCTATGGAACAGATTTCAACCTGTTTGATAAGAGGTTTCTAGGTTGGGAAGGGATAGAACATATTGGCCTTTTTGGTGGTTGTTTCAATTACTTTAGAGGTTGATGTGAAATAACCTTTTTTGACCTCCTATACCTAGAACAGTGACCTTTGACCTTTTTTGGGTCAAGAGTGCTTTATGAATGGATCAAGACTATGGTCCCTCTTCCCCTAAAGCTTTAAGATGAACCCAGGGGTTTCTATGCTCCATGAAGCCCACCAAAAATCTTCTAGGGGTCCAGGCAGGTAATACTGATCATCTTTGGACTAAATTTCAAATCATTAAGCTCAACAGATCCTCATGATTTTGCCAAAGATGTTTAAAAACAGCTCAAGCAGAAGTTTTGCATCTCCTCTCAGAAAACTTTAGGGTCTAGAATCATCTGTAGCTTTTGGATACAAGTTATTCCAGGATGCAGAGAGGTCAAGAAACCATGCCTTTTCTCTAGTTTTTAGTAATTTAAGCTCCAGGGACTTTCAGCTAAGTGCCCTAACAGCATCATAGGAGTATCTATGATTAATAACTGGCCCATTCTACCCTCAGGGAAGTCCCCAGGTTTCCTGATTCTTTGGGAGATCTGGCTTCTGCTCCTGGCCTTAGACAAGTTGCTTGCCTACTCTGGGCCTCAGTGTTCTCATCTGGTCCACTTGATCTTCAGTTTCTCTTCAAGCTCCAGTGTCCTGGTATCTGTGATTCCTTGATATCTGCATGGCACTGAGACAATCCTCTAAGGAGTCATGAATTTTGCAATTCCCAGCTTTGGTCTGCTCCTGTTACTGAGGAAATTCCTGTTCAAAAGGTAATTTCTACAGCACCTGTCTCAGAAGCATTTGGCTTCCTCGAGGCGGTTCAGGAGACCTGCAGGAAACAGATTTTTGTGGGGTTTTTTTTGTTTTTTTTTTTTTTTGCTCTAGGAAAAAAACTCATTAAGAGCCATCTCAGACAGCAGATGTCTGTTAGCTGCACGTACATATCCAAATGAAACTTTCACCCAGAGGACCAGAAAAGGCAAGGCCAGCATCAGAGATTTAGCTGTGTCCTAAGAAACAGAAATCTCTACTCTTAGGCATCCTCCCACTTCCATGACTCACCTCCTCTCATTCCAGAAAGTCATGCACAGGAATTAATTTATGGGTCCTGTCCAGAGGTCTTTAAGTAAACAGTGCTACCAGTCCTTTCAGCTACCCAGGCAAGCTTGACTTCAGGCCCCAAAGAGGAAGCTAATGACTTGTAGTTACTTTGCTATTGTTTTCCGAAAACAATTTGACTTCCTTTTTGATAGCCTCAGAATTCCTTCTTTACAAATGAAGGCGCTGGAGCCAGGGGAGGGCTGAGTTGGCCAGCTCAGGAGCATAATGCTCTAGGGGCAAGATCTCCTTTATTAACAAGCTGCAGAGCCTCCTTAAAGGATGGTGGGCAGACCCTGTTTGTGAATGGAGGGACGTCGGTGCTGCCTCTGCCTCCCTCCTAAGATCTCACCTCTATCCCAGAGCATATGACAATAACTAAGGTGTTTGGTGTCCAAAGAACAAATTTGTGAAGACCATCTTATTATGACCATTTTACAGACAACACAGTTGAGGCTTATTGACTTGCCTGAGATCACAAAACAACAAATGGACAAGGTTAAAATTCCGTCTCAGATCTCCTGACTCCAAGTTCACCTCTCTCAAAGAGGCTATAAAGATGCAAAGAGAAGCCATCTGTCTAAAGCTGGCGGGCTTTGGTCTATTCCCTGAGAAGGGAATTTGGTCTATCTCCTGAGAAAGGAATCTTCACGTTAGATAAGAATCTACGTTTGAAATTTACTGTATGAGTGATAAATCCCTATCCTTTCTTCTGGTCTGGGCTGGTTTTAGGGGAGCTATTTTTGCACCTTCCTTCTACCAGAGGTGCCTCTGCTAGAGGTTCTTAGTCGAGTCCCTTCCTGCCACAACAAAAGATCCCCACTGGATTTCTCTGAAGAGACTGTACCCCATTGACTTTTTCTTGACTTTTAAAAATGGTGTTTATGAGAACTATTTTTTTTAAGAGAGTTAGACTTTTCTCATATTTGCTTCTGTGAATCCTGACACTACCCCTGTCCATGACCACTGCCACATAGAAGGAAAGTTGGCAATCCTCTAGTCTCTTTACATAAATGCACTCTAGCACTCACTACATTGCATTCTACTTCTTGGTGCACAGGACTTTCCCCAGACACTGGGAGCTTCAGGGCAGAACTTGCATTTCATTTATCTTTGTATGCCCAGTCCTTGCACAGAGTATGTTCTCAGTATACCTTCACTGAATTAAGGACTAATGAGTGAATGAATGGCTCTACAGAGCGGGTGCTGTTCCTGAGACTCTGGGAGGAACAGCTGTGTGGGAAGTACAGGCTTACCTGGAAGAGCAGTTGCCATGTGCTCTCAGGTACAAAGGGAAGGTTATATGTGAGTGGTGCCTTCGGATGTGTGCATTGCCCAACCTGCTTGGCTATATCTGGTGGCCTTGCTCAAAGGAGGCTGAAAGGAGCTGGGCACATTCCTCAGCCCCGGGCTCAAAACTCCCTGAGCCTAGTACAAACACATCCCATCCTCCCATCCCACCACATACCACCATACAAACACATCCCATCCTCCCATTCCACCACATATCGCCATATATCTCTCAATCTCCCTGAGCCCAGTACAAACACCACCTGGAAAGTCTCCGATAAAGGGACAGCCGTTTAAGGTTACTGAAAGCGCGGGAGCCAAAAGAATTTCTTTGTTCCCCTGCAATTTTCGGGCTATAAAAAGCAAACGCTCGCATTGTTCGGGGCCCTCTTGTATACTGTGGAATGGAGGGACCAGGTTCGAACTTGTAGTAAAGATCCTTGCCGCTTGGCTTTGACACTGGACTCTGGTGGTCTTCTTTGGGGAACAAACGGTCTGGGCATAACAAGGCAATGAAGGTGGGCACAATAGTTAGAGCTATAATCATCAGAACCCATGTTTGCATTGTAAAACCTTATCTCCTTTCAGAGTACTCTCCCATTTATAATTTAATTTTTATCTTCAGAATAAATGGGGTGATTCATTGTATCTATATGTCTATCTCTCTGTATATCTAGCTACGTATATATAGAGAGGTATATATTGTATTTATATATATGATAGAGAATATTTAGCACTCACTACATGCCAAATATGACATATATCTCACTCAATCTTCATAGCCAACCCAAAACTACTATTATGATACTCATTTTTAAAGCAAGAAGGATATAGAAATTGAGGGTCACATTGCTGCCAAGTAGTGGAGCCAAAATCTGAACCTGAGTACTCTTAACCACAAAGTTATTTGCCTCAAGTCCTGTCCATTCTACCTTGTGTATTCAGCTGACTGGACATGCGACTAATCTTTGAAAAACCAGGGAAAAGTTGTAATCTCCTAAATGCCTCTAATCCTGTATAATGTCTTGACCCTAGGAGCTAACTTTGGCTCTAGATACTAATTTGGGAGGAAATGTAAAACCTTTGTTATTTGTATTAGTACATTTTCATACTGCCATAAAGAACTGCCTGAGACTGAGCAATTTATAAAGGAAAGCATTTTAATTGAATCACAGTTCAACATGGCTAGCGAGGCCTCAGGAACTTACAATCATGGCGGAAGGTGAGGGGAAGCAAAGCACCTTCTTCACATGGTGGCAAGAAGGAGAAGTGCTGAGCAAAGGAGGAAGAGCCCCTTATAAAACCATCAGGTCTCATGAGAACTCACTATCACAAGAACAGCACGGGGAAAACTGCCCTGATGATTCAATTCCCTCCACCTGGTCTCTCCTTTGACACATGGGGATGACGGGCATTATAATTCAAGATGAGATTTGGGTAGGGACACAAAGCCTAACCATATCATTATTGAATTAGGCTTTGAACATCAATGGCTAAATTATCAGGACAGATACAGGGTGTTGTACCCCACTTTTACACACAAGGAAATACCTCTATTTCAGAGTGAGGTATTTGAGGGTCTGAGGGTGTCTGGTTAACAACATATTTGGCAGAAAGTTTCTTGATCTTGTGTCTTATGACTTTTTTTTTTTTTTTTCCAATAGACCACCTAATACTATACCTTGGACATGTCTGAAACACCTTTCAAAATAAAGGAAAAGCAAGACCTTTTTAGTATTGTGAGGTAGGTAGGTGGGGTGGATCAAGGATGCATAAGTTGTTAGAGGAGGGAGGAATATGTACCAGGGATGCACTACAAACTCTAGACCTTGCTTATAATCAGACCAAAATATGAGGCTCTCAGTCTTCTTGCTTTCAGAGATTTCTGTCTGGATCTAGAGGGCAAATACCATCCCAAGATCTCCCAGGCCAAGGTCTCATTTTTTGCTGTAGAATAAAATCCCCAGTCCTGGGACTCTCAGAGCTCAAGTGAAACTGCACCCAGCTGTTGCCTTCATGCCCTGACTTCAGTGGGAGAGAATTCGGCAGGGCTGGTAGTGGATTCCCTCTCCTCTTCTCATGTCCATGGAGGCTATTGTTCCAAGCCCATCACAAGAGTTCTTAAGCCTGGGATCCCTGAGGATTCCATTTGCCTTAAGCCTAAGAAGTGTAGACATGATCTTGACCTTGTCTTTGGGATTAAAACTTGAGATATGATGAGAGTAGGCTCATAGATCAAAACAGCAGGAGCAAGGAAGTCTGTGTTTCTTTTGCTTTCTGCTTCTTGAAACAGTGTTCTTGCCCTTTTTAGCCAGTAAAAGTCTTAAACGGGACGGCTTATGCCTGTGGTGTCTGCATGTTAACCATCAGAAAAGTGTGACCTCAGCCCACTAACCATGGCTCCAATTACCCATTTATGCCCTCCAATGAGGCACAGAGGACTCACCATTCTTGCAATTAGATACTGACAAATAATTTGCACATATTATCATGTAGGCGATAGGGGAGGCAGCCCTGGACCACAGTGTCTTGGGAAGGAAACTTGTAGAGTCGGAGATTCATTGGGTAGAGAAGACACTGGAAGATCTCCTCATTTGCCCCCTTGCCTCTAGAGAGAATAAAAAAAGAAGCAATTTGCAGTATGCCAGTTTTAAAAGACTTGTAAAGAAGGTGATGGTGCTTCATCCTGGAAATCAGTGACCGTGCTGAACCACTTTCATAATCAGGTCTGAATACAATCTCTTCTGCTAGGGTTAGAGTCCGTTCTTCTTGTCCTATCTGCAGGTCTGTTTGCTCCTACCTGGAGGGCCCTGTGCCCGCCCGTCTTACCAGGCCAGTAGGTTTCATGAGAATTTCTTCTACAGCCATGGGGAAAAAGTGCCTAATCTTTCACACCAGGTGAACCTTTTCTGTACTTATTGAGTAATCTTGGGAAAGTTACTTTACTTCTCTGAGTCTGAATTTTCTTTTCCATGAAATGGAAATAATAACATACTGTCTATCTGACAGTGTTGTGAGGTGAAAATACCTGGTACATAGAAGGCCTTCGATAAATGTTCCTCGCAGCCATAAAAAAAGAACAAAATCATGTCTATTGCAGCAACATGGATGCAGCTGGAGGCCATTGTCCTAAGCAAATTAATACAAGAACAGAAAACCAAATACCGCATGTTCTAACTTCTAAGTGGGAGTTAAACATTGTGTACTCATGGACATAAAGATGGCAACAATAGACCCTAGGGGGTAATAGTGTCTATTGCATTGAAGGAGGAGGGAAGGAGAGAGGCAAAGGTTGAAAAACTGTCGGTTACTATACCCACTACCTGTGTGACAGGATCAACTGTATTCCAAGCCTTAGCATCATGCAATATACCCAGCTAACAAACCTGCACAGGTACCCCCCTGAATTAAAAATAAAAGTTGAAATTAAAATAAATAAATAATATAAAAAACATTGCTTTTTCTTCCCCTTCATTATAGCACAACAAAGAGCTCACTCTGTATGAAGCTGTTTCCCAAATGATTTTTTTCTCACATAATTTAGCACTTTATCATCACTGGCACACATACATATAGGATACTACCCTTTATACTAATTGTTTTCTCTCAACAGCTCTTTTCTACAACTAGAACATCAGCTCCTTATGGACAAGGAGGGCCCTTGTTTCTCACATAGAATAGGCTGGGCCCATAGGAGTAGCCAATGATTCTTGTTGAGATGAGACCCTGATTATAGTTGTTGAGAAGGTCTTTATAAGGTCATTTTTCTGTCTTTTTTCTCAAAGTAAAGGAATGTGAAATGTACCTGGTACAATGCTTGGCACATATTAAATGTTGAATAAAGTTTATTTTGCAATCCCACCTCTACAGCCTTTCCTTTCAGGTATGATTTACTAATTCTTTGACTGGTTTGGGCTTCCTCTCTAACTCCTCTCTGAGTCCTCCATATTTTGTAATGTGTGGAACAGACTTTGACACTCTTTTCTAAGACCGTTTCTTGTGTGAAATGTGAGGAAGAAGGGGAGGTGATGGCAGAACCTCAGTTCCCACCCTTGGCCCTTGTCCTGTCCTTTTCTCTGGTGCATTGAACACCTGCTTTTGGGGTGCTTCTTAGCTATGTGGTGATCGCCAGTTTCAGTCCCTTTAGAGAATCACCTCACATCCACAGCCCAAATGACCTTTTTTTTTTTTTTTTTTAACTTTTGTTAGTTAACTTTCAGGTTAGTTCTGGTGCCTATTCTGGGTGCCTGAGCCAGGTGAGGAATAAACCACATTTCTGAAGGCCTTGCTGAAGCAACATAGCTGTCCTGGAAGCCATGCTGAACGGTCCCGGCTGGAGAGCTGTTTGACCTCGTTGACTTGGGATGATCCCAGTCAGAGACCTCAGCCTTCTCCCAGCCCTGAAGCAAACTTCCTGGACTTCCCCTAACAACCCATCCAGTTTCTTCACTGCTTTAGTTCTCTGTCAGCCAAGCACGAAGGGAAAATTTACCTTGTATACCCTGCTCTCTCTCCAGGGTCGTTAGTGTGTCTGTATCTGGGCAGCTCTTCCCTTCTGCACATTCAGAGGAAAACGGCATTCTCCTGTCATCTCCAGGCCTGCCCGAGATCATCTCTCCTCTGGCAGCCCAGTGATCTAGGAGTGTACATTCCACTAAACCTTCCCCACTTTCAGACCATCTCCCAGTTGAGACTTTATGGGTTCTTTAACTGGCTACCTCCTGGATGGAGATAACAAGATGTTGCTAGGTGTCCCCTGCTCTTGTAGAGAAGCTGAGATGTAGGGGCAAAGTCACAGTGTGAAACTGGTGAAACTAATCTGTTTTGGAGAAGCAGGGTTTGCTATTGGTTTCATATGCTGAATTCCATCACAGGACTTTGGTACAGCCATGGCAAGTACGGGCAGGGAGGAGGTAGGTATAGTATTGTGTATTGTATTGTAATTGTATTGTATTGTATTGTATTGTATTGTATTGTATTGTATTGTATTGTATTGTATTATTTTGCAGCCACATCTACAGTACCTCCGTGTTCCCAACCATTCTATGTGCCTTTCATATCCTAGTTAGTCCTCATGACAGCCCTGTGAAGTACATAATATTCCCAATTTACAGTTGAGGAAACTGAGATGCATAGAGGTTAACTTGTCCAATGTCACACAGCTAGTAAGTGGCAGAGTCAGGATTCAAACCCAGTCAGGCTGGCTCCAGAATCTGCTCTGATGCTGCATAAAAGTGGGGTAAACTCTGGCTAAGGAATCAAGAATCCTGCATTTGCTTTCACCAGGGTTGTTGCCTCCCTAGAAACTGGAAATTCAGCCCCCTGCTCTTTTCCCTCTTGCTGATCCTAAGCTCTTCACCCATGAAAAAATATAGCCCATTAAGGAAACATCTTTGTAGAGTCTTGGAATGCTTGTGACCGGTGCTTTGTGGGAAAGGCATGTTTCAGGTGATGATGTGGAGCAAAAGGACCGTTCTGGCTTCCTGCCCTGCCTCTGCCACCTACTACTGTATATGACATTGACAAGTGGCCTTTTCTCTGGGCCTCAGTTTCCCTGGCTGTTCCAGATGATCACTGAAGTTTTCTTTAGCTCTCATAATCTGTGGGCTCTTAGTCATTGTTTTGTCTGATTTCAGTCCACTGATAGTGACCTCTGTTGTTGACACTTACCTCATTCCAACTGGGTCCATGGCTAAGTGTTTAAATTGAGGAGTCTGGGGGAGAAGTTGGAGAGTGGGAGGGTTTGAGGGAAGAGATACCCCAGTTTCTGAATTTGGTCACCTGTGATCTAACAAGAGCCAACCTTACTTTCATCAATTCAATTCCAGCTGGGAGACCTGTTTGCTTTCATGGAAGGAGCAATAAGGTAAACGTTGGCATTGGTGAAAACTTCTCATCCTGATTCTACCACTTACTTTACACACTGGGTCACCATAATCATGTTACTTAATTTCTCTGAACCTCAGTTTCCTCAAATGTAAAATGCAGAAAAGGTCTACCTTATAGAATTGGAAATGAGAATGATTGAGATAAAAATAGGCAACATATATATGAAGTCTCTAACCCAGTGCCTGATGCATAGAAGTGGCTCACCTCTCTTCAGAGGAGAAGGGGAGAGAGTATGATTCTGGGAGTGAGGAATGCCCTCCACTTTTGGAGCTGGGAGGTTAGCACTTCTTTCCTTTCAGGTTAGTCCTGGTGCCTATTCTGGGTGCTAGATGGTTGTGACTTGTGAGACCGTGTTTTCCTGTGCTGGCTGATGCTCAGTTCTTTGGTATGAGCACAGTGGAAATCCCAAAAAAAAGGCTTGTTACGTGAGTGAACACCCTCTTTTTTTCTGATGATGGGAAAAGGATGGGAAGAGGGATCTCTCAGGCAGTGCCAATTTTCCTGCTGATGCTCCAGGAAAGCCATGGCCTGGGAAGTCTGAGGCGACGCAGCAGAGGGGTGGGCAGGAAGAGACCTAGGGAGGTGGTGCACCAGCGGCCCGGCCCGGGGGAGAGGCAATGTGGAGGACTGCCGTGAGGACAAGGATGACAGGCAGACAGACGGGGGAGGGCCGCAGGGAGAAGGGGGCTCTGCCTCCTTGGGGGCCAAGGAGGGGGAGCACAGTGAGCTGAGGCTACAAGAAGGTAGAGGGAAGAAGACTTTTAGAGCAAAGACTCTAAGAGCACAAGGGGAGGGAGGGATTCAGAGGGGAAAAGGGGTGGAGAGAGAAAGAGTAGGAAGAAGTGGGAGGAGGGAAGGCGACAGATACGATTAAAAAGAGGGTGGAAGAGGAACAACTGACAGGCTCAAGAGCAAAGAGCGAGGGCAGTTGGAGAAGCAGCAGCCAGTGTGTGAAGAAGCCAACGGAAGGAAAGTCCAGGGAGGAGGAAAAGAAGCAGGTAAGAGTAGACTTGAATTTGAACAACTAAAACTACAAGTGGATATGAAGTAGCCAGAAGAGGGGAACTTGGATTCTGGGCTGGATAAAAAGAAAGCTCTTTCTTTCTACCTGTGAGTTTATTCCCTACCCCTCTCACTATTTCCTGTGATAGTGAGGTTTGGATATATTAAAAAGGAAGGTTTAGCGAAGCAGCAGATAAATTACTTCTTTGATTTAGAGGGAGCTGGAGAATTGTGAGTGGAGGGCCCTTGGGGTTCCAGCCTACTCTTGTGGAGTTCAGTCCTCTGGGGGCATCTTAGAAGTGGGTCACCAGTCCATTCCTAAGAACTTTTCTTAGAGGGAATTGGCCCTTTAAAAGTAAAACCAACACTGTTTTACGATGCTTCTGCTAGGCATGGAATCTTTTTTCAAAATGCTTTTCGAAGCATCTAGGGGACTGTTCTGCTTTTTTTTTCCTCCCTAAGGCATGTTGGATGGTTTAAAAATATTCCCTGCTTAGTTTCCTGCAGAGTATCATGTCCCCGCTGTGCAGTGGCCGCATTTGAGAGATCCAGGCTGCCACTTGCAGCCAGAGGAAAGAGGCGTGTGAAACCAGTTAGGAAGCCCAGGAAAGCGCCCACCAAAGGTCTCCTTTCCACTCGCGGTGTGAAGTAGAAGACCACGGGGCACAAAGATTCTGTTAGCTTTTTCCTGGACCTTTCTTCTGAGCAGGTAGTGAAAGAGCCCAAACTCAGGGGCTGGGAGGCCTTGTAACAGACACATCCCCATGCTGGGCCTCGGTTTCCTCATCTATAAAATGGGGAATTTGTAGTGGAAGGTTCCCTCTGGTTCTATACAGCAGTAACGGTGTGTAAGGCTGTGATTCCAGAGGCTCAAAGGCAGCTCAGAACCACTGAAAAAGGGAGGCTCAACCCAAGGATTTCTCATCTTGCTCTGTTGCTAAGTTTTTTCCTTATTCTCCCTCGCAGTATTCCATTATAATAGAGGGATTCCTGGTTCTCACTCCCCAGCAAATCACTGGGGTTGCTGTTTCTGGAAAAAGGCTCTGGCACAAAGAGGTCCAGCTGGCTGTGGGGGGAGGCAGGGCAATGGAGAGAGCACCGAACAGGGAGTCAGGAGACCTGGAACCAGCAAAATTGGAGAGAAGAGACCAAGGGGAGCGTGTGGAGGTGCAGCGCCTCTGACTGCCTGGTGCTGTGGCTCATGGCTGGGGACATCAGCTGGTATTTAGAGGTCTTCTAACCTGACTTTCACATCAGCAAGCCAAGTAGCCTCCATCCCCTCCACCCACTGTCCCCAGAGTCACAGCCCAGCCCAGTCCTTGATTCACTACTCTCTAGGGACAGCTCTGAACTTTCTACCTTCCTGCCAGGTTGCCCGGGGCAGCAGAGCTGTTTGGAGCCTGCTCCCCTGGCTGTCCCTCCAAGCCTTTTCCTCACTCAGCACCGGCCGGTGAGGAGTCCCAGTGACCACAGCCTGCAGAGCAGAGAGTACCAGGAGGGGATTCTGTGACTTCCAACCCAGCACTCTCTGAGCATCCCTCACCCACACATGTGACGTCCACAGAGCCACAGCAGTCACAGAATCAGGCAGCCCCACTTTGTCTCTGCCTTGGAACCCCAGAGGTGTGCTTGCTGGACTCCTGAAGCTGGTCACTGTTCTTATATCTTAACTGCCTCACTCCCGTCCCCTCTCCTAGTACTGCCTAAGGTTTGAGAACATTAGAACTTAAAGAGGTCTCTTCCATTACCAGCCTCCTTCTTCAACAAATAAGGAGAACAAGGACTAGAGAAGGGCATGACTTGTAGGAGACGACACAGTGAGTCAGGGCTGATTGAGCTGGGAGAGCACCCTGCCCTGCTCACTCATACCAAGGGCTCTTCTAACCTCCATCTCCCTGGCTGTATTTTCCCAGCCTCCATCTCTCCCTGAGTCTCCCTGATTTTTCCACTTGAGCGTCTCTACGATTCTATTTGTTGGTATTGACTCCCACCTGCCCACCTGCTCTTCATCGTCTGCACTGGCTGTTCGTGGGCCACAGGCAGTGCAGGGTGCTGCCACAGTGCCGCCTGGTCTCTCGGGTACTGGCTGACCCCACCTCTTAGGACAGGGGACCTGTCTATGTGGATCAATCAGGACAGGAACTGGATGACCTACCATCTTCAGGGCCGGGGAAACCCAAGGTCAAAGCTCTGCCCCCTGTCCTAGGGAAGAACTCAAGATTCCAGTAGCTGTCTGTGTGAACGAACTCCCATAAGCACCAACCTGGGCTCAAGGATTGAGCTGGACAAAGGGGAGAGATGACCATTTTCCTGGAAAGTTTCAGGGTTCCTGGAAAGGAAGCTGACTTCCTTCCTATTGTTGCAAGCTGCTGGCTCCTGGTGATGCCAGCTTGATGCCACTTTGAGAATAAATTGTTTCTGATATATTAGCAAATAATGGGCAAGTAAAGTTTAGTATTCAACAGCCCACTGAGAGTCAGGAGGTCACAGAATCAGAGGCATTGAAAAAATCACAGAGGGATCTTAGAGTTTATCTCATTGAGGGGTACGGCTGAAGGAAGAACCTGGGCATTTGGAGTCACATTTGGCTAGGATTTTAGCTACGTGACCTTGGGAAAATTATTTAATGTCTCTTACACTCAGTTTCTTCATCTGCCAAAGATGCTAATAAATATCTTCTTCATAAGGTTTTATGAGGATTAAATAAAGTATTTTAAATGGCTATCAACTAGAAAGGCTTCCCATGACATATACTTCCGAGGAGGTATTGCTGGGTTTTTATGACCACAGATTTTTTTTCTTCTAGGACTCCTTCTGCTGTCCTCTAAGCTGGAAGTCAGAAACTCTGGACTTGCTTCTTGGCTTTGCCACTAACTTGCCATACTATCACAGCTGGGCAAGTCATAGACTCCCCAGATGTTCTAACTTAGAGATGGAAGAGCCTCAACTCTTTTGTTTCACATGTGAGCAAAGTGAGGCTCAGGGAGGGGAAATATCTTGTCTAGGTAATCACCAAGAAACAGCTGGAACCAGAAAAGAGCTCTCTTCATGAAATGATAACATTGCATTTTCACAGGGGATTTCCAGAATCGTACTCCAATCTGACAACTCCATGATTCAGAACCTCAGGAGACGACAGAGGTGGCTAGGGATCCAGATGTCCCTTACCCTCAGATCATGGAGTAGACAACCCCCCCTTTCTCTTCCAAGTAGAAATGAGCCTGCTTCAAACCTCTCATTGTGAGTGTGCCTTCTGCTTGGTGATCAGATTCAAGAGTGCTGCAGCGTCTCAGAAGAGAGGCATCCCATGAGGCATACATTTTATAATATGGAGCCATGTAGAGTCCAACTTCAGGCCTAAAAGCTTGAGTTAAAAACACATTAGGAGGCAGGCTGGACTTGAAACAGGAATGAGAGTGGCTTAATTTGAGTAGGCCCTACACCTCCCTGCTTCTCCAGCTTGACCCAGGAGGTCTGGATGCCTAGTGAAATAACTAATTTATAGACTAATTACTATACTTTCCATTGTCTGTATTTTTCCCATCTCTTGACAGTTACCCTCTTGTACCTGTGCCACGTGAGGGTCCTTGCTGTGTCACTAACCAGCCTGAGGCACTATCAGATTCTGCATCAAGTTGGCTAGTTGGAACATGTCTGAGAGGAGTTTTTACTGCAAATGTCAGAAAAGAAAACAAGGAACTAATATTATTGAGTGCCTATGTGCCAGATACTGTTCTAGGTGCCTCCACATGTCCACATATTATGTTATCCCCATGAGTAAACATTCCCATTTGTTAGATGAGTTAGAAATAGGGAGGATAAGTGACTTGCCTAGGGTTACACCACTAGAGAGTAATGCAAGCAGGGTTCTAGCCCTATTATTCCTTAGAGACCGGAAGTTCCTCCACCTAACAATTGCTGTTTCTGTTGTTCTTGTTATGATTTCACATCAGTGGAACACCAGAGCCCGCTGTTTGGCCAGCCAAGAACCGGGCAGTAGACGCTGCTGCAGCCAAGAACACTTGCTGGCTAAAAAAGGAAATAACTTTCTATATGTGAATTCTGGCCAAATGATGGCAGAGGCCAAAGAGTCTGGGAATCCTGACTACTGTGGGCTGAGGGCCCCAGTGTAATAATTAATTCTAGGAACAGCATATGTAAGAGATGGCCAGCCAGTAAGCCAGAAGCTAAAAGGAAAAACCCTGGGTCTCTTATGAGGCAAGGTAATGTGGGAAAAGTCCTGCTCTCAGAGTTAAGAGACTGGAGTTCTGGGCACAGGCTTACCATCGTCTATCAGTCCTAGTCCTTGATTTTCTTTCTCGTCAGAGACATAGAGAGGATGTGGGCTTTAGAGTTAGGCTAGCTGGATTCAAACACTTTATGCAGCATTTGCCAGTTGTGGCACTTAGTACAAGTACTTAGCCTCTGAGCCTCAGTTTTCTCATCTGTGAAATGGGGCAATACTACTTTCCTTGCAGGATTAATGGGAGGGTTAGAAAGTATAGTTATAAAGGGCTTCACACATCGGAAATACTCAAGTTAGTGTTGTTATCACTATTCTTAACTTCCCCGGACCCTTGTCATCTTGTTTAAAAATAAGGAGTTGAGTTTGATTGATCTCTACATTCCGGTCAGCTCTACTGCACTATAAATCTGTGACAAATGGGAGAAATAATAAAGAAATGTGGGTATTATAATAGAATTTTCATTAGCAATTAATTGCATGCGTACTAAGTAACCCCCTTGGAGTAATTAAGAAGGACCTCCCAATATTTTGTTGTAACTTAATATCTCCATTTACTACTCCCTTTCATTCACTTTTTGTAAACATTTTTTCTTCCAATGGTTTAAGAAAATTATTTATCCTAGCACAAATCTTTCTTCACTTTACTCCCTTCTACTTCCTTGGCTTTGAAACAACTGTCTGCCAGCAGGGTGTCGCTGAGTGGACCCATCTGTTCTTGTCAGAATAAAATAATTAAATTTAAAAAGGAGTTAATTATCTGCCATTGGTAACACTGGCTGGAGTAGGAGGAAGACTGAAGTGAGTACTTCATCTCGCTCATCTCTTCTCCCCTCTTATCTCTATCTTCCTTTCCCCTCTACAGTGAGCAAGGTTCAGGGATGCTGGCCCTCAGTGGACTTCCATTTCTGAGGAAGGTGCCCACACTGCCCAACTCAGTAGCTACAGTTATATCATGTGCCTAATCATTTCTCCTGAGGCTGAAGTAGTTTCCCCAAACATAAATCAGGGAAAGAATGAAAATCCTAAATGTAAGAATTAGCACCAATCGCTTACAATCAACTTCCTATCCGAACAATGATCTCAACGAACATTCCCTCTTCAATCATCTTATATAAAAGTGGCCAGCCTTTGACTGGCTAGGATTTCCCAAACAAGAAACTTTAGGTGATTTAGATAGAGTTTAGCACAACTGTTAAGGCAGGGACACTGCTGCCAGATGAGCTAGGAGCTGGGTTTGACTCCATCTCCACCTCTTACTAGCAGTGTGATCTTGCTCAAGTTACCCTCTCTGAGCCCTGTAAAAAAAGATGAGACGCCATGCATGGTGGCTCATGCCTGTAATCCTAGTCCTTTGGAGGCCGAAGTGGGTAGATCGCCTGAGCCCAAGAGTTTGAGACGAGCCTGGGCAACAGGACAAAATCCCATCTCTTTAAAAAAAAAAATACAAAAAATTAGCTGGGTGTGGTGGTGCACACCTGTGGTCCTGGCTACTTGGGAGGCTGAGGTGGGAGGATCATCTGAGTCCAGGAGGTCAAGGCTCCAGTGAGCTGTGATTGTGTCACTGCACTCCAGCCTGGGTGACAAAGTGAGACCCTGTCTCAAAAAAAAAAAAAAAAAAAAAGAATACTCCCCACTTCCTCAGGTTGATGTGAGAAGCAAATGAAAACAGATATAGAAAGACACTTATAGAGTGTCTGGCACATAGAAAGTTGTCAGTGAGTGTTATTTCTATTATTATTATTATCACCTATATCCAAATTCTTTTTTTGTGTGTAACTGGGTAAACTAGGTGTAGTTGGGAATATCAAAGGATGACAAAGATTACTGAAGTCGCTGAGGATCAAGACCACTCTCTCATGTAATTCTCCCTACATATCCGTTTTAAGGAGAAATTATTGGGGTGAGAGGAAATCAGAAAAAAATGTACACAAATGAATAAGGTACAAAAGAGTTCTGACATGAAGATTCTGCTTGGTGCTTTGCTTTATAAAGCTGCCTTGATGTCTGGCATGACGGAGGGGCTCGATAAACACTTTCTGAACTAAACTGCCCTGACATGATACTATTTCTCAGGCAGCCTTTAAGTGAGGCCCTTTGGGTCCTTTCACAACAGAATTCTCTTAATTGGGAAGCAAGTGAACTCTGCCCTGCGCCACATTCCACTGTATGGCGAGTGGAATTACGGCATGGGCCCAGGGGGTTGTTATTATTACTATGAATAATAACCTTTATTGAGAACCAGAGATTTGTTAGATACTGTCCAGAACATGTGTCGTCGTCCAGAATTAGACTCAGACTCTGTGGAGTGGTCTTGTCATCTAATTTTGACAAGCTTGGATAAGTTCCCCAGTACTATGAGGGCAGGAGGCAGTGAGGGAGTAGTCCACGGTGATGGCATTTCTGCTTGAGACACATTCAGTCCTGCTGAGAGAATGGTTCTGTCACAGGTAGAAGAAAGACTCAGTGGCTTCCATCTGCCTGGTGTTCTGGTCACCATCGTCATTGGGCAGGTGTCCCTATGCCAGCTTCCCAGGGAGGCCCCTCCACTGACGTGCAGCATGGCCCCAACGTGTTGCTTGGCCTCTGTGTGCCTTCTCATCCTTTTCTTCAGCAACTGGTAAAGAATTGCCTGGATCAATTTGGCATTAGGTGTTTTAAGAGACTTAAATGCTCTCAATTCATCCATTGTTGTTTTTATAAAGTACATACCACACTGTGCAGGGTGTGGTGTTGAGCACTAAGGGGTTTGGGGTGGGGGGAATTTCAGGAGGCGAATACAGTGATGAACAGAAAAGCAGTTTGTTTTCAAAGAGCTCAGGGTTGAGTGGGAGAGAGAATACATGGCTTGTAGAGCAACTAATTCTCAGGTGTGTGAGACCTCAAAGGTGTGTTCAGCCCAAGGCCCGGCTGCTGACTTGGGGGACACAGAAATTATTGTAAAATACTATATTAGAAGGGCTATGATGTGTGGCTCCATGGGACAGAATGGGAATCAATAGAAAGAAGAGAATTTTCAAGGCATCCCTGTGGTAGCACCTCACTCACTAGCAATATACCTTCTTAAGCAGGAGAGACGAGAGTGCAGTCACAGCAAGTGTGCTGGGAGGTACCTGTCATCGGCAGCCTACCTAGTTGATGCTGCAGCTACTACTAAAAGACTGCTACAAGCATGGACGTTACTAATTGTGCAGTCCTTTACATCCCCAACCACATTTAGAGGCTTCAGATTAGGCCCTCAGGAGCAAATCATGGACCAAGCATGGCCTATCATGTGAGTTGAGAATAACTCCAAACTCCTAGGCATGGCTGTTAAAGCCCTCCACAATCTGTTTCTGCCTGCTCTGCACTCTCCCTCCATGCTCTGCTCATTGTACTCTAAAACCATGCTGGCTTTCATTTCAATGAATTTGTTCATGCAATCTTGCTTTTGTCTGAAATCCCCTCATCTCTTCTGTAACTCCTCCACCCACTCCACACCCCTACAAACATCACATACCCCTAACTCCTCCACAGGAGTTATCTCCACTGGGAAGTCCTCTCGAAGGTCTAAAAATTGATGAGCTCCACTCTTGGAGGGAAGACGGAATGAAACTTTCTGGCATGCACCAGACTTGAACAGAAACTCTGGAATGAAGCCCTGGTTCTTCCTCCATTAATTGTTTCTTCGAACGAATCACTTTTATATGTTTCCTCCTCTGCAAAACACAGGCAATAACAATCACCCCACAGAGTGGTTATGAGGATTCATTCATTCAACAATAAAAATTGAATGTCTATAACATTCTGAAGGTATTCGGTCTTGAACAGAACAAATATGAACCTGCTCTCTTGGAACCAACAAGAGAATGTAGAAGCACATTTTGAACAGTATGTAAGCTTTTATTTTTATTTACTTATTGTGAGGTTTTATTTTTACTGCTGACCTTAAGAAGAAAGATTTGAGCCTCCTTAGGACCTCTTTTCAATATTTCTGCTAGCCAAACATTTTCTTCAATCATTAAGAAAGCATTTATTGTGTACCAAATGAGAGAACCTGATGCAATAAGAATACAAAGTAGAAGACATAGGGCTTTTAACTTTGAGAAGCATAATACCCATTTGAGAGAAAAAGCTGTTAAATACTTGACAGAAGGAATCATGCCTGATTTTATTAATTTTTCTTTCTTTTTTTTTTTTTTTTTTGAGACGGAGTCTCACTCTGTTGCCCAGGCAGAGTGCACTGGCATGATCTCAGCTCATTGCAACCTCCACCGCCCAGATTCAAGTGACTCTCCTGCCTCAGCCTCCTGAGTAGCTGGGATTACAGCTGCCCACCACCATACTGGGCCAATTTTTGAATTTTATTCGAGATGGGGTTTCGCCATGTTGGCTAGACTGGTCTTAAACTCCTGACCTCAGATGATCTGCCCGTCTTGGCCTTCCAAAGTGCTGGAATTACAGGTATGAGCTACCACGCCCTGCCAATTTTATTAATTTAATAGACATCATTGAGTGCCCAGTGTGTGTCAGGCCTTGCACCTCTTCGGGACTGTTCTCATTACTCAGAACAGTGGTGAGCACATAAAGGGGACTCAGCAAAGTATCTGCAGGTTGACTGACAGACAAATGTTTAGAAAACAAGTCTAAGGAAATATATAACCAAGTGTGAGAATGCATCCTGCATGCTGGATGGTAATTTAGAGTCTTCTGGAGTTCAGGAGACACCAAAGAGGGCTGAGGTCAATTTTAGAAGACTTCTCCATTTTGCTGTAGATTTGCGGAGTCAGCGGAAAAGGTTCTGGCTATGAGTTTATGATTAATCCGGGTTGCTCTGAAATGATTTTTGAAAAACATTGGCCGTGTAGGGAGACTACAATGTCACCACAAGAAGGAGCACTGGGCTGGGCGCGGTGGCACACGTTTGTAATCCCAGCACTTTGGGAGGCCAAGGCGGGAGGACCAACTGAGGTCAGGAATTTGAGACCAGCCTGGCCAACATGGTGAAACCCCTTCTCTACTAAAAATACAAAAATTAACCGGGCATGGTGGCACACGCCTCTAATCCCAGCTACTCCAGAGGCTAAGGCAGGGAAAATTGCCTGAAACTGGCAGGCAGAGGTTGCAGTGAGCTGAGATGGTGCCACTGCACTCCAGCCTGGGTGACAAAGCAAGACTTCATCTCAAAAAAAAAAAAAAAAAAAAAAAAAAGGAACACTGGATTAAGAATGTAGGTGCCTGAGTTTTATTTCTGGCCATTTGGCCATATAGTTCACAAAATAAAAGCAGAAAATGATTTATGCTCACTATACACAAAATCCTTCCTCTGGCCCTCTTCCTCTTATCTAGCATCATGTTACTATTGCCAAACAAGTTCCCTAGTGGCCCCTCCAAATTTTGCTTTATCCCAGGATAGGACATGTTGAAAGAGGATGTTGGAGGTTCGGGAGTGAAGAACCTTTAGAGTTGGGATGGTTCTCTTCCAGGTTCTAGGGACCATCTCTTTTTGCCTTGCTGATTTCAGAACTTGTATCAGTGGCAGAGGGCTTTAGAACACAATTCCCTAGGACTCTCCCCAAAACCCATAAACCAGATTCGGGCTCCTGCCCCACATTCCCATAACACCTTATACTTCTTTAATGTTAACACGCATCATGTTTTATTGAAATTATGTATTTACTGTCTGCTGTTAATTAAGGGGTATAAAGACAGTTACACTCAGTGAAGGCAGGGAATCCTTGTTTGTTTCCCCTCCTTCCTGCTGTACCCTCGTTGTCTAGAATGATGGCTGGCACCCTGTAGTCACTCAATAAACTTATTAAATGAATGAAAAAAAGGACATTCTAGGCAGAGGGAACGTAAGAAGCCAAGATACGTGGGTGAGAAATGGTGAGATGTGTATATGTACATGGGAAACTGTGTAGCTTAAGTATTGAGTGTGTGAGTGGAAAAGCGGAAAAACGACAGCATGAGACTGTACAGGGTTTCATATGGCAAGTTAAGCAGCTTAGACTTTCTAAGTGGTAGGAAGCCAGTGAGGAGAACTGCTAAAGCAGTGAGGTAAATTGCCATTGTGTTTGATAGCATTTATTCATGGCATGGGCAGCTTCCTATGCCCCTCCTAACACACTTCCTGCCAAGAAGCAGATAATAATCTACAAAGTAGTTTATATGCTATACGCCCAGTAAACTCACTGAGTATCTAATCTACAAATTTCCGTGGCTGAGATAGGGGTATCCAAAGGGAGCCAACGTAGCTGGAAAAGTAACTACAGTCAGAGACCTTTCACATTCTAAACTGAGCATCTGGTACACGGCAGCAATTTTAAGTTTCTCTGACCTTGCCTGAGCGTCAGCAGGAAGTCATACATGAAAAACCCTTCACCCTATTTCCTCTGCCTGGGCCCAGGAGGTCTGCCTCACCCCCATACCTCCTCAGATAGTATCTCTTGTTCCCTGCCAATAAGACGTCCTTCCTAATACTGCCTTTCTGGTTTTCCAAGGTGTTCCTTTCTTGTACCTGTGATTTACCTCTTCCAGGTGGAATTCCTTGGACAGCACTGAAGGAGTCAGCAGTCAAGCCTCTTGGCAGACTAGACCAAAGGGTCACATTCTTTGACCCTTTCTGGAACTATTTTTATACTTCCTTGGGGACTTGCAAGGAATGAGTGACAGAGTGAGATCAAGGGAGAAGTCTTCAGGGACTGAGTGTGGAAAACTTGCCCCAAATCCTGGAAGAATATGACCTTTGTTTCTTTTTGTTTCCTTTCTATTTCCATTTTCTTCTCATTTCCTCCCCTTCTACTCTTGCTTCCATTTCTTTTCTCCTTTGTAATGCACCTTTCTCTACTTTCTAATTTCTCTTTCTCCCTCCTTCTTCTACCTCTCATCCTCCCCCACCGCTCTCATTGCTAGTAATGGCTACCTTTGATTCAGTTCTTATTTGCTGAACACTGTGTTAAGTGCTTTGTATGCTTCATTTCATAGCACTCTATGAGTTAATAGTATGTCCATTTTGCAGGTGAGGAAAGTGAAACACAGATTGAATCATTTATCTAAGCCCAGCAGATGGTAATAGAAATTTGTCAAACCTCAGTAAGTTAACTCCCGCATCTGTCTTTTCTTAACCTTTACATAGTCTTTTTCTCCATTTCCAACTCCCCCTTGTCCTTGCCTTTTCTTCTCTTCTTTTTATTTCTCCCCTTCTCTCCCTCCTTCTTTTTCTCAGACACTCACCATAGCTCAGTCACTGCACGTGTGTGGCTGACCCTGAAGATGCTGAACACTGTATATGTGCCCAGAAGAGAGGACAGACAATTCAAACTCTTATCTAATCAGCCATTTTCCTTTTGAGCACACGCTCCACAATTTTCCACATTTGGAGGCTGAAAGAGGGGGTGCTTCGCCACCTAAGGAAATGGGGCAGATGTCTGATCACAAATGACAGGAAAGGCCTCAATACATGGATGGGTCTTCGATATAGAGAGGAGCAGAGATAAGACCCTTTCTGCTCACTCAGGAACTCCCTCATTCCCAGGGACTCTGTATACTCTCAAGGTGGGGAACCTGGGGTCTGAGAGAAGACAGGGCCAGGAGGTTGGTCCCTGTCAAGGCAACAATCAACTCAAGAGCTGAGGAAGCCTGGACTATAAAATGCACCACCCTGACCCCATCTTTCCCCACAAGGCTGAAGAATGTTCAGACAGAAACCAGGAGCATGTTGGCAGCAAAGATATGAAGGTCAATTTTGAATTTGACAAACCTCTAAAGTCCCACGCAAATCTGAGGTTTTATGATTCTAAGAAAGGAATACTTATGCTCCATTCCCTCCGAGATCTTTGTCATCCTGTTGGTTAGGAATGATTAGAGACTTACACTGTAAGAACATATATTATTTACTAAGTAAGAATTCTGGAGGTAGGGAGCCTCAAGAGTTGCTTCAGAGGCCTCAGGGCACTGGTTGACATTTCTGAGATTCTCTGGACAGCTTTAGACATCTTGGTTCATACAACTCTGTCCACAGGCAGGAAGCGGTGGGGGCAAGCGGAGCTCACTCCTATTCACTGGGGGATGGGAGCACTGTGAGTAGGCTCCCTCCTGTTCACCAGGGGATGGGAGCACTGTGAGTGAGGTTCCCTCTTGTCACAGGGGGATAGGAGCACTGTGAGTGAGGCTCTCTTCATTTACTGGGAGGTAGAAAAACCTTTTCTGGAGCATTCCCTCTACTTTAGATTCTCCCCATACCTCACCTACCAGAACTAACTGCAGAGGAGATTGAGAAAGCAATACCTGGCTTTTTCACCCTGCCAATGGGAGGCAGGCAAGAAACAGGGAATTGGTTTTCTATTGGGTAGGAAACAACAGTGCCTGTTAGCCCCTCCTTCCTTCACTCAACTAACATGTATTAAACACCTACTGTGGGCCAGGCTCTGGTGATACAGAAGAGAAGACAGTCCCCATTTTCAAACAGTCCCTACTGGGAGAACACAGACAGGCAGAGGATTACAACACAAGGCGGCAAGCACTGGGAGACAAGTAAGTGTCCTGGGGACCATCACAGGAGCTGAAGAGGCTCAGCTTCAGGGAAGAGGGAGGGTTGGAGGAGGCAATGACTGGGTTAAGTTTTGAAAGGTAAATGGGATTCAGCTAGGAGTGAGGGGACATGTAGAGGTACAGAAGGAGGGCATTTGGAAAGACTTAGCATGGCTGGACAAAAGGAACTCATGTGGACAGGCAGGAAGAGGCTGGAAAAGCAGACAAGTGCCAGATGAGGGAGGATTTTGTAAGGGACATAAAGTTTTGAGACATTTATTCTGGACATAAGGCTGGATAGATGTGTGTGTGAGAACCTTACTTAAGTGAGACACAGAAACTTAGCAGCAGGGCGAGCTGAGCTGTGTGGTTGGAATGGCTGTGTTGCACTGAGGCATGGGAGATCAACTTTGCCTTACCAGCCAGAGGAAGTGAGCACTTATCTGTGATACGGTTAGCTGGTGTGACCAAAGCACACTTTTTGTTTGCCACCTCCCAACACAGCTGGTCTATGCTGGACGGTTCTGATTTTTGCAGAGTGCTTCCTGAGGGGCCAAATTTGCCGACTGCATCCTCACTCTTTCCTCCTCCACCTAGTTCTGCCCTCTGGAGCCATAAAAATATTCCTTTTCCATCCAACAGCCATTTAAACATTTGGAACAGTTGTGGAATGATTTTCAGAATGTCACATACCTCATATCACTTAATCCTCAGAATTCTCTGGTGTAGCTATTCCCACCCCTGTCTGATAAATGAAGAAACAGACTCAGTGAGGTAAATGCCCAGTCACATTTGCAGATCCCAATCCTGTGTTCTTTTTAATAATCGTGTTTCTCCAGGTGCGGTCCCTCGCTGCCTACATCAGAACCACTTGGGCCACTTGTTGTAAATCCAGATTCCTGGGGGCCATCCCAGACCTCCTGAAGTAGAATTACTGGGGCAAGAGCAGAATCCATATTGTAACACACCTCGATTTCTAGATCCGTTAAAGTGTGGGAGCCATGCTCTAATTTTGCTAATATGGTTACTTTGAATCTTCTCTTTCTTTTTATTTTTGCTGGGAAATGAGAGAGAGCTTTTCTTTGGTTGCTTTGACTTCTAAGTTGCATTGTCTTAACGAACCCACTGGATGGATCAGTGGAATCCCAGAACATGATAGACCTTCCAGACCTTCACAGAACATCCTTCTCCTTTTCTCTCTTTCTCTCTCCCCCATTTGCAGAAGATTTGCCATCTGTGACCTGGCTGTGCCAAGATGGGCGATTGGAGCTTCCTGGGAGAATTCCTGGAGGAAGTACACAAGCACTCGACCGTAGTAGGCAAGGTCTGGCTCACTGTCCTTTTCATATTCCGGATGCTCGTGCTGGGCACAGCTGCTGAGTCTTCCTGGGGGGATGAGCAGGCTGATTTCCGGTGTGATACGATTCAGCCTGGCTGCCAGAACGTCTGCTACGACCAAGCTTTCCCCATCTCCCACATTCGCTACTGGGTGCTCCAGATCATCTTCGTCTCCACGCCCTCTCTGGTGTACATGGGCCACGCCATGCACACTGTGCGCATGCAGGAGAAGCGCAAGCTACGGGAGGCCGAGAGGGCCAAAGAGGTCCAGCGCTCTGGCTCTTACGAGTACCCGGTGGCTGAGAAAGCAGAACTGTCCTGCTGGGAGGAAGGGAATGGAAGGATTGTCCTCCAGGGCTCTCTGCTCAACACCTATGTGTGCAGCATCCTGATCCGCACCACCATGGAGGTGGGCTTCATTGTGGGCCAGTACCTCATCTACGGAATCTTCCTGACCACCCTGCACGTCTGCCGCAGGAGTCCCTGTCCCCACCCGGTCAACTGTTACGTATCCCGGCCCACAGAGAAGAACGTCTTCATTGTCTTTATGCTGGCTGTGGCTGCACTGTCCCTCCTCCTTAGCCTAGCTGAGCTCTACCACCTGGGCTGGAAGAAGATTAGACAGCGATTTGTCAAGCCGCGGCAGCACGTGGCTAAGTGCCAGCTTTCTGGCCCCTCTGTGAGCATGGTCCAGAGTTGCACACCACCCCCCGACTTTAATCAGTGCCTGGAGAATGGCCCTGGGGGAAAATTCTTCAATCCCTTCAGCAATAATATGGCCTCCCAACAAAACACAGACAACCTGGCCACTGAGCAAGTGCGAGGTCAGGAGCAGACTCCTGGGGAAGGTTTCATCCAGGTTCGTTATGGCCAGAAGCCTGAGGTGCCCAATGGAGTCTCACCAGGTCACCGCCTTCCCCATGGCTATCATAGCGACAAGCGACGTCTTAGTAAGGCCAGCAGCAAGGCCAGGTCAGATGACCTATCTGTGTGACCCTCCTTTATGGGAGGACCAGGACCAGGTGGGAACAAAGGAGGCTGAGAGAGGAAAGATATCTCTCTTCCGAACTGATGCTTTCTCACTGTCATCACTGCTTGGCTCCTTTGGACCCTGGGTCTCAATGACATTGCTCATTAATTCTAGAAACTGTAATCAGGGCTCTGGGATAGTAAGAGACATGACTATCCACCCAGACTGCAGTTCCCTCCCCACCCTCTACCCAGTATATGAAGCCTTTCAGGTTACTCATGAAACAGGGTAGAGGGAGGGAAGGGAAGCATGGCAAAAGCTGGCCTGGAAGGGATAGCCAGAGGGATAGAATGACTCTCTCTCTACATACCAGCAACATACCAGATGCATTCTTTAAGTTCCTACCTCCTTGACCTGATCACCCTCCCTCCTCCAAGGAAGAGCTCAAAGTTCCCAGCCAACAGAGAGCATGAATCAAGGAACTTGCATTATATGTGCTCCTTGAGTCTGTTATCTCCATGGACCATTCCTCAGAGTAGTGGTGAGATGGCTTTGGGTTACCTTTGGCTTCTCCTCCCTCTACTCAGTCTTAAAAAGGGTTTCTTGGAACTTTACCAGCAGCCTCAACTTTACAAATGCCTTGGTATATACCTTTGGCAAATGCCCCACCTTGGTGATGTTGCAACCTTTCCTTCTGCCAGGGTGTACACCTAGCCTGTGAAGATGTCAGCTCTGCTAGGGAGTCACTGTACACACAAACTCCACTGGAATTCCTGCCAACATCTGTCATCCTGCAGCTCCTTTACAGTTCAATCCAATGATAGAAACCATCCCTTCCCTTTCTCCCTTGGCTGTTCACCCAGCCATTCCCTGAAGGCCTTATCGACAGGGATATCCAAGAAGCCGTTGTCCTCTCTCGAACCCTGACCAGATCCCCAGCCACTGAGGCCAGTGGAATTTCCCCAGGCCTTGTTAAAACAAAGAAAGCATTGTACTTCTCAGATTCCCCTTGTGGAAAAAAAATTCTGCTGTGAAGATGAAAATAAAATAGGAGAGAAAACACTGGAAAACTATATTCCCCTCCTATTTACTTCCTTTGCTGACTGCCAACTTAGTGCCAAGAGAAGGTGTGATAACAGCTATGGAGGCCCCCAGATCTCCCTCTCCTGGAGGCTTTAGCAGGGGCATGGAAATAGTAGGGGAATCTCCAGCTCTCTTGGCAAGGCCTTTATTTAAAGAGCACAGAGATTCCTATGTCTCCCTAGTGCCCCTAATGAGACTGCCAAGTGGGGGCTGTAGAAAAGCCTTGCCTTCTCCAGGGACTGGCCTTGTTTCTGTATTCACTGGATCCATAATGGGTTACTGTTGTTTTGGATGAAGGTAAAGGATGCTCAGAATTGTTGGATACTGAGACTTATAGAGAGATTATTGCATTATTAAAATGCACGTGTGTGTGTGTGTGTGTGTGTGTGTGTGTGCTGATAGGATGGGTAAAGGCTAGGGGAGTCCTGAAATAAGGAAAGGAAACCACAGAGAAACTTGTGTCTTCCTGCTCTCCTCTCCGGCTGCCTCGCAGAGGGGCTAAGCCTCACTGTCTTGGTGTTATTAACCTAAACAGATAGGCACGAGAGGTTGGGACAGAGGAGGCTAAAGGCTCAGGAGGTTCAACCTCTGACTCACCTGCCCGTCTCTGGGCCCTCTGCTGATACTTGGATGCTATTGTTGGGTGGAAAGAAAAATGGGAGTGGGCAAGTGGAGGAAAGTGACTAGGATGCCATTTAGGAAGGAATGTCTAATCATCCCAGGTCCCTGGAGGGGACACCTTTTAATCTATTGCCTAGCATTAATATTTTCTCTCCTTCTATCTCTGAAATGTTTTATGAAATGAGCGTTCTTGAATTGGAAGTTCTGTGGGATCAATCTTTGATGGTGAGGGTTTTAGAAAGGAAAAATTAAGTAAAATGTGTCATTTGTCTAAATAAAATCTATCTCTACATCTGTCTCTCTTTTGTTGTCCATTTCATGCTGTGACTACAAGAGGATGGCAGACTTGGTGGGGAAGGGAGCGCTTGGACTGTACCCATCAGTAAGCCAGTAATGCAAAGAGCTTTGAAGTCAGGCATGCAAGGGTTAAAATTCCAGTTGCTAACTTACATCTGGACTCCAGCAAGACAATCTCTGAGCCTTGGTTTCTTCATCTGTAAACTGGGCCCCGTTAATATCTACCTCATGGGCTGTTAACTGAGCTGTTAATTACCTCATAGGGCTGTTATCTGAGTTGACTGTAAAGAGTTCAGCAGAGTGCTTGGGAAATAACAGTCATTACATGGTAATTGTTATTATCTGATTATTTTTGTTATTGTTTTGAATACACAGTATTTGGAAATGGGATGTTGAGGGATGATTCCAAAACTTCTCTTTATCAAGCCCACAATCTGCCTAATGTGATCAGATTAACTCACATTATTCTATTCTAACAATTAGAATAGAATTAAACAGGAATTAATGTATCATCAGTTCTAGGAACCATAGGCTCCAGGAGGTGATACATAAAAAACAAACAAAACAAAAAACTAACAAACTACACAGAAAAGAGGGGAGACCTGACCTGGACCTAAAAAATGAGAAGGCTTTAGAGAAGTATAGACCCCAAGGATGAGTCTGTGAAAAAGGTCTTTGTATTACCATTTTACAGATACGTAAACTGACGCCCAGAAGAGTTCCCTGAGAGTGGGGCTGCTTCTCACTGGCTCCCTGATTGATATTTCATCTATTTGGAAGAAGAGAAATAACTGTTGCTGCAAACAAAGGGTGAAGGGACCGACCACCTAGCCTTTCACCAACAAATGGGTGTCATTTCCGAGAGAAGATTAGGAAAGACAGACAGAAGTGTAATCTTACCTACCAATCAGTCTTCTTTACCAGGGCAGGAAAGCTTTTTTAAAAGGGTCTTGCAAAGAGATCATAGAACGCATATTATGACACCAATATGGAGACTTAGGAGTACCCCTGGCCTCTGTCTGAGGATAAGGTGCTTCACCCAGAGATACCGTGGTAGTCCAACTAAAGAAAGCACCTGGAACCCATTTTTTTTCTCCTAGAAAAATAAAAATCAGTTTTAAAACATAGTCATTAACATTTAACAGTTCATTTTATGCCGGACTGCAAAAACTAAGGAACTTATAGTAAGATTTCAACTTCATGTATGTCTACTCTCATTTTCTTTCTTTCTCCCTCCCTTCTAAAGCTTCATCACTAAAGAGCATAATCTGGTTGGTAATAGAGTGAACACACTCCGAGTTGCAGGCCCCTTTAGGCCCATTTCCTTAAATTGCTTCCTCCAGTGCCAGATAAGAACAGAATGTCTACCAGAATGTTTCATTCCAATGGCTCAAGTGTTTAAGTGGTTAAATGCTAATAATACTCCTATGTAAAATCATAGTATGAATGGGTTTCAGATTTTTTCCTAATAGCAAATTGCGATACCAGAGAAAAAAACAGAAGAACAAGGACAGTAGGCATCTTGCAGGCATCTTGAAGGATTGCTGTCATGATGTGGAAATCAGGAAAACAGCGAGGCTGGAGGGAGCTGCCCATGTCCCAATCCTCAGGAAGTTCTGGAAGCCCCTGCAATTGGTCCTTGATAATAAACAGATTTTTTTAAATCCTAGATTTTTAAGTAGAATATGATTAGGGATTTTTCCTTTCATTGGTCACTTGATGGTCATCAGAGATAGGTAGGATCTATAGTTTTTTATTGTTGTTTCAAGTGGAAAATACTGTCACTCAACAAAGAATTACTGACCAGCTATTTTCAGCTATGCATTCTGTTAGGCTTTAGGAGTATAATTTTAGAAACCAGACATGGTTCCTGCTTTTTGGATCTTACAGTCTGGTGGGGAAGGCACTCTAACACAAATAAACAAATAAAATAATTTTGTGTGTGTGTGTGTGTGTGTGTGTGTGTGTGTGTGTGTGTGACAGGGCTCACTGTGTTGCCCAGGCTGGAGTGCAGTGGTGCGATCTTGGCTCACTGCAAACTCCGCCTCCTGGGTTCAAGCGATTCTTGTGCCTCAGCCTCCCAAGTAGCTGGGATTACAGGCATGCACCACCATTTTTAGTAGAGATGGAGTTTTGCCATGTTGGCAAGGCCGGTCTCAAACTCCTGGCCTCAAGTGATATGCTCGCCTCAGCCTCCCAAAGTGCTAGGATTACAGGTGTGATTCACTACACCCAGGGATAAATAAAATAATTTAAATTGTGACAAGTGTCATGAAAGAAACAAGGGGTTAACAAAGGTGGGCTGAGAGATTCTAGTATTCAGATAGGGCAGCAGAAAGTCCTTTCTGAGGAGGTAACATTGAAGCTGAGATGTGACAGTTTAGAAGCCAGGCACTGATGCGCAGGGGAAGAACCCAGGTGAGTAAATCTAAATTCCTTCCAGAAAATTCCAGAATACAGCTTTCCCTTATCTCACTTTGGTCCAACATTTTTGAAAGACAGAATTCAAGCAGTAACTAAAACAGCACAGTTTGGCACCAACTGTAGCAAAACACACATACCTCTTTCTACAAAAAATTCAAAAGACTGAAATCTTTTCACTCAAGGAAGCAAAAGGAGCATATGTAAAAGATCTGAATTAAAACAAGAAAATATATGTTAAGTTCTAAAAGCCCTATTTTTTTTTTTTTCATGATCAGGAAGACTGTCAGAATCCACTAGTATCAATTCTGATAACACACTTTGGCCTATTCCATGGGGTACGACTGGAGAGGGGAGGCAGGGGTGCTCGGGTACAGAAGGGAGTCCAGTCCAGGCTTGTTGGAAGAAGACTATATCCAAAGGCACTGGGAGAGAGTCAGCAGGGCATGGCCCAGAGTAGCCTTAGCATCAGGAAAGTCAAAGCAGCAAAACATCAAGTACACAGAGAAGTGGGGAATGCAGAGGGTGGAGGAGGACATAGCAGGGAAGCCAGGCCACGGAAGTTGTGTAAGACACCAGACAGGCAGGCAGGCACTGTTGGGGACATGTCTCAGCTGGCAGTAAGGCTCCAGACCCTGATCTGGATTTGGAGCTGGACTTCCAGACTCAGGGAAGGGAGTCTGACATGGGCAGAGTGGAGCTTCATCCTAGTAGCTGGGTTGCTAAGCAAGGCACTAGGACAGCGTCTTGGATAGAGTACAAGCAGGCTCTTGTACTCTTGTGGGGCCCATTATCAGAATTACAGAGGTGTGGATGAATGAACTGAGTCAAGTTATGGGTGGCAATATATATGATGTTTATAGATACAGTACCTTCAAAGCCTTAAACCAAAGGAATGACAACTGTGAGACTTCTAAGCACCTCCTCAAGCCAGCGGGTGGGGAGATGATATGGGGGATGGAGGCTAATGCTTTTCTTTATCTATCACCACCTTCAGCTAAGGGTAGCACAGCCCCGGGGAGGCCATGGCTTGGAAACAAGACTCAAGCCCCGTCAGTCCCTTCAACTTGACTGAATTTTCCATTACCCGGATTCAAGGCCCTTATGGGACTGTGTGCATGTACTTGGGAACAAAGGGTTTCTCAGAGAAAGTGAGAACCATGCAGGATCCTTTCAGGAGTGTTCATTGCCCTGGGCTCTGCAGCCTGGCCAAGGCTAAATCCCCTCCAGCAGCAGCTGCTCTTCAGTCAACAGGGGGATTCAGGGAAGGGTAGAAAGTTATTTTATACCTTCCTGGGACTTGTCTTTCAATGTGATAAAATATAACCTGGAGGGGTTTACATTTACAAAGGTTTGAGGTAAAATTGCACATTTGAAACCATTATAAAAACTTGTGTAGGGTGTAGTTGACTGGGGAAAAGTCAATTTAAAAACCCTTGCATATTTTAATAGTAATAATGAAATACACCTTCAATTATTAAGTGCTTGCTGTTTTCTGGGCATTGTGCTAAGAGATTTTATGAATTGCTATTTCATCCTTACAGTAATCCTATGAGGTTATTTGACCCCATTTTACAGATAAGGAAACTGAGACTTAGATTCAGTAACTTGCACAGCGACTAGGCAGTAGGACTGGGATTCGAACCTGCCTTATACTTCTCTTAAGTGCTCATCATATATTCTTAAGTAAAAAGGCAAGACACAAAATTGTATGTGTAGCATGATTATGATGTGTAAAATTAGGCATTCATGCTTGGTGTGGTATCCCATTGCACATCTATAGTACCAGTTATTTGGGAAGCTGAGGTGGGAGGATCACTTGAGCCCAGGAGTCCTAGGGCAGCCTGGACAACATAGCAAGACCCCTATCTCAAAAAAAAAAAAAAGGCATTTATAAGAGCAAAGACTTGAGGGAAACAAACAAAAATGAAAGCAATTTGGTGGATTGGTGGGGGTGCTTTAATTCTCTTAATTTTGTAAACTATTTTAATGTAAAGATGCTATTTTTGAAATTAACACACTTAAAATACACTTATATTCAACTTTTGGGCTAAATTTGGTGTTCCCCTGGGGTGGCTGCCAGGAGCTGCCTTTCAGTTTCTGCAATCCTCATGCCTGGGAAAATTGTTTTGTTTGGGCTCAGACTGTCACCCTTAAATGGGATATGGTTAGCAGGAGGTGCCCATGCCAGGGTCCTGGCAGCCAACTGTGTGACAGCAGATGGCCCACCAGCTGCAGCCTCTGGGAATGGCGGAGCACTAGAGTGAATTGGGAGGTATGGTTTCTCCCATGAACTCTTCTTACACATCCCAGTGTGGTGAGCGCCCACTGCACACCACGTCAGGGCCACGGGCAGGCACCGTTTGGGAGGATATCAGTAAGAGAGAAGCCTGCCCTCAACCACTCAGGACCTTGTAGAGGAGGGGAACAATGCCATATTACCAGGGAGCAGTGCTCAGTGTGGTAAGAGGAAAAAATGGCACTGAAGGTCTTCAGAGGAAGGGGAGAACCTGGGGAGGAGGAAGAGCTCAGGAAGGGCTTCACAGAGTTGGTGGCACTTGAAATTGCCTTTGAAAGAGGAATAAGTTTTCCTATGTCAGAGGAGAAGACTTTCCAGTGGAAGAAAATGGCACAAATTAAAACAAACAAACACACACCAGCAACAGAATCAATGTAGAACTGGTGTGTTCCAGGAGCTGGGAGAAGCCCTGAGGGAGTGAGGCCAAGAGGTGGGATGTGCAATGGGAGACGCTGGACACTTTCACTCTGTAGTGGTAGCGACCTGTTGAGTTTCCCTGTGTGTTGGGAGTGGGATGATCGGGGCTACACTTCAGAGTTACACTTCATAGTCGCAGCACGTGAGACAGGGCAGACTGCGGAGGCTGGGAGAGGGGTCAGCATGAGCTGGGGACACAGGCAGTAGGACTTGGTGACTGGTCAGGTAAGGAGTGGGAGATGGTGGTAGGAAGAAGTCAGGAATGACTAAGAGGCTTCAGGTCTCTGTGACCATTTATTCAACAAAATGTATTCCATTCACTTATTTAGCAAACATAAGATGCAGGCCTGCTGTATGCCTCATACAGCGCCAGGACCTGGCGATTCAGAGAGGAAAGCTATGGTCAGGCAATTATTATGCAGTAGAGGGATCATGGGTGTAGTAGACTCTTCTCTGCTTTACTACAGATCCTCTCCACCTCACCTGCCTCTTCTTCCAGCCGTCTGGAAACCATGTGGATCGATTTCACATGGGCGCAGCTGACTGCATCTGACTTCCCCCATGATTTCCTAAGGAAGCAGTGGTAGAACCCTGCTCAGTACTTTCCCCAACACATGGGCAACCTTGAAGTGTGAGCCTAATGCAACACATGGCAAACCTCTGATCAGCGGGAGGCAGAAGCCTTGTCTCCTTCCCTGTCCCACTCCCCTGGTGGTTCTGAGATCTGGGTGATAGGGCTTCTCAAGGGTGCGGTCCTGTGGTTTGAGCAGCCAGCGACACTTAGCAGTGTCCTGCTTGAAGACACATCTGCCTATTGACTCTGCCTCCTTACCTGCCTTTCTCACCTCATTCCCTATTGTTGCCCCTAAAACTATACACCCTATTGATGTGTTAGTACATCAGCCTTTGCCTCAGGCTCTGCTTCCTGGAGAATCCAGACTGAGCCAATGATTCCTGTTTGAAATGTAGCTTTCCTCACTCTACAATCATATGACATTCCGACTAAGCCTGGAGCATCAAGGTTAGCAGCTATCCTTCACTGCTAGAACAAGTATATGTGTGTAGGGAAAACATTCTGACATTTGATAGCATTCTTTCCAGCATTTACAGGGATTTTTTAAAATTCCTGTGGTTTCCTGTGTGTGAGTCTTGTCTACCTGGATAGATCTTTACCTCCAAGACCTTGTGCCCTGCAACATTTAGGACAACGTTAGCAGGCAAGAGATGCTGGAAAACATCTGCCATGTTGAACTGAAGTTGTTCTTTCTTATTTTTCTGGATTCTACTTTGTCTTTTGCCGATTCACTTTATCTGCAAACTAGTTTCCAAAAGGGCATGTTCTTCCTCTCCTTGTGCCGCCTGTGTGTGGTGAAATATAGCACCAATGGAAACTTACACTGAGCATGAAAATATGACCACTTTCCAACAGACACAATGCTTTATCCAAAGAGCTTTCCTCCCCAGACAGTGGCTCTGAAGGTCCTGCTTGGGAAATATCCAAGTTTGTTGCTACTATCATGTCCCTATATCCCCCTATGTTTCCAAGACATCCTATCTCCCATCCTCCCACCACCGCTGACAAACTGTGACGGCCCCCCAGTTTTATTTGAATTTTTGATGGGAAAGGAAATTAAAGTGTGGAAAGAAACAGTTAATCAAGGACTTCCCTGTCACTAACTTGTCTGTCTTCTTCCCTACCCCCTACAATAGTCCCAAGATTTTAGGAAAATAAAAAATTACTACACACATACTCACACATGTTGAGGTCCCTATTTTAACATGTATAGCAGCCTTTAACCCAGTGGGTTCTCTGGGAGTGGGAGGGGGCAGCTAAAATGATGGTGGCCTTTCGCTCTGCCTCCCATGTCGGGCTCAGGCAGGAGAGCTGAGAGTGTGGAGGTGTTGAGTTCAGGACAGCCAGGGCACTTCAGCTGGTTAGAGAGAGTGAAAGGCGCCCTCTGACAGCTGGGTCTGGGAGCTGTCACGTCATGGATAGAGCTGCTCTGTGTAGCAGCTAAGCTTTCAAAGGGAAACACCTCTGGCTTTTCAAACATGCACTTTCTGCTTCCTTTCCCTGGCACCTACTTAGACCCTGCCATTCCAAGCCCCCATGCTCATTCCTTCCAACACTTGCCATCCACCCCACTGACTTTCCCTTCCCATACAACAGAGCGCTGGGCCATGGGGGTTGTGTGCATGACTTGCCCTCCCGACTATACTCTGGGACATCAGAGAGTACATCTGACACTACTTTTCTGTTGCCCTCTGTCCCTAGCACATGAGTCATAGGATTTCATAATGGTGAGGAGCCCCCACTAGCAATCACATTTAACTCTTATTTTCCAGGAAACTGAGCCTGGAAGGAGCAAGAGTCCTAGAATCTCAGGGCTGAGCAGTCATCTAGCCTAATCTAATTGCTATGATCTCTCCACCGCCTGGCAATGGTCTTCCAGCTTCTTCTGAGCATTTCCATTGGCAAAGCAGCAGAGTGGTTAAGTGTACTCAGCCTGGTTTCATGGATCTTGGGGCCAGATCTTAGCCTTGCTACTTAACCTCTTTGAGCTTGTTTCCTCATCTGTAAA
Source organism: Papio anubis (assembly GCF_008728515.1). Classification (NCBI taxonomy): domain Eukaryota; kingdom Metazoa; phylum Chordata; class Mammalia; order Primates; family Cercopithecidae; genus Papio; species Papio anubis. The sequence continues at coordinate 119,295,823 of NC_044976.1, read as the reverse complement.
AGTATCTAACACATAGGATTACTGTGAAGATTAAATGAAGCAAGGCACGTAAAGCACTTAGTATAATAGCTTAGTAAAGTGATTGCTGAATAAATATTAGATATGCTTATGCCATTTCCCAGTACAGCCCAGCTTATCATTAGGTAGCTCTGTTAGAAATGTTTTAGTTTTCTTTTAGTTGAAATCTTTGCTCCTACAGTTTCCATCTTGTGTGAGTTGCCCAAAGTCACCCAGTGAGTTAGAGTTGGTGACAGAGATGAGACCAGAACCCAGTTCATTCCACAGGGCAGGCTGTCTCTGAAATACTTGCTGCAGGAATGAAATGGACAGCAATTTGCCATAATAAACTGCTGTTATCGTGATTCCCATTTTAGAAGCTGAGACAACAAAGTGGTTTTCCCAAGGCCTCAGAGCTAGTTAGTGATAGAATCAGTTATAATCCCATGTCTCCTTCCTAGTTTGATGTTCTGTCCCATCACAGGTGCAGCTTTAATGAGATTCTCTGTGCTCCTTCTATCTTAGCAGGCCAGAGAGAAGGATGTGTAGATGAAGATAGACAGCAGCCTGCTATGAGGTCCCCTGCACACAGTTTCCCATGCTACAGAAGCAGGGTTAAAGGACAGGAATAGTTCTGACCTGTAAGTGTACTGGAGACGTAAGATTGGTCCTTTAGCTCTGTAGAGGGCCTTGCATCAAAACTGCGAACACATTTTGCTTCCAGAGAGCCTATCTTGTAGGGATGATGGCTCAAAGTATGGGGTACTCCAGTGGAAACATCCTGGGGAGTCAAGGACAAGATGAGTACCCTGAGCACCTGAGGGGACAGCTGGAAGATTGTTTAAAAGAGCATTTACCAATTCTACAGCACAGGGGTGGATTGAGCACAGGCTGAACCTCACACTTCTGTTCCACATTATATATGTGATATGGTTAGGCTTTGTGTCCCCACTCAAATCTCATCTTGAATTGTGATTCCAGTAATCCCCATAAATCCCCATGTGTCAAGGGAGAGACCAGGCGGAGGTAATTGAATCATGAGGGCGGTTCCCTCATGCTGTTCTTGTGACAGTGAATGAGTTCTCATGAGATCTGATAGTTTTATAAGGCGCTCTTCCCTCTTTGCTCAGCACTTCTCCTTCCTGCCACCTTGTGAAGAAGATGCCTTGCTTCCCCTTCCCCTTCATCATGATTGTGAGTTTCCGGAGGCCTCCCCTGCTATGCTAAGCTGTGAGTCAATTAAACCTTTTCCTTTATAAATTACCCAGTCTCAGGCACTTCTTTATAGCAGTATGAAATGGACTAATACAATATGATAAATCAAGTATTTAAAACTCCATCCATACATAAAACGCTAGGAAGAGATGTCTTCATGGACCAAAAATAAAGTTTCTATCCTTAAGAAAAGGAGAAAAAAATATATGGAAAGAACTTACAGTCACAGGCAAAGACTGGAACATCATGATCCATGGGAAGAGGAAATACATAAGCATCATCAAGGCCATAGTTTCAACACCCAAGCAAGGGTAGAGGCCAGCGTTTTAGTTGGGAGTCCTATTATTGGCAAAGGGCCTGACCCAGAACCCCTGAATAAGTGGATACCTAAAGAAGGAAGTTGGAATAGCTCCGTTCTCTTTTCTGGAATTGCACACAAAAACAAGGTGCCTACCAGAGGCTAAGAAGGAAAAGTCACCTGCATAATACTCAGGCATAGACCTTTGTGGTGAGTTCAGAGCTCAGTATTCTATTTTCTCAGAGGCTGAGTCTTGAGCCAAGCTTCAAACAAAATCCCTACTTTGGTGCTGGGCATCGAAACTGCAAATGTGCTATATACAGTGAGGCCATCATAGTCCAGGGGTACATGTGGGATAAAAAGTCATGGAAGGGGTCATGAAAAATTGATTGTGGTGGTAGATTCACAGATATTTACATATTCTGAGAGCCATTGAATTATACTTCAAATGGGTGATTTGTGTGGTATATGAAGTATATCTTAATAAAGCTGTTAAAAACTGCCATGGAAGACAAGCTCAAAATTTGAGCTTGACAAAGCATTTGAGGAAAGTCAGCACCATGAGTCACCATATACAACCAACTGGAAAATCACACCTGAGAAAATACAAATAACAGAAAAATCTGAAAAAAAGACTAAAATACGTTGAAAATTCTTAAAGAAATAAAGGATGGAGTAGCACCCACAGAAGAAAAACAGGATTTATGAAGCAAGAACATGGAGATAAAAACACAAGTATATCTTTAAAATGAAAAATAACAGCATTAAAATATGAAGTGGTTAAAATTAAGATTTGACAGAACTGAAGAGAAAATGAGTGACTTGAGAAGTAGAACTGATGAAATTTTCTTAGAGTTTCAGCACAATGAATTAAAAGATAGAAAACCTGAAAGAAAAATTGAAAGACAGGGGGACACTCTAATATAGTCTAACAAGAGTTTCAAGAGAGAATTAAGGGAATGGGAAAGAGTCAATAATTGAAGATAGAATGGTGGAAATATTTCTAGAACTGAAGAAAGAAATTAGTATCTAGTTTCATAAAGCTCATCAAGTGTTAAATGATAGATTTCTAAGCTCCACACTATAGATAAACTGTAAAACATTAAAAATAGTAAAAATTTCTAAAAGTTATGGAAGAGACAAAAAAGTACAGCAGATTTCTCATTGGCAACAATGGTAATTCTTTGGTATAATGTAGAGGAAGGAATCCAATGATTTAAGGAGACAGGAATGTTGGAATGTATGGATCATGTGGAACCCCACTTATTTACCCCTTAACTTTGTCCTAGTAAATGGGAATATAGTGGAGGTCACCCTTCTTGCCTCTTTCAAGACTTTGATGGTGGTTCTAATCTCTGTGATTCTACCATAAATAGGGCATTGCTTTGGTCCACTATTTTGGTTGGGTAATTCCAAGGATTCTACTTTCTTTCTACTGTGATAGTCCTCATTCTACAGGTCAGGGAGAAACATGAAGATTCTATTACTGTTTTGGTATCTTTATTACCAATATACACTCCGGAACTTGGGGGGAAACTATAGGATGTGTTTGTGGACCTACTGGGACTACTGTGATAAGGACTTAGATGTAAATTCCATGTATTTCCTCCTCACTATCTTGGTCAGGCAGGAAGCCTGAGCTAAAGCCACCTACCTTAATACCCTTGAGAGAGTGAAAAAATAAAAGTCTCTAAGTCACAACACCCATTCCCCAAATCCCCCCATTCTGACTGGTGTGTTACAGTGATGTTCTGTGTCCTCAGGATTTAGCTTAGAGCTAGTGTTCAATAATCTCTGAGAAGGTCTGTGAATTTCCCCTCCCCGGGTGCACAGTTATTTGGGAAATGGCTGTAGGAGGGCCTCCATGGGGAAGGATAGAAAGATTTGTAGTACATGCTTGTGACACTATCTCAGAGTTCTTTCTCTAGTGTTTTCAGCCTTTTTTTTTTTTGAGATGGAGTCTTGCTTTTGTCGCCCAGGCTGGAATGCAATGGCATGATTTTGGCTCCCTGTAACCGCCGCCTCCTGGGTTCAAGCGATTCTCCTGCCTCAGCCTCCCAAGTAACTGGAATTACAGGTGCCTGCCACCACACCTGGCTACTTTTTGTATTTTGATTAAGGACGGGGTTTCGCCATGTTGGCCAGGCTGGTCTTGAACTCCTGGCCTCGTGATCCACCTGCCTCGGCTTCCCAAAGTTCTGGGATTACAGGTGTGAGCCACCAATCCCGGCCCAGCCTTTCTTTTATTCAAGGAGCTCTGGGTCTTTGAATTGATTCTGGTCTAGATTCTCTACCGTGGTGATTTGTGTCAGGCTTACGTTTGTCAGACCTCCAGTTTCTTTGATTACCCAGGCAAAGAAAGAATTTACTGAGCTGCCCCTCTATGTTGCTCGTAGGGACCCATAATCAGGTTAATACTTCCAGTGAGTCCTGTGGGTCAAACCTGCTGATTCCGCTCCGGCCCTGATGTTCTTTATGGTAACCATGCCTGCCCTACCTCTGGTGGCTAAGTGTTGCCTCTTCCACTCCAGGATCCAACCATCTCCTGTGAAATCAGGGAGCTCATTTCAATTGCATCATCTCCTACCTGCAATGCCAGCCTAAAATAATCTGGTTTACAGGTGGGATTTGTATAATATTCTGGCACCAGCAGTAAGTGGACTGCTGTTACAGCTCTACTTTAGGGGTGACCCTGCAGGATGGTAGAGAAGGGAAATCCTTCCACTATTCAGAGCTTTGAGTGGTATTTGTCATGGTGAACTTTGTGTGGAAGGACAAATGACCTGAGGTCTGGATCTGAGCCAGTTCATGGACAAGGGCTAATGGTTTGCTCAAGCAGTCAGGAACTTGGAAGGAATGGACTTCATGGATTAGTGACAAGGAGTTTTGGGGAAAATGTACATAAGCAAACTAATCATAATGAGTGAAAACATATTTATTCCATGGTAATGTTCTCCCAAAGGTGTCCACAGTGCAGGAGACTCTCAAATAGTGTACAAGATTTCATGCCTTATGAATGTCAGTCAACCTCTTTCCGACTCACCCCAGTATTTTTCTCAGTGAGTTTGTGAACATCACCATGGTGGTAGGATTATGATCATAGATAAGCTCAACAAGTACTTTCCTTTACTGAGGCTGATCTGACCACACTACTGCTGAGTATTCAATTTCTTAGAGGCAGTGACTAATCTTGAAACCTTAGTCTAGTACCATGGCCTAGAGGTCTCAGTCTAGCACTTGTCTGGAAGGTTGATTACATTAGATTCCTTTTCATGGAGGAGGCAACAATTTGATTCTCATTGGAGCAGATATTTATCTGGATATGGATTTGCCTTCTCTGTCCACCATGCTTCTGTCAGGAACATCATTTACAGGCTTAACAAATGCTTGATTCACCATCATGGAATCTTTTGTTTTGTTTTTGAGACAGAGTCTCACTCTGTCACCCCGGCTGGAGTACAGTGGCACCACCACAACTCACTGTAGCCTTGACCTCCTGGGCTCAGTCAGTCTTCCCACCTCAGCCTCCCTAGTAGCTGGGACTATAGGTGTGCACCACCATACCTAGCTATTTTTTTTTTTTTTTTTTTTTTTTTTTTGTAGAGGGGGGGTTTTGCCCTGTTGCCCAAGCTGATCTATAACTTCTAGGCTCAAGCCATCAGCCTGCCTTGGCCTCTCAAAGTGCTGGGATTACAGGCGTGAGCCACCATGCCCAGCCTGTCATGGAGTCTTACATGTAATTGTTTCAAGCATCACCAAAATGCTAAACCAACTGCATAATTACCATAATGCTGTAACAACAACAACAACAAAATTCAGTGGTTTAACAAAATGAAAATTTATTTCTTGTTCATGTAAATTGTCCAAAGTGTATGTTTCTGATTTGCAGTGTCCCTTCATGTGGTGTTTAGGGGCCATATTTTGGCTCTAGTATTCCTTAGAAGCTCAGCATTCTCAGCATTCAGATGACAGACAGGAGAAGAGAATGTGGATAATCCCCATCAGCTTCTTAAAAATCAAAGCCTGGAAGTGATACACATCACTTCTACTCATATTCCATTGGGGATAGCTAGTTACACAAATGGAAGGGATGCTGGGAAACAGTCAATCCCAATGTCAATTCTGTATGAATATTTGGCGAACAGCTAGTCATCTAGATCTAATGTTATCTGTTTGCCAGGCAAATGCATTATGGTAATTATGCATTTGGTTTAGCATTATGGTGATGCTAGAAACAATTACATGTTAGACTCCATGACAAGCTGAGCATGGTGGCTCACACTTGTAATCCCAGCACTTTGAGAGGCCAAGGCGGGCGGATGGCTTGAGCCTAGGAGTTAGAGGTCAGCCTAGGCAACATGGCAAAACCCCATCTCTACAAAAAAAAAAAAATACAAAATTGGTCAACAAATATCATTGGACACGTTTCTTCCCCTACTTAAACACTTAGAATATAAACACACACCAAGAAATAAAAAATCCCACTCAGCCACCACATCCAGCTCAAAGTCTAGGATCTCTGAGAGATGTGCAGTTCTTTTTGGCAAGTCTGGATCTACCTCCCTATGGTCTGGTGACTTAGAAACTCAAAACAACTATCTGTGTTCCACTAATCATCACCAAAAATACAACATGGAGGTAGAAACAGGAACAGTACAGGACATTCTAAAATCCTCTTTCAGAAAGGGAAGAATGGGAGCTACAGAGCAGTCTCTTGTCCACCACAATGATGAAATCTTGCTTGAATAGACACAGTAAAAACCACCTGCGCCAATATGAGGGGAAATTTCTGGATTAGATCTTAATTCTGATCTCTGGGGGAATTTCCTTGTCCATTATTCTCCCTGGTACCTGGCTCCACCTTTAGAAGATTCTTCCGTGTCCATTTTCTTCCATGGCCTCATCTGAAATGAGCATCATTGAGTTGGCCTTCCTTGGAACTACACAACATTCACAGCCTGCTCCCTGCTGGTGCAAATTTGGAGCCCTGAGAGCTGTTTTATATTTCAGGGTATTTTTTGATTGTTTATTTTAGCCAGGATTATGATTTATCTGCCAACACAATTCTCTCAAAGACAGTAGGCTTCTAATCTATTTGCTTCCAGTCAATTGCATGTGCCAGTAGCCCAAAAGTCTTTCCTAGATACATGTCTTGGCACTATTCTATTTCTTTGTTTCCTCACCCTTATGCCTCTCTCAACTCATCTGAGGCTACCCTATGACCATCTGGCCACAGCGTTCAGTATGGAGGTAATAATTTGAAGCTGATCTTTGTCATAGCCTGAGTCCTCCTGTATAACTGTGAAATCTTAATGAACCTTTGTTGCCCAAATATACTTTGCACCTTAAGTCCCATTGTTTGAGGCCCAGAAGTTTCAGCTTTTCCAGTCCCACAAGGTCCCATATTTCTTTTTTTTTTTTTTTTTTGAGACGGAGTCTCGCTCTGTCACCCAGGCTGGAGTGCAGTGGCCGGATCTCAGCTCACTGCAAGCTCCGCCTCCCGGGTTTACGCCATTCTCCTGCCTCAGCCTCCCGAGTAGCTGGGACTACAGGCGCCCGCCACCTCGCCCGGCTAAGTTTTTGTATTTTTAGTAGAGACGGGGTTTCACTGTGTTAGCCAGGATGGTCTCGATCTCCTGACCTCGTGATCCGCCCGTCTCGGCCTCCCAAAGTGCTGGGATTACAGGCTTGAGCCACCGCGCCCGGCCAGGTCCCATATTTCTTTACTCCCTTTATAACCTTTAATTTCGATTTCATGACAGATTACTAAACCCAAATCATCTCAGTGTCTGTTTGTGAAGAACTTGACCCAAGATCCTTGTATATTGACTATCTACCTATTAGGATATAAGTTCTAACATGGCAAAGACTTTGTCTATCTTGCTTATTACCACATCCCAATGCCTACACCAGACCAGTGTCTAGCACATAATCATTTAAGGTGCTAAACAAGTATCTATTGAATGAATGAGCGAATGGAATAGGCACAAATTGACATTTATTTAGTGAATAGATGAAATGAATTTAGTGTTCTCCTTGACAGATGTTCTGGTAAAGCTATTCTTCATTTAACTACATTCAGTGATGTTTTAGAGCACAGTAATGCTTTAGCAACTATCATAGGTTGGCACTTTGGAAAACTGCCTGGTTGGCCCATTCCCAGCTCTCACTGAGTGAATAAACGTGGTGTGTGTCTAAGACTAGGAGAAGCAGAAGACACACAATGGGGGAAATGAGGTAAAGGAGGGCTTGCTTACTGCGTGCAATCAGATTGGGGCAGCTCCACCACTGACAGTCAATAGGGAGAGGAACTCTGTAAGCAGCTACCACTCTTCTGTGTAAGTAGCCACACTTTCTTTTGGCCAAGCAAGGGAAAGGCTGACTATCCCTGTAGAATGTGGGAGAGAAGGGAATATGCCAGTTCTAGGTGTTTCCCTCTGATAAGGTAAACCCTGGAGCCTGATGCCTGATCCCACTTTAATCCGTAGCTTTTTAATGTCTTTGCCAAAGGTGGAGCAGGGTTGGTTGGCAGCTAAAATTGGCTAAAAATAAATCCTGAAACAGACATTGTTTGTCAGGAGCAGGTGCTTTAGGAAGTACTTTCAGTTTGACTTCTGAAAATAAAAAGTACCTCACAGGACTATTGCAAGGGGAGAATGGACACCTGGTGGCAGCATGAAGGTTGTTTTCCTGTCCCAGCTGCCCTGAAGGAAGGCTGGCCAAGCCTTCCATCCCACCCCCATCCCTAATACCACCACATACCACAGCCCTGTCTTGGCTCTACTGGGTTGCTTTACCACCTCCTGCTCAATATAGATTCACAAAGCCACCACCTTCTGAGTCAAGGATTATAGAGTTTCTCAAAATAAGTTGCACTGAACAACTGCTGTACCCAGAAACAGACTGAATGGAAATTCCAAAGCCTTGGGACAAGGTTCCTATTCCCTCACACTTAAGCTCCTGCCCCTGGGCCCCTGTAGGCGCCTGACCAGGAAGCAAAGAGAAAGAACAAATCTTTCCAACCCTATCTTCCATTTTTGCATTGAAAAGAAGTTGGTCTAGGTTGGTGCATTTAAAGCCTTTTTGTAATAAGCTCTGCGAATACGGTCTCCTATAAGCTCATGCACAGAACTGGCCAGTGCTGATTGAACAGTCCTAATTCAATTGTGAGGCAGGGAAAGGTGGGTAGCTGAGCCTCACCCACTCTGTTCCCACCCACTCTGTTCCATCTCTGTCTCTCCTTTCTGTGGGCCTGGATGAACTACTAAAATCCCTTCTGTCATAGCTCAGGGCAGAGCAGTGTGAGACCCAGCAGGCTGGGACACACTGAAGAGGGCCAGGACCTGGAAATAAACTATACATGGGGCAGATCTTCCTAGCTCATATCAGTATGGCACCAAGGGAGCTGAGCCAAACTGAGCATACAAGCCCTGTAGGTATGAGTATAGGTGGAGATGGGGGGTCAGGTTGACCTCAGCTGAGAAGAGAGGGGCCCTCTGGGCTAGGAACCCAGGCAGAGCCAGAGACCATGAGCAGTTTGATGTGACCAAAATGGGACTAAATGGTTACAGTGTTAGCATTTGCAGATGACATTGGAGAGGAAGCCATGAAGGATCCAGGTAATGGGCCCTTGAAGGTCAGTATGGGAAGCCTGGATGTCACTGCCCCTGTCTAGGTTTAGATGCCCCAAACATTCCACCTAGGCTTTCACTCAACCTTATTCCTGGCACCCACCTTCCATCACCCAATATGAGTCCATCCTCCACGCTGATGCTGTCATGATCTTCCTGAAACACAACTTGGCCTATCCCAGCACTCCCTCCTTCAGCTCCTTCAATGTGTCCTTACGGAGTAAAGTTCAAACTCCTAAGCCTGTCTTTCAAAGCCCTCCACCGTTATACCACAGCCTCCTTTCCAGCATGATCCTTCATGCACCTGTCCTTCTCCAGGCCCCACCTCTCTGGCTGACTCATTTTGGGTCCTCCACCCATTCTCCTTCCTCTCTGCAACCTCCCTTGCCGTCTCCCAGGGTCTTCTGTTGAAGATCTGTTACTCTTTAAGGCCTGGTTCTAATCTCATGTCCTTCAAAACTCCTTTTAAGATCTTCTAGTTTGAAATAGTCTCTCAAGCCACTGTATTTGTATATCATGTACCTACCCTAGCACTTATCTGTCTGCCCAGTATCAAAGTTATTTATAAATGTCTGTTTCTCCTATTATGTTGCGTGCTCTTAGAAGGCAAAAATAGAGTTGACAAAAGAAATACTTGATGGGTTTCTCATATTGGAGTTTATAAAAACCTTTTTGGAATAGTTCTACAGATATCCAAACACTAAGAGCAACCATCCTGAGCCTAGGACATCCTGATCTTTCAAGACCCACACAATTTCTACTCCTTGTTCTATGGTAGGTTATCACTAGATAAGAAATGCCACCTTGATAGGCCAAGAATCCTCCACACCCCTCTCAGCCCAGTGTTGTGTCTAACAGTGGAGCCAGGCTGGCGATTTGGGGCAGAGCATGGTGTTGATATCAAAATATTAGGACATCATCCACCACACTGCCTTAGTCCCTTTACTCGACTCTGAATCAATCTGAGGTGAACACACTGCTGCTTAGTCTGTGAGGAATGGAGGAACACAGGAACTTAGCAAGGGAGGCAAATGGTTATACAGGGGGAAAAGCAGCCATCTGAGATAATTTACTGAGCATGCTTACGTGCCTGGCTCTGGACCAGAGACTCTGGGTGATACAACCCTGAAAGGTAAGAAAGATGGTTAAGTACAAGTCAGGATAATGTGCAGTAGACAGACAGGCTGTGTTCCTGAACCACAGGAAACTTAAAATGTTTACTTTGGAGAAACCTATGAATAGGAAAGTGAGGTTTCTAGTCTATTGCAGAGGAGCGAGGAGCCAATTTAACTCATAACGTAACTAACTATAGCATCTTAACATTATAGAACTCAAGCAGCTTTTAAAATCTGATTCCAACAGAAAAAGTCATTTTGCATTCCAGTATGAATACCATTTCCTCCAAGTACAGCCCTGGCCATACGCTTAAAGGTCCTCTCCCCTGCACAGGGCCCCTGTAGTGGCAGAATGTGCCCTCAGCCAGTATAAATGGCAGGGGAGGAGAGTTCCTGAAGTTTCTAGTGTTTGAAGTGGGTGCCTAAGTGTCCCCAGCAGCAAGGAGGAGAGGCGAGTGTGAATGTTTCCTTGCTTCAGGGATGCGAGTCCTTGGCTGGAATGGTCATTTGTGTGGAATGGGCATTCACTGAGCAAGATTTGCAGGCTGGGAAGGGTCTATTTACTTAATTTGTTGAATTGGAGAGTGTAAGAACTGAAAAGATCACTTAAGGTGAACTAATCGAAGCTGCACACTTTATAGAGGAGGAGACGGACACTGAAGACTTGCCTCTGGCTATACAAAATGTGTGGCAAGACCAGGCTATGAACCCAGATCTTCCATGGAGCAGGTCACTTCATCTGAGTTCAGTTTCTTCATTTGTTTAGTGGGAATGATCATGTCTCCCCAGCTCCCAGGGTCGTTGGGAGGTTCAAATGAGGACATGCTTATGAAATCTTTATAAATTGTAAAAAGTCATACAAATGGAAGCGACTTCTGCTTCTTCTATTCCCAACTGCCTCTTACTCTCCTCTTCAAACTTAGTAGTACAATAAGGTAATACAGGAGCCAGGATGTGTGATGGCAGGATCCCGAGATAGCCCGAATTCCACTAGCCCACCAGCCTAAGGAGCTGTGGGGCCTATGTAACACTTGACCCATTTTTCCTTTTTTTTCTACCCCTGAAGCTGATATTTTGGACAGGCAGCAGAAGACATGCTTGCCCTTCTTACTCAAGCAAAGAGGGCCAGTCTTTGAAGACTTTGAAGCAGTCTTCAAAGAAGACGTGTTTGCATGGGACAGCACCAGAAACATCCCCACGTGCCTGCCAGAGCAATGCTGGGAGCCCTTTGGTCTCACCCAGTAGGAAGCTGTAGAGAGCAGGGATTCTCAGCAGAAATTCCTCGTGAAACAAGAGCTTTCCCCCAGGTGCCACCTTTGTGCCTTCAAATGCTCTGGTTTAGGTTGTATGTACATGTTCCACCCACTCCCACTTGCAGATATTTTTGCAATAAGTTAAAAAAAATATTTTTGCAATTGTTTGCCATTGATGGGTTATTTGTTTTTAAATTACTTGGTGCCATTTTTAGAAATGTCCTATCAACTACCACTATTCAGTTATGGCATTCTATTACTGATGTGAGCCCACACATCCTGGCGCACTTTCCTATAAGAAAGGCCTTACTAAGCGCTGACTGGTCGATTTTCCTTGTGGTCCACTTGATTACAACACCTCTCTGCACAGCACATTCACAAGATTGCCCACCATAGCAACCACTCTGACAGAAAAATCATGTGTCAAATGTGTTATCTGTTTTAAAGCATAAAACAGCTGTGAGTGAAAATCATAATGGGAGATAACATTTATTAAGCAATGAATATATCAGGCCGAGTACTGAGCATGTCACTTGAATAATTTCATTTAATCCTTACAACAACCTTCTAAGGTGGGTTGACTAATATTATAAATATTTGCATTTTACAAATGAGGAAACTGAGGCTTAGATAAGTTAAGTGACTTGCTGACAGTCTCATAGCTTATAAATAGAGGAGGTGGGATTTGGTAATGTTCATCTAGGTCAGTGGATTTTGTATGTGAAATCCTAAAACTGATTTAACAATAAAGGTGCACTTCCGCATGTTCTCACTCATAAGTGGGAGTTCAACAACCAGGACACATGGACACAAGGAGGGGAACATCACACACTGAGGCCTATCGGGGGTGGGGGCCTAGGGGAGGGATAGCATTAGGAGAAATGCCTAAGGTAGGTGACAGGTTGATGGGTGCAGCAAACCCCCATGGCACACGTATACCTATGTAACAAAACTTCTCATTCTGCACATGTACCCCAGAATTTAAAGTTTAATTAAAAAAATAAAAATAAAGGTGCACTTAATTGCATAGTTGATAAAAAGTGCTCCTCAGTGAATAAAATGGAAAAATGTTCTAAGCTATTGTTTCAGGCCAGGAAGGCATTTACTGTGATCTCATATGAGTCTTGTGGTCCAGAGAGGACCTTACATGTAGCAGGCCATAGATGGTTACTAAGTTCTGCATGGCAGTCTGAGGTACCCCAAGAGGGCAAAGCTGGGCCCCTACCCAGCATTACATGACTCTGAACAACAAGAAATTATGGAAGGATGGGTGTGGTGGCTCACACCTGTAATTCTAGCACTTTTGGAGGCTGAGGGAGGAGTATCTTTTGAGCCCAGGTGTTCGAGACCAGCCTGGACAACATAGGAAGACCCTGTCTCAAAAAAAAAAAAAAAAAAATTATATATATATATAATTATATATATATATGTATAAATGGAAAGGTTCCAAATAGCACCATCCTGCCCAAGTCACTTCTGTATTTATTCTCATAGATGCCTATTTAGTCTGTAGGCATGGGCTACTTGTAGGTTCAGTGCCAGAAACAGCACTGGATATTGCAGCACAAGTAACATTTTGCATGTAAGATGTAAACCCTCCTTACTCCCTTCTTCACCCTCTCCTCCTGTGGTTTCTTCCATCTCCCTCACCTATTCCAGGAGGCTTTGAGGTAAGGTTTTTTGTTAGTATGCTTAGTGAGTAGGAAGCAGTCAGGATAGGGAGGTGGGTGGGAGCCATGATCGTCTCCCTGTCACCACAAGTACAGCTGAGACTGTGCTCCATCCAGTCACACTCTGACAGCAGCTGCCACAGCAACCACACCCTCAGCCTAGTTTCCAAGAGTCAAAGTGGCTGTCCCCAGTGCCCCCTGGAATGTTGATAGAGCTGAAAACTCAGATTAAAAAATGACTCGATAAAAAATTGACTGAGTCAGAGTTTAAAGACTATGCCTTGCATGCCTTGCTCAGTCCCCCCTCCCCCTTTCTGCTTCTGTTTCTATGTCTTATCCGTACATGTTCTAGCTGTTATATGCAGTGTAAGGACACCACACATGTGAAGTAATAATGTGATGGTTCTTTAGAACTTCTCTGGAAAGGATCTCAGTAGACATGTGTTGCAGATACACAAGTAAGCCCAGGAGATCATAGGCGCATGTTACACAGATTATGGGGTGGTCACATGGCTTTTGTCAAGCTTTGAGTCTTATTAAATACTAATCTATAAAAGTTCATCTTCTGTTTAAGGGAGCCCTATACCTGGAAATGAAAGAACAATATCTATCATCACGAAAACACAAAATTATAAAATTCACTGGTAGAGCAGACACATAAATGAGAAAAAGGACTCAAATGTTACCACTCCAGAAAACCACCAAACCACAATGATAAACAATAAGAGAAAAAAAGAAACAAAGGATATACAAATCAGTAAGAAAACAATTATTAAAATGACAGAGATAGTCATCATCTGCCAATAATAACCATAAATGTAAATGGATTAAATTAAAACTCAAAAGATAAAATTTCCCATGAATAAGTAAAAATTCATAACCCAATCATATGTTGCCTACAAGAAACTCATGTCACCTGTAAAGATACATACAGACTGAAAGTAAAAGGATAGAAAAATATATCCCAAGCAAATGGAAATCAAAAGCAAGTAAGAGTACCTATACTTATATCAGATAAAACAGACTTTAAGTCAAAACAGTAAAAAGATTGACTATTCCACAAAGCATGTTAAAAAAAAACTGTAAGAAACAAAACAAAACAAAACAAAACAGATCATTCTAAACATATATGACACCAGAGCACCCAGATATATAAAGCAAATATTATTAGATCTAAAGGGAGAGATAGACTGTAATATGGTAATAGTTGGCAATTTCAATGGTCTACTCTCAGCATTGGACAGATCATCTGGACAGAAAATCAGCAAAGAAACATTGGATTTAAACTGCGCTTTAAGCCAAATGGACCTAACGGACATTCACACATTTTTTTTAACTTTTAAGGGCAGGGGTACATATGCAGGTTTGTTATATAGGTAAACCTGTGTCATGGGGGTTTGTTATACAGATTGTTTCATCACCCAGGTATTAAGGCTAGCACCCATTAGTTATTTTTCCCGATCCCCTCCCTACTCCCATCCTCCACCATCCAGTAGGCACAGTGTCTGTTGTTTCCCTCTATGTGTCCATGTGTTCTCATCATTTAGCTCCCACTTATAAGTTAGAATATGTGGTATTTGATTTTCTGTTACTGTTAGTTTGCTAAGGACAATGGCCTCCAGCTCCATCCATGTTCCTGCAAAGGATATAATCTCATTCTTTTTTATGGCTGCACAGTATTCCAGGTGCATATGTACCACATTTTCTTTATCCAATCTATTCTTGATAGGCATTAGGTTGATTCCATGTCTTTGCTATTGTGAATAGTGCTGCAGTGAATCCATGCATACATATGTCTTTATGATAGAATGATTTATATTCCTTTGGCTTTATACCCAGTAATGAGATTGCTGGATTGAATAGTAGTTCTGCTTTTAGCTCTTTAAGGAATTGCCACAATGCTTTCCACAATGGTTGAACTAATTTACACTCCCATCAACGATGTATGAAGCCCCAAGTTCAAGTGATTTTCCTGCCTCAGCCTCTCGAGTACCTGGGATTACAGGCACCCGCCACCACGCCTGACTAATTTTTGTATTTTTAGTAGAGACAGGGTTTCACCATGTTGGCCAGGCTGGTCTCAAACTGCTGACCTCCGGTAATCTGCCCACCTCGGCCTCCCAAAATGCTAGGATTACAGGAGTGAGCCACCGCGCCTGGCTGTGATTTCAATATTTTAAAATTTGTTGAAACTCATTTTGTGTACTGACATATGGTTTATCCTGGAGAATGTTCCATGTGCTGATAAGAGCAATGTTTATTCTGCAGAAAAAAAATTGACAAATGGGGCCTTATCAAACTAAAGAGATTCTGCACAGCAAAAGAAACTATCAATAAACAGACAACCTACAGAATGGGAGAAAATTTTTGCAAACTATGCATCTGACAAAGGTCTAATATCCAGAATCCTTATGGAACTTAAACAAATATACAAGAAAAAAAAACAAAAAAAACCCACTGAAAAGGGGGTTTTTTTGGAACAGACACATTTCAAAAGAAGACAGACATGCATCCAACGAGCATATGAAAGAAAGTTCAACACCACTGATCATTAGAGAAATGCAAATCTGGCCAGACATGCTGGTTCACGCCTGTAATCCCAGCACTTTGGGAGGCCAAGGTGGGCGGATCACATGAGGTCAGGAGTTCGAGACCAACTTGTACCACAGTAGAGTAAAACTATAAATTAATAACAAAAGGAACTTTGGAAACTGTACAAACAAATGGAAACAAAATAACATGTTCCTGAATGACCACTGGTTCAAGAAAGAAATTGGGAAGGAAATCACAAAATTTCTTGAAATATATAAAAATTTAAGCACAACATACCAAAATCTATGGAACACAACAAAAGCAATGCTAAGATAGAACTTTATAGTAATAAATGCCTACATCAGAAAAGTAGAAAGATTTCAAATAAACAATCTAACCATGCACTTCAAGGTATTAGAAAAGCAAGAACAAATCAAACCCAAAATCAGTAGATGGAAAGAAATAATAAAGACCAGAGCAGAACTAAATGAAATAGAGACAAAAAAAAAAAAACCCACAAAAATTAACGAAACAAAAAGCTGTTTTTTTGAAGAGATAAACAAAATCAATAAACTGCTAGTTAGACTAACCAAGAAAAAAGAAGACTCAAACAAAATCAGAAATGAAAAAGGAGACATTACAACTGATGATATCACAGAACTAAAAAAGATCATCAGAGACTGTTATAAACAACTATACACTGAAAAACTAGAAAACCTAGAGGAAATTGGTAAATTCCTAGATACTTACAACCTGCCAAGATTGAATCAGAAACAAATAGAAAACCTAAATAGACCAATAACGAGCATTGAATCAGTAATAAAAAGTCTCCCCAAAAAGAAAAAGCCCAGGACTGGATGGCTTCACTGCTGAATTCTGCCAAACTTTAAAAGAAGAACTAATACCAATTCTCTTCAAGGTATTCAAAACAAATTTAAAAGGAGGGAATTTTCCCTAACTTATTCTATGAGACCAGCATTATCCTGACACCAAAACCAGCCAAGGGCACAACAGAAAAAGAAAACTACAGGCCAATATCCCTGATAAACATACAGGTGAAAATCCCCAGCAAACCAAATCCAACAGCATATGAAAAAGATAGTACACCATGATCAAATGGGGTTTATTCCAGAGATGCAAGGATGGTTCAACATATGCAAATCAATTAACGTGATACAGCACATAAACAGAATGAAGGACAAAAACCTTCATATGATCATCTCAGCATATGTTGAAAAACATTTGATAAAATCCAAGATCCCTTCATTATAAAAAAGCTCAACAAACTAGGCATAGAATAAACACACCTCAACACAATAAAGGCCATATATGACAATCCCACAGGTAACATCATACTAAATGAGGAAAAGCTGAAAACCTTTCCTCTAAGAACTGGAACAAGACAAGGATGCTTATTTTCACCACTCTTATGCAACATAGTACTGAAAGTCCTAGCCAGAGCAGTTAAGGCAAGAGAAAGAAGCCAAAGACATCTAAATTGGAAAAAGAGAGGTCAAATTGTCCCTGTTTGTGGATAATGCGATCTTATATTCAGAAAAACCTAAAGACTCCACCAAAGCACTCTTAGATCTGACAAATAAATTCGGTAAAGTTTCAGGGTACAAAATCAACATACAAAAATCAGTAGCATTTCTATACACCAAAAATGAACTAGCTGAGAAAGAAATAAAAAAGGCAATCTCATTTACAATAGCCTTTTAAAAATACCGAGGAATAAATTTAACCAAAGAAATGAAAGACTTCTACAAGGAAAATTACAAAACACTGATGAAATAAATTGAAGAGGACACAAACAAATGAAAAAACATCTTATGCTCATGGGTCAGAATAATTAATATTGTTAAAATGTCCATACTACCCAAAGCAATCTACAGATTCAATGCAATCCCTATTAAAATACCAATGCCATTTTTTCATAGAAATAGAAAAAATAATTTTAAAATTTGTATGGAACCAAAAAAAGAGCCTGAATAGCCAAAGCAATCCTGAGCAAAAAGAACAAAGCTGAAGGCATCACACCGCCTGACTTCAAAATGTATTACAAAGACATAGCAACCAAAACAGCATGGTATTAGTATGAAAACAGACACACAGATCAGTGAAACAGAATAGAGATCCCAGAAGTAAATCCACATATTTATAGTCAACTGATTTTTGAAAAAGGCAACAAGAATGTACATTAGGGAAATGTGACCCTCTTCAATAAGGTACTGGGAAAATTGGATATCTATATGCAGAAGAATGAAACTAGACCCCTATATCTCATCATATTAAAAAAAAAAATTAGGTGAATTCTAGACTTACACTTAAGATCCAAAACTATAAAACTACAAGAAGAAACATAGGGGAAACACTTCAAGACATTAGTCTAGGCAAAGATTTTATGGCTAATACCTCAAAAGCATAGGCAGCAAAACCAAAAATAGACAATGGGACTATATTAACCTAAAAAGCATCTGCACAGCAAAGGAAACAGCAAGCAGAGTGAAGAGACAATCTGTTGAATGGGAAAAAATATTCACAAACTATTCATTTGGCAACTGAAACAACTCAACGGTTAAAAGAAAAATAGTTCCACTAAAAAGCAGATAAAGGACAAAAACAGATACTTCTCCAAAAAATAAAATAAGTGGCCAACAGATATATGAAAAATTCTCAGTATTAATAATCATCAGGGAAATGCAAATTCAAACCACAATGACATATCATCTTACCCCAGTTAGAATAGCTATTGTTAAAAAGACAAGAAATAGATGCTGGCAAGGATGTGGAGAAAAGAGAAACCTTATACACTGTTGATGGGAATGTAAATTAGTACAGCCACTACAGAAGACAGTATAGAGATTTCTCAAATATTAAAAATAGAGCAATCCTCTATTGCAATACAATCCAGCAATACTCCTACTGGGCATTTATCCAAAGGAAAGGAAATCAGCATATTAAAGTGTTATCTGCACCCTGATGTTTATTGCAGCACTATTCCCAATAGCCAAAATATGAAATCAGCCTAAATGTTCACCAGTGAGTGAATGGATAAAAAAAGTGGTATGTATGCACAATGGAATACTATTTAGCCACAAAAAAACAAGAATGAAGTCATGTCATTTGCAGCAACATGGATACAGTTGGATGTTAGTATGTCAAGCAAAATAAACCAGGCACAGAAAGATAAATATTGCATGTACTTGCTCATATATGAGAGCTAAAAAAGTTGATTTGGTCTCATGGAGGTACAGAGTAGAATGATAGATACCAGAGGCTGGGAAGTGGAGCAGGGGTTGGAGGGATGAGGCCAGGGGTTGGGGAGTAGGTGGGTGGAGGGAGATTAAGAAAGATTGGTTAATAGATACAAATATACAGTCAGATAGAAGGAAAGTTCTAGTGTTTGATAGCACAATGGAGTGCCAATAGGTGACAATAGTATATTGTATATTTCAAAGTAGCTAGAAGAGAAGATTTGAAATGTTCCCAACAGAAAGAAATGGCAAATGTTGGAGGTAACGGATATTCTACATACCCACATTTGATCATTACACATTGTATGCATGCCAGAACATTTCACACGTGTCCCATAAATATGTATAAATATTATGTATCAATAAAAAAAGTTTATTTCGTCCCACCCAACAGGGACCATTACGATAACAATCCGGGAAGATATCTAGAAAGAAGAATATTGCCAATTACCAAACCTTTTGCTTCAAAGTGAAACTGCAACCCCCTTTCCACTGGCTGGACTCCAGTCCCACCGCAGCTGTCTTACTGGGTGGTGGTGGAATCTATATAGATAGGGCTGAAAGTGTCGAAAGCACCTTTATCTCTAACATTTGATCCTTCTCTAAACAACTTTATCTCTAACCTTTGATCCTCCAGCCTCAAAAGGGATAAAAGGCAGCGAGCCCACAGTTCTGACCTCCTTTGAGGTTACAGTTCAGCTCCTCCAACCTAGACCGCCTCTATGTAATAAATGTATGGAAAGTGAATAAAAAGAACATACATTAAAAACACAGGAGTAGGAACCTATGGGCAAGGGAGAAGGGTCGAGAGGGGATAAAGGGAAAAACTTTAAAAGGTTCCCAAATAAGACAATAATTATAGGGAGCCATGAACTGAGGAGTGTGCTCAACTCAATTCACAAAACCTGAGGTCCAATAGAAACTAAAAAATGAATACATAAATAACATGACATCTTTCAGAATTTAATTCTGAGAGAGTGCTCTGGACTGAGACAGGAAAAAAAGGCACTACTCACTCACAAAATTGACAGCCATTGGTTATTTTGGGAAAACTCACCCATAGTTCCACCTGGGCTCTGACTTGACATATTTAAAAATATATCCCCATGCAATTATTATATAGTGGAAGAAAGTTCAAATCATTGTAGAAAGTTCTACAGCTTTTCTTTGTCAAATACATAGAAATCCAGTAAAAATGCCAAGAAAGGAAGAAATAGCCATGTGTGTTCCTGGCACATAACAAGTGCTTAATAAATAATTATTGCATAGGTACACACTTTCAGTAATGTATATTTTGCGTACTACATCTACCATAGACACACACTTATGCATGTTTCATGTATATTTAATTGCATTCTTTCTTAAATTGCTAAAATTTTCTTTCATTTCTTCATTTCTGTAACTCATAAAATCTTCCCTCTTTGGTATCTTTCTTCGTTTAGCTTTTTAATTGTCATTTGCTTGCACAAAATAACTTTCCAGAAACTATTCCCAGTCTCTCTTCTTAATGTATCTCTGTCCAACTTCCTCCCTTTTCTACATACACACACTCTCACATCCCACATCCCACAATCTAGTCTCCTTTACTTTAACTTCCTATAGACAGCTCAACATATATCTTTTAATCAGAATGTAATAGTTAACCATAAAACATTCAAAGATTTTATTTATTCATATATTTTATTGTAAACAAAATTAATCTTGTTTTTCCCCTATGCTTAACAAGACCAATGCCTTGAGAGAGCAACATATAGCTATGAACACTAATTCATATAGCTATGAACAATAATTAATATATTTACAGCATAAATTGTTTGTATAAAATGAAAATATTTGTCCTTTGTCTACTTGACAAATCTGTTTGTCAAATCAAACCTATTCCTGTGGCATATTGGAAGCATATTCAATTTAAAAAAATACTTTTATGCCTTACATAACTAAAAATAGGTGATTTATAGAAATTCTAAGATTATTTTTTAAGACAAATTTAAAATGCTTGTAAATAGAACTTCTTACCTGTTATCTATTAATATCTAAAATAACAACTTGTTTTTCATGATTACTGAATACCTGTCCAATCATTGGCTAAATAGTCACCTGAGAACCGCACCCCACTGAACCCTGGGGAAAATAAATGTTTTTATTTTAAGTAAAGTGATGGCTTGTAACAGTGCCAGATTTTTCTCACTCTGGCCCAGTATTAGTTTCTCTTCGTTTTCACCTTTCCCCACTCTTCAAGTCCAGCCACGTCTGATAATGAGTGCTCACAAGTTTGTTATATGGCTCTCCATGCCTTCGAAGCCCTTTGTAATTAGGCTAAAACTTACTTCAAGGCCCAGCCTCAATGTCACTTCCTCTGTGAGGTGGCCCCAGTAACCCAAAACAGAATTAGCCATTCCCTTCCCTGTGTGGCTTGGTATTCCTGTGGCACTTTTCACCCAGGGATGTGTATTTCCCTACGTGACTTCTTTGGTTTCAGAACTCCTTGAAGACAAGGACCATGACTTATTTGCCATTGTATTCCTATACATGCTTGGCATATGGTAGGTATGTAATAAATATTTCTTTCATGGATTTGTTGAATCATTTCTGGTCTGCATTCAGCATATTTTTATATCTCTACTAACTAATGATGCCCAGCCGGTACAGTGGAAGTGGACCCCAGCCTCACACAGCAGAAGCCGACTGTCCTAACTTCGTTGTTAGGTCTGCTTCCCTGGCAACAGCAAGCCGACTTTACCTCCCCCAGATCCCTTTGATTCTCTGTTTACTGCTCCATCTCTTTGTGTGTTTCCCTAGAAGCGAGAATGACAACAAAACCTCTGTAATGCATACGATTTGCAAAGATTTATCTGCTAAAAAATGTTTTTGTAAAAATTCAGTTAAGCTTACCTTATATACTTCAGTAGCCCTCCCAGCAATGCCTAGCACAGCTCCTCGCTCAAAATAGATGGGATCAATTAATATGTGGTTTTGTCAGTGCTATAAAATTTCCAAGGAAGTTAAAATATTTCAGATGGCAAAAATGATACATTATTGGGATCTCATTTTCATAGGTACATACATGAGGCTGGAGAGGTTAAATGCTAGAAAATGCTGTGCTTCCCATGTCATTACCAACAACCCTCGCAAGCTACTGAGAGTTTTGCTTTTTGTTGTTGTTGTTGTTGTTTGTTTTGTTTGTTTGTTTTGTAGAGATGGGGTCTTACTATGTTGCCCAGGCTGGTCTTGAACTCCTGAGCTCAAGCAATCCTTTCATCTCGGCCTCTCAAAGTTCTGGGATTACAGGCGTGAGCTACCACATCCAGCCTACTGGGAGTTTTGACATATTTACTGTGGTAAACTTGTTTCATAAACTCAGTAAAGATAGACTTCAACTCAACCCCGGTGAAAGTAACCCCAATTTTGAATGATAGCATCAAAATGGAGGAAGGTAGATTGTACTGAACACAGAGTTGCAGCCAGCCCCAACATGCCACTTTTGTATGGACCTCCAACCTCCAGATCACTTCAACTCACTATTGACACAAGGAGATCATAGATTTAGAACATTTTTGCAGTGGAAGGGACGTGAGAAATCATCCGGTGAAATTGTTCCAGCCCAGAGACCTTAGATGCTCAGGTTTACACTAAAGGGGCAATGGGAGAGCCAGTGCTATTTTCAATATTTCAAAAAAGTCTAGTGGAAATCATCTATTTACTAGCAACTATACAAAAGCTTTTGAAAAGGCAGGCTTATTTATATTTGTTTTAGTTAAGGTTCTGTCAATTCTGTGTTACAAAATTCCTTTCTCTTGCTGATTTAAGTCTTTGAGTAATAAAGGATGGAAAATGACCCATCTGTTGAGTATATACACAAGGGAAAGGCAATCAGCACCTCATAGGGATAGCTGCACTCCCATGTTCATTCACAAGAGCCAAGATATGGAAACAACTTAAGTGCTCATTGATGGATGAATGGATTTTTTAAATGGATACACACACACACACACACACACACACACACACACACGCACAATGGAGTATTATTCTGTCTTTAAAAGAAGATATTGCCATTTGTGACAATATGGATAAATGTGGAGGGCATTATGCTAAGTAAAATAAGACAGACATAGAAAAATACTGTATACTTTTACTTATATACAGAACCTAAAAAATATTTTAAGTCAAAAAAATAGAAACAGTAGATGAGTGGTTACCAGGAGTGGGGAGGGAGGAAATGGGAAGAAGCAGGTCAAAGGGTACAAATTTGCAGTTCGGTAGAATGACTAAGAGACCTAATGTACAGCATGAGGACTATAGTAATAACGCATTATTTTACCGTATACTGAAAATTTGTTGAGAGTAGATTTTAGGGGCTCTTACCACAAAAAAAGGGTGGGGGTAACTATGGAGAGTGGTGGATATACTAATTTGTTTGACTGTAATAATCATTTTACTATGTATATGTATATCAAAACATCATGTTGTTTACCTTAAATATACACAATAAAAATACATTTTTAAAAATGGAAAAATAATTTAAATGGCAGAGTGTTTTGAGCAGAATCAAATCTTTTCAAACATAAAGTCCATGCAAAGAGAAATAGTAAAGGAGTTCCATGGTAGAGAAAAGTTTGCAAACTACTGACCTCATCCAACCCTCTCACTTTATATCTAGGAAAGGAGACGGAGGTGGAGTGAGGTGCTGGGTCACCCGACAAGCTAGAGGCAGTCAGGGTGAGCCGGATCCATATCTCCTAGGCTTGTGCTCTTAGGGCTTCTAAAGAGCCCTAAGACATTCTGTTTCCTTCCCTCAATCTGCCTTTGGTTCCTGATCTTCCTAACATCCCTGGATGGCTCAGGGAACCAGAGCACACTGCACCCAGGAGGAAGGAGACCACTGCAGATCGCCAAGAGCAGGAAAAGCTGGAGACCAGCGACACCCACTGCCCAGACTGTGTGAGAACTGCAAGTGTCCCAGGCAAAGGACCTCAGAACTGGGGCTCAAGTGGACAGTGTGCATGACTAATGGAGACAGCTGAAGGAAAGTACACTGGACAGGAATAAAAGATCAAGACAGCTTTTGTTTCCTGGAGGCAAGGCCTTCCTTATCAAAGGGGCATTGAGAGTGTCAGGCACTGACTGCACTGGCTTGTGATGGCATATCACTGGCCCTGCGGGGTGGGGTGAGGAAGCAAGTGATTTGGTAGAGACCTAGGAAAGAAAAAGGGAAACAAAGGCAAAGGCACAGAAAAACTCCCGGTTGTGTAGGGGACAAATTTGCCTCTTGAGATTTCCATGGTCACCTCTCCCATAGTACCTGATGCCTGCCTCTGTGACAAAACCTGATGTCAGCCTCTGTGGCTGAACCCACAGCTGGAGTCACCCAAAAGCAGGGGCAGGGGAGTTCCTGCAAGGGACTTCCCCAAATGATTCCGGGATGGGGCCAGCTCGGATTCCAAAGAAAGAAGTACGAAAATGCCAAGGTGATTAGTTAAAAGCATTTACCGTATCAGGTGAACTGTATTACAGAGGGGGCCAAAGAGCATCCTCCCGAAGGACAGTGACACAAGGGACGTCTTACCTAGGTACATCTGCAATGAGGAGGTCAGGGTATGGAGCTTATATGAGGGTTTAAGGAGTTTGACTCGGGGCTGGGGCTAGTCTCTTTCGGTGTTTTGGGCAAAAACTTAAACACCTTTATCAGTGCCTGAAAATGTTCAAGGGCCCCACTTGGGTTCAAGCCTGCAGGAGAGAACATGTATCTGGCTGGGAGAGTGGAGCAGGTGCTCTGTGTTTCCTGGCAGGACCAGAGAAAAAGTCGGGGGAGTTGGAGGATCCTGCAATAGTGTTTGTTTTATTCCAGGCACTGGTTGAGGTACTTTATATGCATATTAACTTATTCTTTCCTCACAGCAACCCTATGATGAGGTACTACTATTATCTCTATTTTATAGATGGAGAAATGGAAACAGAGAGGTTAAGACTCTCGCCCAAAGCCATACAACTAATAAGTGGCAGAACTGGGATTCAGATGCAAGCAGCCTGGCTCAGCGTCCATGCTTGTAACCACCACAGTGGTTCACACCTTCTACTGAAACGTGCCTTTTTCCCCTCAGTCTCAGACTGTAGATTCCTGAAGGTCAGGAACTTAGATTTACTCATTGTGGTATCCACTCTGCTTAGCTGAGTACTTGGTACATGGTATGTTCTCAACCAATGTATTCTCTTTCCCCTCAGATCCTCCATATTCCTAGGATTCTAGGAGCCCACTGAGCCCTCATAGATTTCATCCCACCATCCCCACTTCAATCCCTGCCACCCAACAGGCTTGCTCTCTCACTAGCAGGGTGCCCTACTCAAGAGTATTTATCTCTTTTTTCCCTTTCTCCCCTCTCCAAATCCTACAGGGCCTTCCATGTGACAAGATCCTGCAATCAGAAATATTAATTTATGCCAATGTTAATCATTTATAAGTTATTTCCTCTCTTGGTGGAACTTGCTATCCCAAGTGGAAAAAATTCTATTTCCATTATTTCAGACAATCCAGCAATTCTTTAGAATCTGACTCATGAGCCTGTTCCCTTCTGAGACTGTCCCCAGATCAGGGACTGAGTGGTACCTGCTACTTCCTTCAGTCAGTGTGATCACGGCCTCCTGTGGTGATGTCCTGCCTGAGAGCTTCAGCCAACCCTTCTCCCTAAGGACGTTCCCCCCCTCCATCCCCTCCTCCGCTCACTGGGCAGCCAACAGAACTGCAAGGACTGGAGCTTAGCTGTCCTAGGCAGCTCCAGTCCCCTCCCCTGATGGCTAAGCTGCCCACCTGAAATATTCTGCTGGGAGGCATGCAGGGATGTCTGGGGGGCTGTCGTGAGATAAGGTGGTTCGCAATCAGCCTCTTTGAAGAACTCTGGCTAAGAAGCCATGTGGGGAGAATTGGTGAGGGAAACTTTGACCCTGTCAGAACATAGGAAGCGCAGAGCCTTGTCTCCTGAATGAGTCATAAGACCTCTGAGTGGCCTCAAATGGCACTGCCCAATCTCTTTCATCTCTCCCCATTACCCAAGAACTCTCTGAATGCGGAAATTTTCCCCCAGGCCTTCCTGATGCAATGAAATCAGCATGGGATTAGCACCCAAGCATGAGAATTTGCATTCTGGCCACATCATCTACTGAGTGTGTGCTGGGCATTGTGTTAGCACTCTACATGTATTAACTCACTGAATCCTTGCGCCAACACTAAGAGGCTGGCAACTGGTATGTCACTCTCTCTCTCTCAACCTTGGCAGTTCTCCTCCCACTCTGCACTTCTCTCTAGCTGCTGCCTTACAATGCTCTCCCATCTCAGCTAGGCTTCTGCCAAAACCTTTTCTACCTTCTCATACCTTGTTTGCTTCTCATCCCATTGCAATCATTCCCATCCTCTCTATTTTGATTGTATTGGCAAAGTCCCATAATGATCTCCATGCTGCCAATTTATATGTGTGTTTTCCTCATTTTATGTCATCTCTCTGTGGTAGTTGATGAAGTTGACTGATATCTCTTATTCAGCTTCCAAGATACTGTGTTTTCCCCTACATTCTCCTGTTGTCCTTTGAAATCTAGTTCAGACTCCACATCCCTCAGGAAACCATCTTCGATTTCTGCCTCTCTTCTCTCTACTCAGTGACTCTCTCTTTTGTGTTATTATACCTCTGAACACTGTACTTCCCTTCTTTGCTGTACTTATCACATTATACTGTAAATTTAACCCATGTATGTCCTCTATTAGGCAGAGAACTCCTCTGAGGGAAGAACCCATAATCTATCCTCTATTCCCAGTCTATTATTCATAGTAGGTCCTCAATACATTGCTTATTGCATAAATTCATAAGTGAGTAAATTGCCGAGGAATGCCAGGTATGTGGATAGCTCATTTAATATGTCTGCTAAGGAAAGACAAATGCAACTATAGCTGTTGGTTGGAAACAGGACTAAATGGTAGAAGAGTATGGTTTTGTATGTTTGTTTTGTTTGAGGGATGACTAAGACCTAAGAGAAGGCGTCCCAGCAGACAGAAGAGGTTTTTAGAAAAGGGGAGAGCAAAGCATGTTTGCGGGCTGAGGAGGGAAAGACCATGGAATAGGAGGAAGCCTGGAATGAGTGGGGGAAATGGCTGAAGCAAGAGTCTGTGAGGAAAAGTCAGGATGGGCCCAAGAGCACAGGTGAAGGGATTACTGTGAAGGCAGAGAAGGGCTCTCTCCTTAACCAGTTGGGACCCTGCCCTTCACAGCTGCTGCCAGCGCTTGACCACTCCCTCAGCTGGGATTCCCACTTCCTCAGGCATCAGCACACCCATTACCACCTCAGCTGCTGCCACTGCAGAGACCCAGGGAACAGGTGCTGCTTCTCCTCTCAGTAATTCCTGAACTCTGAGGGCAGCAGGGTCACCACCCAGATGTTAAAAATGCCTCTCTTAGGCCACAGCATAGAGCCGCCATGTGCCCCTAGAGCCCTTACAGCAGCCCTAGCTCCAGAGCTTCTTTGCTGACTTGCTCCTCCTGCTTAGTATAATTCCCTGCTTAGCTGGAGGGCCTGGCAGGGCCAGAAGACACTGTGGGTGAGACCTCGCTGTTACCAGAAATGGGTCCCGATCCAGAACCCAGGAGGGAGCTCTTGGTTCTTGGATCTCACACAAGAAAGAATTAATGGTGGGTCCACAGAGTAGAGTGATAGCAAGTTTATTAAGAAAGTAAAGGAATAGAAAATGGATACTCCATAGGCAGAGCAGCAGCATGGGCCACTCAGTAGCTTATACTTATTGTTACTTCTTGATTATATGCTAAACAAAAGGTAAATTTTTCCTGAGTTTTCTAGAAAAGGGATGGGTAATTCCCAGAACTGAGGGTTCCTCCCCTTTTTAGACCATAGAGGGTAACTTCCTGACATTGTACAATATTTGTAAACTGTCACAGTGCTGGTGGGCGTGTCGTTTAGCATACTGATGCATTATAATTAGCATATAATGAGCAGTGAGGATGACCAGAGATCACACTCATCACCATCTTGGTTTTGGTGGGTTTCGGCTGGCATCTTTACTGCAACCTGTTTTATCAGCATGGTCTTTGTGACCTACATCTTGTGCCAACCTCCTGTCTCATCGTGTAACTAAGAATGCCTTAACCTCCTGGGACCGCAGCCCAGTAGGTCTCAGCCTTATTTTACCTAGCCCCTATTCAAAATGGAGTTGCTCTGGTTCAAACGCCTCTGACTCTATTATTTTTGTATATACTGGGCACAAAATGGTCCAAAAAAACACAAACAAAAAATGACTCTAACTTTATGTGTGTGTTGGTGGTGGTGGTTCCAATGAGGGAAAATTTGTTTTTGTATCTGTTAGATCTGGGTTCAGGGTCCAGCCTATGCAAGGGGAGCGGGTGGATAGCTGGAAGAACACTTGTGGGGGCCATAGGTAGGTGAAATATGGCTTTATTCAGTAGCTCTCTCATCAGCAGCTCTCTTACACTGTTTGCTTTGTTATGGCTGCTTGAGTCAACCACTCCCATGCATAGCTGTGCAGCCAGCTCTCCTTTGTCTTCAGGGTCAGTATCTTAACTCTTTCTTTCTCTGGGCACAAGCCAGTTCCTGGCTCTCCCCTGCCTGCCTGCAAGACAGACAGCTTTGGCTCTCTCTCTCTCTCTCTGGGCACCAGTTTGCAGAGGCATGTCGACCTATGTCCAGAAGCTGAGCCAATCCATGTTCCCCATGCACAGCATCAGCAGGGCAGTTATACCTTTTCAAATAATAGTGGCTCCAAGGCAAGTATGAACTTATGCAAACAGGTTGTATAAAAAGTGGAGTAGGCAGAAGATGGGTGATTTCTGCATTTCCAACTGAGGTACCGGGTTCATCTCACTGGGGCTTGTCAGACAGTGGGTGCAGGACAGTGAGTGCAGCCCAGTGAGCATGAGCCGAAGCAGGGCGAGGCACTGCCTCACCTGGGAAGTGCAAGGGGTCAGGGAATTCCCTTTCCTAGCCAAGGGAAGCTGTGACAGACCTGGAAAATTGAGTCACTCTCACCCTAATACTGTGCTTTTCCAATGGTCTTAGCAAACAGCACACCAGGAGATTGTATCCCACACCTGGCTCAGAGGGTCCCACACACATGGAACCTCGCTAGCACAGCAGTCTGAGATTGAACAGCAAGGCGGCAGTGAGGCTGGGGTAGGGGCACCCGCCATTGCTGTGGTTTGAGTAGGTAAACAAAGCCGCCCAGGAAGCTCTAACTGGGTGGAGCCCACCTCAGCTCAAAGAGGCCTGCTTGCCTCTGTAGACTCCACCTCTGGGGGCAGTGCATAGCTGAACAAACGGCAGCAGAAACCTCTGCAGACTTAAATGTCCCTGTGTGACAGCTTTGAAGAGAGTAGTGGTTCTCCCAGCACAGAGTTTGAGATCTGAGAACAGACAGACTGACTCCTCAAGTGGGTCCCTGAGGAGCCTAACTGGGAGGCACCCCTCAGTAGGGGCAGACAGACAGCCCACACCGCCAGGTACCCCTCTGAGATGAAGCTTCCAGAGGAATGATCAGGCAGCAACATTTGCTGTTCAGCAATATTTGCTGTTCTGCAGCCTTCACTGCTGATACCCAGGCAAACAGGGTCTGGAGTGGACCTCCAGCAAACTCCAACAGACCTGCAGCTGAGGGTCCTGACTGTTAGAAGGAAAACTAACAAACAGAAAAGACAGCCACACCAAAACTCCATCTGTACATCACCATCATCAAAGACCAAAGGTAGATACAACCACAAAGATGGGGAAAAACAGCAGAAAAGCTGAAAATTCTAAAAATCAGAGCGCCTCTCCCCCTCCAAAGGAATGCAGCTCCTCACCAGCAAAGAAACAAAGCTGGATGGAAAATGACTTTGACAAGTTCATAGAAGTAGGCGTCAGACGATCAAACTTCTCCAAGCTAAAGGAGGAAGTTCGAACCATCACAAAGAAGCTAAAAACCTTGAAAAAAGATTAGACGAATGGCTAACTGGAATAACCAATGTAAAGAAGTCCTTAAATGACCTGATGGAGCTGAAAACCATGGCACAAGAACGACATGATGAATGCACAAGCTTCAGTAGCTGATTCGATCAAGTGGAAGAAAGGGTATCAGTGATGGAAGATCAAATGAATGAAATGAAGTGAAAAGAGAAGTTTAGAGAAAAAAGAGCAAAAAGAAATGAACAAAGCCTCCAAGAAATATGGGACTATGTGAAAAGACCAAATCTATGTCTGATTGGTGGACCTGAAAGTGACAGGGAGAATGGAACCAAGTTGGAAAACAGTCTGCAGGATATTATCCAGGAGAACTTCCCCAACCTGGCAAGGCAGGCCAACATTCAAATTGAGGAAATACACAGAACGCCACAAAGATACTCCTTGAGAAGAGCAACTCCAAGACACATAATAGTCAGATTCACCAAAGTTGAAATGAAGGAAAAAATGTTAAGGGCAGCCAGAGAGAAAGGTCAGGTTACCCACAAAGGGAAGCCCATCAGACTAACAGTAGATCTCTCAGCAGAAACTCTATGAGCCAGAAGAGAGTGGGGCCCAATATTCAACATTCTTAAAGAAAAGAATTTTCAACCCAGAATTTCATATCCAGCCAAACTAAGTTTCATAAGTGAAGGAGAAATAAAATCCTTTACAGACAAGCAAATGCTGAGAGATTTTGTCACCACCAGGCCTGCCCTACAAGAGATCCTGAAGGAAGCACTAAATATGTAAAGGAACAACTGGTACCAGCCACTGTAAAAACATGCCAAATTGTAAAGACCATTGATGCTAGGAAGAAACTGCAACAACTAACGAGCAAAATAACCACCTAACATCATAATGACAGGATCAAATTCACAAATAACAATATTAACCTTAAATGTAAATGGGCTAAATGCTCCAATAAAAAGACACAGACTGGAAAATTGTACAAAGAGTCAAGACCCATCAGTGTGAGGTATTCAGGAAACCCATCTTACGTGCAGAGACACACATAGGCTCAAAATAAAGGGATGGAGGAAAATCTACCAAGCAAATGGAAAACAAAAAAAAGCAGGGGTTGCAATCCTACTCTCTGATAAAACAGACTTTAAACCAACAAAGATCAAAAGAGACAAAGAAGGCCATTACATAATGGTAAAGAGATCAATTCAACAAGAAGAGCTAACTATCCTAAATATATATGCATCCAATACGGGAGCACCCAGATTCATAAAGCAAGTCCTTAGAGACCTACAAAGAGACTTAGACTCCCATACAATAATAATGGGAGACTTTAACAGCCCACTGTCAACATTAGACAGATCAACGAGACAGAAAGTTAACAAGGATATCCAGGAATTGAACTCAGCTCTGCACCAAGCAGACCTAATAGACATCTACAGAACTCTCCACCCCAAATCAACAGAATATATATTCTTCTCAGCACCACATCACACTTATTCCAAAATTGATCACATAGTTGGAAGTAAAGCACTCCTCAGCAAATGTACAAGAACAGAAATTATAACAAACTGTCTCTCAGACCACAGTGCGGTCTAACTAGAACTCAGGATTAAGAAACTCACTCAAACTGCTCAACTACATGGAAACTGGACAACCTGCTCCTGAATGACTACTGGGTACATAACAAAATAAGGCAGAAATAAAGATGTTCTTTGAAAACAACGAGAACAAAGACACAACATACCAGAATCTCTGGGACACATTTAAAGCAGTGTGTAGAGGGAAATTTATAGCACTAAATGCCCGCAAGAGAAAGCTGGAAAGATCTAAAACTGACACTCTAAAATCACAATCAAAAGAACTAGAGAAGCAAGAGCAAACACATTCAAAAGCTAGCAGAAGGCAAGAAATAACTAAGATCAGAGCAGAACTGAAGGAGATAGAGACACAAAAAACCCTTTAAAAAATCAAAGAACCCAGGAGTTGGTTTTTTGAAAAGATCAACAAAATCGATAGACCGCTAGCAAGACTAATAAAGAAGAAAAGAGAGAAGAATCCAACAGATACAATAAAAAAATGATAAAGGGGATATCACCGCTGATCCCACAGAAATACAAACTACTATCAGAGAATACTATAAACACCTCTATGCAAATAAACTAGAAAATCTAGAAGAAATGGATAAATTCCTGGACACATACACCCTCCCAAGACTAAACGAGGAAGAAGTTGAATCCCTAAATAGACCAATAACAGGCTCTGAAATTGAGGCAATAATTAATAGCCTACCAACCAAAAAAAGTCCAGGACCAGATGGATTCACAGCCAAATTCTACCAGAGGTACAAGGAGGAGCTGGTACCATTTCTTATGAAACAATTCCAATCAATAGAAAAAGAGGGAATCCTCCCTAACTCATTTTATGAGGCCAACATCACCCTGATACCAAAACCTGGCAGAGACAAAACAAAAAAAGAGAATTTTAGACCAATATCTCTGATGAACATCGATGCAAAAATCCTCAATAAAATACTGGCAAGCTGAATCCAGCAGCACATCAAAAAGCTTATCCACCATGATCAAGTTGGCTTCATCCCTGGGATGCAAGACTGGTTCAACATATGCAAATCAATAAACGTAATCCAGCATATAAACAGAACCAAAGAAAAAAAACACATGATTATCTCAATAGATGCAGAAAAGGCCTTTGACAAAATTCAACAGCCCTTCATGCTAAAAACTCTCAATAAATTAGGTATTGATGGGACGTATCTCAAAATAATAGGAGCTATTTATGACAAACCCACAGCCAATATCATACTGAATGGGCAAAAATGAGAAGTATTCCCTTTGAAAACTGGCACAAGACAGGGATGCCCTCTCTCACCACTCCTATTCAACATAGTGTTGGAAGTTCTGGCCAGGGCGATCAGGCAAGAGAAAGAAATAAAGGGTATCCAATTAGGAAAAGAGGAAGTCAAATTATTCCTGTTTGCAGATGACATGATTGTATATTTAGAAAACCCCATTGTCTCAGCCCAAAATCTCCTTAAGCTGATAAGCAACTTCAGCAAAGTCTCAGAATACAAAATCAATGTGCAAAAATCACAAACATTCTTATACAGCAATAACAGACAAACAGAAAGCCAAATCATGAGTGAACTCCCATTCACAATTGCTTCAAAGAGAATAAAATACCTAGGAATGCAACTTACAAGGGATGTGAAGGACTTCTTCAAGGAGAACTACAAGCTACTGTTCAACGAAATAAAAGATGACACAAACAAACGGAATAACATTCCATGCTCATGGATAGGAAGAATCAATATCATGAAAATGGCCACACTGCCCAAGGTAATTTATAGATTCAATGCCATCCCCATCAAACTACCAATGACTTTCTTCACAGAATTGGAAAAAAGTACTTTGAAGTTCATATAGAACCACAAAAGAGCCCACATTGCCAAGACAATCCTAAGCCAAAAGAACAAAGCTGGAGGCATCATGCTACCTGACTTCAAACTATACTACAAGGCTACAGTAACCAAAACAGCATGTTACTGGTACCAAAACAGAGATATAGACCAATGGAAAAGAACAGAGGCCTCAGAAATAACACCACACATCTACAACTGTCTGATCTTTGACAAACATGATAAAAACAAGAAATGGGGAAAGGATTCCCTATTTAATAAATGGTGCTGGGAAAACTGGCTAGCCATATGTAGAAAGCTGCAACTGGATCCTTTCCTTACTCCTTACACGAAAATTAATTCAAGATGGATTAAAGACTTAAATGTTAGACCTAAAACCACAAAAACCCTAGAAGGAAACCTAGGCAATACCACTCAGGACATAGGCATGGGCAAGGACTTCATGACTAAAACACCAAAAGCAAGGGCAACAAAAGCCATAATAGACAAATGGGATCTAATTAAACTAAAGAGCTTCTGCACAGCAAAAGAAACTCCCATCAGTGTGAACAGGCAACCTACAGAATGGGAGAAAATTTTTGCAATCTACCCATCTGACAAAGGGCTAATATCCAGAATCTAGAAAGAACTCAAACAAACTTAGAAGAAAAAACAGACAACCCCATCAAAAAGTAGGCAAAGGATATGATCAGACACTTCTCAAAAGAAGACATTTATGCAGCCAACAGACACATGAAAAAATGCTCATCATCACTGCTCATCAGAGAAATGCAAATCAAAACCACAATGAGATACCATCTCACACCAGTTAGAACGGTGATCATTAAAAAGTCAGGAAACAACAGATGCTGGAGAGGATGTGGAGAAATAGGAACACTTTTACACACTGTTGGTGGGACTGTAAACTAGTTCAACCATTGTGGAAGACAGTGTGGTGATTCCTCAAGGATCTAGAACTAGAAATACCATTTGACCCAGCCATCCTATTACTGGGTATATACCCAAAGGATTATAAATCGTGCTGCTATAAAGACACATGCACACGTATGTTTATTGTGACACTATTCACAATAGCAAAGACTTGGAACCAACCCAAATGTCCATCAATGATAGACTGGATTAAGATAATGTGGCACATATACATCATGGAATACTGTGCAGCCATTAAAAAGGATGAGTTCATGTCCTTTGTAGGGGCATGGATGAAGCTGGAAACCATCATTCTCAGCAAACTATCGCAAGGACAAAAAACCAAACACTGCATGTTCTCACTCATAGGTGGGAACTGAACAATGAGAACACTAGGACACAGGAAGGGGAACATCACAAACCGTGGCCTGTCGTGGGGGGGCGGGGGAAGGGGGGAGGGAGGAGGGATAGCATTAGGAGACATACCTAATGTAAATGACGAGTTAATGGGTGCAGCACACGCACATGGCACATGTATACCTATGTAACAAACCTGCACGTTGTGCACATACCCTAGAGCTTGAAGTATAATAATAAAAAAGAAGTGGAGTATGCATCTGTGCCCTAAACCTGCTGAGTCATTCTGTTCCAGATGTCTGCCTCAGTCTATTGTTGACCAAAGCACATCCATGTACTTTACACTCCACCCCCTAAGCTGAGGGAGACATAGATTTTGGACACATAGGTCCAATACATAGGTTTGGCACATAGGCCCTAACCCAGACTCACAGGTCTGACACATAAGCTTTCAGCCCACAGGCCTGATACATACACACATGCTTGACACATAAGCCTGGCACATAAGCTTTAGGCATGCAGGCCCAATATACACACATAGACTTGACACATAAGCCTGGGCACACAGGCCTGATACACAAGCCTGATACATAAACATAGGCTTCTGGGCACACAGGCCCATTACATACATAGGCCCTGATAAACTACCCAGCTATTGGTGCAGACTACCTTAGGTGTCACCTCCTTGGTGATTACCATTTACATTGCCCTGAGTTCTGCTCATTAGCTACTCTGTCTACACCTGGTTTCAAACCATATTGGTGTCAGAACTAGGCTGGACTGCACCAGCAGTCCAGGCAGCAGTAGCACCCTGGCTAGACCTAGCTATGTACCATGCCCTATCAGGAATGGGAGGTCACCCTTCCTTAAATGGTGATGGCTCAGGGTCTAGGGGTGCCTCAGGCCCCATGGCCTTATCTCGCATTGGGACTACAGGCCCTAAAACCTCTTGTAACTCTGCTGCTAAGGGACTTGTACTCAGCGTACTCTGCTATTCCAAGTAGATACCCCACTTCACTAAAGTGAATGTCTGTGCCATCCCTGTCTGGCAGGGGTGGTTACCCATGAATGCACCCATCCCACTATTGGGTAAGTCACCCAGACGATGACTGTAGCCCGTCCTGCCACACTCTTATGAGCCCAAAGGGCAGCATATGTAATTGCTAACTGCTTTCCCAGTCCAAAGGGTTGTTACCCATGAATGCACCCATCCTGCTATTACTGCTTCTATATTAAGGAATACCAGAACTCAGCTCCCTTCCACAGCTGGCACCAAAAGCCTGTTGGCGTTCTCAGGCGCTCCGTGTGCTGCTATAGGCTCTAACTGAAACTATCTGTGGTCACACGTACATTTAGCTCAAATGGGCACCCTTGGCTAACTACCCATAGGGTTTGTGTCTGCTAAATAGTCCGCTCGGCTACCAGGAAGGCTGTCTCATCCGCACCATCCCAATCCCAGGAAAGAGGGGTGTTATCCCTTCTAAACCTGTAAGAGAATCAGAGGTTAATATAACATCATCAGTAAGGCCATGGCACACGGTAGGGCTAGGCATATAGCCTGGCAGCAACACTGTGAAAGTCTATTGTCACCTTCCTATGAAGGCAAACTGTTCCTGGCTCTCTGGAGCAATGTCAATTAAGAGGAATGCACTGGCCAAGTCCACCACACAGTGGCACCATCCCTGTTCCACTGTCAAGCAGTCCATCAGATCTGTGATGGAGGGTACAGCTGCGTGCAGAGGGAGTGTCACCTTATTCAGTTCCCGATAATCCACTGTCATCTGCCAAGTCCCATCAGGCTTTCTGATTGGCCATACTGGAGAATTGTAGGGGCTGTCGGTGCCACACACTATTTGCACCTCCTCTAACTTCTTAGTAGTCTTGGTTATCTCTGTCTGCTCCCCTGGCAAACAGTATTGATGAGTAGAAGTAACCTGTTGGGGTTGTGGCAGAGCTTGGGACTGGTGATGTGTATGTCCCCACAGTATTAGCTTTACTATACAAACTCGGAGTCTGAATTCTCCAGCCATGGTGTGCAAGTCCAGACCATGCAAAATGTCCACTCCCAGAATATATTCAGGTGTGGGAGAGACATGCAGAGTATATAGGCAGGGAACTGAGCGGCCAATGCCAAGATGCAAAGACACAGGTTTCACTTTCACTGACTGGCCCCCATAACCGTCAATGAATGCAGCTTTGCCCAGAAACTTATCTGGGTTCGGGGACCAGTGGATTGCCAAGTTCACATATGGCCTTTGGTTGTCCAGTGTCCCCCAAGAGCTGGGCACTTTGGCCAGTTCTCTTATCAAACAGAAAAGGCTTTACACTTTCGCCTGACTGCAGCAGGTAATTTTGAACTGGAACGCTTGGGTGGGACTGGGTTGCACAGCAACGTCCTTCTCCCAAATGACTTATACTAAGTCTGTACATGACTGCCGACATTACTTGCTGAACTCCCGCAACTCAGCAGGGGCACAGGAAGCATAGAAAATGTGTTCCACCACAATAAGGGGGGGTCCCTGGGCTCACCCTTGGGGCCCGTCACCCTTCTGACAGACCCCTGGGCAAGCCTGCCACAGAGGTTCTTCTTCTTCCCTGCGCTGTGTCCCACAGGGACTGGGCATGCACTTCCTGCAGCACAGTCACAAACGCCCATCTGACTCTGCTGGCAAAGGCATGTTCCTCATTGGTGTTGTGCACCTCCAGGTACTTCAGCGCCTTCTCCATACTCACGGCGGACCTGTCCGTTGCCTCTCACATTTCCACCGGGGCCCATCCAAGCAGCACCACTGCCACTGGGTACCACAGCCCATGCTGTGGCCACATAGCTGACCCGGGAGCCCTAAGGGTCTGAAGACCCACTCATCTTATCCTGCTGATGTCACCAATTGTTAGGTCCACCCCCTGTTTAGCATATAATCAAGAAATAACCATATAAATGGGCAACCAGCAGCCCTTGGGGCTGCTCTGCCTATGGAGCAGCCATTCTTCCCTCCTTTACTTTCTTAACAAACTTGCTTTCATCTTACTCTACAGATTTGCCTCGAATTCTTTCTTGAGTGAGATCCAAGAACCCTCTCTTGGGGTCTGGACTGGGACCCCTCTCCAGTAACAAGGAAACCAAAAATAAACATCCTGTGAAAGAAAAATAAATCTCAGGATCCCAAGATCACTAAGCCAAAGGGAAAAGTCAAGCTGGGAACTGCATCAGGCAAACCTGCCTCCCATTTTATTCCTAAATAAGAGAGTTACAAAGATAAAAAAGCCACATACTTCCTTCATGATTCGGCCACTACGAAATTCCTTGTGAGCCTCAAGATCTTTACCCTAAAAGGGTTCTGTTGAGTTTTACCTTGACAATGTAAATTGACAGCTTATCCTCACAGGCGGGACAAAGGACAGAACTCTAAGTCATCCCTCTGCTCACCTGAGACAAATGCATATCTGATTGCTTCCTCTGATGTAAAAATGCAGATTCACTGAGCTAGACTCTTCTTCTACCCACCCCCCTCATCATGTGTAAATTTTGTATTCGGTGAAAGACTGCTCAAAAAATCAAAAGAATACAACTGTTTGTCTCTTATCTACCCACACCTTTAAGAATTTTCTTCCTCTTTCCCCAAAAGCTGCCCTTTCCCCTAAATATGGAAGCCCTCAAAGTCATCTTTGGAGAAAGGCACAGAGCTGCCTCCCAGGCACACATCCTTAACCATGGCAAAGAAAACTTTCTAAATTCATTGAGACCTGTCTCAGATATTTTTGGTTTACAATCTTAAATAAATAACTTGTATAATGTATTAGAAGGTGATAAGGACTATGGAGAAAATCAAGCAAAGATGTGGTAGCCAACCTCCAAGATGGCCCCCAGTTCCTCACCTCCTGGAAACACACCTTGTATTTCTTCCCACATTTAATGGAGCTGGCCTGTGAGACGGACACCAATAGGATATGGCAGAAGTAATGGTGTATGACTTCCAAGGCTAGATTTTAAAAGATATTGTAGCTTCTGCCTAGCTGTCTTGGATTGCTTGTTCTGGGGGAAGCCAGCTGCCATGTCATGAAGCACACCCAAGCATTCTTGGGAGAGGTCTGTGTGGGCAGAACTGAGGCCTTCTGCCAACAGCCATGTGAATAAGCCATCTTGGAAGCCAATCCTCTATCCTGGCTGACATGTGACTGTAACCTGATAAGAGATCCCAAGCCAGAACCATTCAGCTAAAGCACTCCCTAATTCCTAACCCACAGAAACTGTGCAAGATAATGAATATCTGTTGTTATTTAAGCTATTAAGTTTGAGGGTAATATGCTACACAGCAATAGTTAATGAATACAAAAGGGACCAGGAGTGACAACAAGGTGGGGTGGGGGGTGAAATTTTAAATTGGATGATCAGAGTGGTGCTCACTTAAAAGGTGATATGAGCAGTGATTTAAAAGAGGTCTGGGAGCTAGGCATGCACATATCCAGGGGAAAGCATCCCAGGCAAAGGAAAAAGCCAGTGCAAAGGCCTGAGTAGACAGCCTGCCTAGATTTGAGGAACAGTAAGGACAGCGTGCTGCAGTGAAGAAAGGAGGGAGAGAAGTCAGAGATAAGTCTGAAGAGGTCATGAAGGGAAGGACAGTGGCCGATCATGAGAAATGGCTATTGGATTGAGCTCCAAAGAAGTCATTGTTGACCTTGACAAAAGTAGTTTCAGTGAAATGATGGAGATGAACGCCTGCTTGGAGTGGATTTACAACATAACAGAAAAAAGGAATTGAAGGCAGCCACTCTTTCAAGGAGTTTTGCTGTAAAGAAGAAAAGAGAAATCAGATGCAGCTACACAAGAAAGTGGGGTCAAGAAAAGATTTATTTTTTAGATGGGAGAAATAATAGCATGTGGGCATGCTAATGAGAATGATGCAGTGATGATAGATGATACAGAGACAAAGATAAGGAAAACTGCTAAGCAATATCCTTGAGTAGGTGAAAGGGGATGGGATTGAAGACAGAGGCAGAAGAGTCAGACTTAGAGAGGAGACAGAGGGTTCATCTGTGTTAGAAGCAGAAAGGCAGGGTATATGGGACAGATATTGTAGGAGAGTAGATGTAGTGATAGAAGGCTATGGCACTTCTTGTCTAATTATTTATCTTTGCTTATTGGAGGAAGTCAAAGATTTTCCTGGCAATATACTGATAAAAACTGCATATAAAATGAACCTCTAGCCAATACATAAGAAAAATAGAAAATAAAAGTCCAAGGAGAAGAAAAACATACCTCAGCATAGCCTGTTGTTTAGAAAAAATGGCATGGCACACAGACGGGAATCTATAGAACTAGAATAAGAGAATTATGAATTTGACCAGAACACGGGTAATTCTTTTACCAGACCTAAGGATTTTTATCAGTTCTTTAGCATGTCTACTTTATATCCTTTATATATATAATTTGTGTATGCATTTATGTGTGACTTAGCCATATGGTAAAGATATAAAGTTCTAACTCCAGAATGTGGGCTCCATTATTCTTAATTAATTCAGCCATCTTCATAAGGTTCCAAGGTAAAAAGATACTTTTCTTATAGAGAGGGATCTGGATTGAATGGAGCTTACACAACTTTCGAAGTGGTTCAAAGGTGCCCAAAGTGGTCAGAATCAGCAAAGACAGAGAATCCCTTGAGGCTTTTCCAGGAGGACATACTATGTTGTATATCATCACTCAATGTTATATTCACAATCATTCCTCCGCTTATACCCAGTGTCCCTAAATTGAGTTGGTACACTTATCTGTCCCTTCCCTCCAGGTAAAATGTTTCAGTGTGGAACTTTAAAAGGCATCTCTCAGAATGATGGATCGGAATGATGGTTAGCAAACTATTACAAAACCAAACGCCGCATGTTCTCACTCATAGGTGGGAATTGAATGAGAACACTTGGACAGAGGGTGGGGAAACATCACACACCGGGGCCTGTTGTGGGGTGAGGGGAAGGGGGAGGGATAGCATTAGGAGATATACCTAATGTAAATGACGAGTTAATGGGTGCAGCACAATAACATGGCACATGTATACATATGTAACAAACCTGCACGTTGTGCAGATGTACCCTAGAACTTAAAGGATAATTTTTTTAAATGGGATCTCTCTTACTATCTACAATTATTACAGCAGGCAATTATTAGCTCCAATTGGTCCCATCTCCCTTGAGGCTCATTAAGCCCCTATTCAAACAGAACCAGTGGCAGGCTACCCTGCATACTCCGACATGCTTTGATATGCTTGAGCTCCCTAAACAGGAAGACTGACTTAGCTCCTCCACCCTAGGCTCTCCCTACCTCCCCTTTGTTCCATAAACTGAGGGGGAGAATATTTCTTTTTTTTTAAAATGTATTATGACCCATCTAGGAAAAGTTAAATAGCCTGCTGATTTTCCCTAAACATCATGAGTTATTTTCAAGTCTCTTTAGGTGGCACTGGGGGAGGTTGGTGAGAAAGTGGCAGAGGGAGTGTTTGACTAATGTTTGAGAAATGTACTACAATAAAAAGATTTCCTTAAAAACTTAGATTCCTTCTGTACGTGATTTTCATTCAAATACAAAGCTTCTCTTTATTTAAGAAAAAATCCTTATTGTACTAACACTGCATTACCAAAGTCCTCAAATTAAATTATAAGAGAACTGAGAAAATTGGGCTATTAAAATATTTGAGTTATTTACTGAAGTTGAGTGAGGAGAAATAAAAGACTGTTCCAGCTTCCCCCTACCTCCTACCCACTACGTTGCTTCTCTCTCCCCCACCCTCTCTCTCTCTTGCTGTCACTTTCACTTTCTCTGTCTCTCTCTGTCCTACTCTGACAGGGGAAATAGCTTTTGGAGAATGGCACGAGGGGCCCTTGGCAACGGGGTCCTGCCACAGATTTAAGGGACTGCCATGAGGATCCTGTTCTACTCCTCCTTTTCATGACATTCCAATTGGAATCACTCATTCCATAGGCACTGCATTCCTACTATGTCCATAGCACTATGATCTATAATTTGAGAGGAGGAGAGGCTTAAAGAATTGAAGACAATAGTCTCTTTATAAAGAGAAATCATATATGAAATACGTACAGCACCAGATTTAACAAGTCTTTAAGTATAAACACCATATTGTGTTAAAGGAGAAGGGAAGAGAGAGGGATGGAGAACTAAGATTTATAAGTTGCCTCCTATTTGCCAGGCACACTGTGCTAGAGGATTCACATATGATCTCTCATGTACTCTCCAAAACATGACACAGATACAGACCTCACCCATTTCTTTAGAGACAGGGTCTTGCTCTGTTGCCCAGGCTTGAGTGCAGTGGTGCAATCTTGGTTCACTGCAGCCTTGAACTGCTGGGCTCAAGCAATCCTCCTGCCTCAGACTCCCAATTAGCTAGGACTTTAGGTGTGTGTCACACCTGGCCAGTTTTTTTAAATTTACTTTTTGCAGAGATGAGTTCTCACTATGTTACCCAGGCTGGTATTGAATTCCTGGACTCAAGGATTACAGGCATGAGCCACTGTGCCCAGCTCAGACCTCTTTTATGGTTGAGGAAAGTAAGGATTTGAAAGGACAAGGAACTCACCCAAAATTACATAGATGGTAAGGAAGGAGTGGTCACTCTCAATGAGAAGAGATGAATAAGACGGAATTTTAAAGATTGACAGGGGGCAGGTGCAGTGGCTCAAGCCTGTAATCCCAGTAATTTCGAAGGCCAAGGTGGACAGATCACCTGAGGTCAGGAGTTCAAGACCAGACCATCCTGGCCAACATGGTAAAACCCTGTCTAAAATAAAAATACAAAAATTAGCCAAGCATGGTGGCAGGCACTTGTTATTCCAGCTACTTGGGAGGCTGAGGCAGGAGAATTGCTTGAATCTGGGAGGCAGAGGTTGCAGTGAGCTGAGATTGCTCCATTGCACTCCAGCCTGGGCAACAAAAGCGAAACTCCATACCAAAAAAAAAAAAAAAGATTGACAGGAAGGAGAGGAGAGAGCATCCCAGGCTGTGGGCAGAAATCCCTGGAGCCAGGTCAGAATTAAAAGAACACTGGGTTGGCAGAGCTTGGGGAACCAACTCAAATCACCCTACAAATAGTGCTATGGCCCATTGTGGGTTAGGGTCCTGCACTTACAGGGAAACAGATACTTAGATTTAAGACTTGTTAGAGAGAAGAGTCTCACACTCACTGCCATCCAGTATCAATTAAAATCTAGACCAGTACACCACAGTGAACTGGCTCCCTGGAGTGCTGCTTTTCTTCCTTTTTTTTCCTTTTAATTAAAAAAAAGGATTCTGTTCCAAGATGGCCGAATAGGAACAGCTCTGGTCTGCAGCTCCCAGTGTGATCGACACAGAAGATGGGTGATTTCTACATTTCCAACTGAGGTACGTAGTTCATCTCACTGGGACTGGTTGGACAGTGTGTGCAGGTCATGGAAGGTGAGCAGAACCAGGGCGAGGCATCGCCTCACCCGGGAAGCACAAGGGGTCGGGGGATTTCCCTTTCCTAGCCAAGGGAACTTGTACCTTCACCGAAGACCATACCTGGAAAAACGAGACATTCCTGCCCAAATACTGTGCTTTTCCAATGGTCTTAGCAAATGACACACCAGGAGATTATATCCCGTGCCTGGCTCGGAGGTCCCACACCCACACAGCCTTCCTCACTGCTGGTGCAGCAGTCTGAGATCCACCTGCAAGGCAGCAGCCTAGCAGGGGGAGGGGCACCTGCCATTACTGAGGCTTGAGTAGGTAAACAAAGTGGCCGGGAAGCTTCAACTCAAGGGAGCCCACCACAGCTCAGCAAGGCCTGTGTCTCTGTAGGCTCCACCTCTGGGGGCAGGGCATAGCTGTACAAAAGGCAGCAGAAACTTCTGCAGACTTAAACGTCCCTGTCTGACAGCTAAGAGAGCAGTGGTTCTCCCAGCACAATGGTTGAGCTCGGAGAACAGACAGACTGCCTCCTCAAGTGGGTCCCTGACCCCCGAGTAGCCTGATCACCTCCCAGCAGGGGCCAACTGACACTTCATAAAGGTGGGTGCCTCTCTGGGATGAAGCTTCCAGAGGAAGGATCAGGCAGCAAAATTTGTTGTTCTCCAATATTTGCTGTTCTGAAGCCTC
The DNA here is from genome assembly GCF_008728515.1 of Papio anubis. Classification (NCBI taxonomy): domain Eukaryota; kingdom Metazoa; phylum Chordata; class Mammalia; order Primates; family Cercopithecidae; genus Papio; species Papio anubis. The sequence goes on along the minus strand of NC_044976.1, from coordinate 119,252,079 downwards.
TGCTGGTGATACTCAGGCAAACAGAGTCTGGAGTGGACCTACAGCAAACTCCAACAGACCTGCAGCTGAGGGTTCTGACTCTCAGAAGGAAAACTAACAAACAGAAAGGAATAGCATCAACATCAACAAAAAGGACATCCACACCAAAACCCCATCTGTAGGTCACCAACATCAAAGACCAAAGGTAGATAAAACCACAAAGATGGGGAGAAACCAGAGCAGAAAAGCTGAAAATTCTAAAAACCAGAGTGCCTCTTCTCCAAAGGATTGCAGCTCCTCGCCAGCAATGGAACAAAGCTGGATGGAGAATGGCTTTGATGAACTGGCAAAAGTAGACTTCAGAAGGTTGGTAATAACAAACTTCTCTGAGGAAAAGGAGGATATTCAAACCCATCGCAAGGAAGCTAAATCCTTGAAAAAAGATTAGACGAATGGCTAACTACAATAAATAGTGTAGAGAAGACCTTAAATGACCTCATGGAGCTGAAAACCATAACATGAGAACTACGTGATGCGTGCACAAGCTTCAACAGCTGATTCGATCAAGTGGAAGAAAGGGTAACAGTGATTGAAGATCAAATGAATGAAATGAAGCGAAAAGAGAAGTTTAGAGAAAAAAGAGTAAAAAGAAATGAACAAAGCCTCCAAGAAATATGGGACTATGTGAAAAGACCAAATCTACATCTGATTGGTGGACCTGAAAGTGACGGGGAGAATGGAACCAAGTTGGAAAACAGTCTGCAGGATATTATCCAGGAGAACTTTCCCTACCTAGGAAGAGAGGCCAATATTCAAATTCAGGAAATACAGAGAACACCACAAAGATACTCCTTGAGAAGAGCAACCCCAAGACACATAATTGTCAGATTTTCCAAGGTTGAAATGAAGGAAAAAATATTAAGGGCAGCCAGAGAGAAAGGTCAGGTTACCCACAAAGGGAAGCCCATCAGATTAACAGCAGATCTATCAGCAGAAACTCTATGAGCCAGAAGAGAGTGGGAGCCAATATTCAACATTCTTAAAGAAAAGAATTTTCAACCCAGAATTTCATATCCAGCCAAACTAAGCTTCATAAGTGAAGAAGAAATAAAATCTTTTACAGACAAGCAAATGCTGAGAGATTTTGTCACCACCAGGCATGCCCTACAAGAGCTCCTGAAGGAAGCACTAAACATGGAAAGGAACAACTGGTACCAGCCACTGCAAAAACATGCCAAATTGTAAAGACCATTGATGCTAGGAAGAAACTGCATCAACTAATGAGCAAAATAACCAGCTAACATCATAATGACAGGATCAAATTCACACATAACAATATTAACCTTAAATATAAATGGGCTAAATGCCCCAATTAAAAGACACAGACTGGAAAATTGTATAAAGAGTCAAGACCCATAAGTGTGCTGCATTCAGGAGACCCATCTCATGTGCAGAGACACACATAGGCTCAAAATAAAGGGATGGAGGAAGATCTAACAAGCAAACAGAAAGCAGAAAAAGAAAAAGCAGGGGTTGCAATCCTAGTCTCTGATAAAACAGACTTTAAATCAACAAAGATCAAAAGAGACAAAGCAGGCCATTATATAACGGTAAAGGGATCAATTCAACAAGAAGAGCTAACTATCCTAAATATATATGCACCCAATACAGGAGCACCCAGATTCATAAAGCAAGTCCTTAGAGACCTACAGAGACTTAAAGACTCCCACACAAACATAATGGGAGACTTTAACACCCCACTGTCAATATTAGATCAACAAGACAGAAAGTTTAGAAGGATATCCAGGAAAGCAGACCTAATAGACATCTATAGAACTCTCCACCCCAAATCAACAGAATATACATTCTTCTCAGCACCACATCACACTTACTCCAAAATAGACCACATAGTTGAAAATAAAGCACTCCTCAGCAAATGTAAAAGAATAGAAATCACAACAAACTGTCTCTCAGACCACAGTGCAATCAAATTAGAACTCAGGATTAAGAAACTAACTCAAAATCGCACAACTACATGGAAACTGAACTCACTCATAGGTGGGAATTGAACAATAAGATCACTTGGACACGGGAAGGGGAACATCACACACCTGGGCCTATTGTGGGGAGTGGGGAGGGGGGAGGGATGGCACTGGGAGTTATACCTGATGTAAATGACAAGTTGATGGGTACTGATGAGTTGATGGGTGCACTACACCAACATGGCACATGTATACATATGTAACAAACCTGCACGTTGTGCACATGTACCCTAGAACTTAAAGTATAATAATAAAAAAAAAATTTAAAAAAAAAAAGGAATAGGAACCTGTTCAGATCAGAGCATCAGAGCTAGTCTGTTGCAGGAGTCATGAAGCATGATATGCTGTTACGAGGAGCTCCAGAGAGCAGAGCCCTGTATGAACCATAGGCAAGAACTGTTTGATCCTCACCCAGATTTCCAAGCTCAGCAAGAGAAAAGGAAGGAAAGTAGAGGGAAAAAAATATCTTTTCTGTGTTGCTACTCATTATTAGGAATGATTTGGAAATGCCAGTTCATAATATTATCCTAGAATTGAGCTTCTGCTTCTAATAGTTTCAGTGATCTTGTTATACCTATGGTGTTAAAATATGTACATTTATGTAGTCCTGAAGTACTCAAGGTCTCTGGCCTTTTAATACACAAATAACAATAGCTAAGTCCCTATCCTCTATCCTCTAGGGCTGCAGAAAATCTCTTTTATCAGGCTCGCCTCCTCAAGTATCTCCAGTGGTCACTGAGAAAAGCTCCCTGGTTCCATAAATCCTCTCTGTTTGTCACATGTCATCTCAGCTCAAGCCCTTGCCCCCCAGAATAGTGAGGTGCCATGCTCCTGCTTTCACCTCTTGTCATCTTGTAACTCCAGGAATACCATCTCCCTCTACATGCAGTGCCTTAAATATGCATATAGCTGTGTTCCTTAGCTCCCCAAATGTGGCTAATCTGAATCTAATCTGGGTGTGTAATAAATACCCTTGGAACAAAGACATACAACAGAGAGTAGCTGACAAATGTCATTATATCTCCATGCCCAGAATCTAGGCTCAATTTCCACCAGACCCAAAGATCTCCCTCATTTTCAGTCCAAAGCCCACCTCATTTCTCTGTCTCTGTAGAGCATCTACTGTCTTTCATTCTCTTACAGGGCACAGTGAGGCCCTATTTTGTAACAAAAATGGCCTATTCTGTACTAAATAAAACCAAGTGGCACAAGAAACAGTCCACATCCTCTCCAGTCTGTTATCTGGTGTCCAGTAAAGAGACAATAAGGCCTGTGCGTCACACCTGCCATAACCTTGCCTCCTGCGCTCAGTGTGCAAATGCTTGAGCAAAACCCCTATGCATTTCATACACATAGAATGCTCAGAATACCACAGCTCAAATCCATGTGTAGAAAAAAATGTCCTAAATCTGCAGGTCACACTCCAGATAACAGATCCAAATAGAATACTTAGCAGGTTTCCCCAAGGACAAGTGGATTCTTACATCTGCCTGACCAAAGAGATCACTTACAAGACTCTCTCAGAACAAAAGGGTCTCAAAACAAGAGAAGGATCTTAATACACTCCAGTATCCTCACCTGAGTGCAGCGGCTGTTTACAGGCCTCTAGCTGGCAGTTTTCCTGCTCCATTCATGCAAAGATCGACCCGTCACTTGAAAACCTATTAATTACCCCTCTATGATACCTTCATTGTATCTATTCCTGATTCTGGTTCTAATATCCTTAAAGGTAGCAAAAAGTCTTATGCACAAAACTTAAACATCTGAAAATGTCCAAACCAGCTGCTAATCTAAATAACTATTGTCATTGCATTGTAGTGGTATCACAGTGCCTGTGATACCTTGTCATTTATGTTTTTTTCAATAGCAACTTGATCATTTTAGTTCGAGGTTGTGTCTCCATAAATAGTTGGGTTGAATATGAGAATAAGTAATTTTTTTTAACTTTCATAATAGGCAGGAACTGAATAAAGAATCAATCCCTAAAAGAGAGTCACTCCAGTTATCCTGAAGACTCAAATAACTACGTGAGTTTAGTTGACATACGTCAGCCTTCTAAAACTTGGACACTCCTGGGTAACTGATAAAATGGATCCTATGAAGCTGAAGACCAGTCTCCATATTTATGATGAGCTCCCAAAGTGTGGCCATGGCATGAGGACCTTCCTGGGCCATCATCGTCCAGCTTCTCTTTGGCAACGCTTTAGCTATAGCAGCCCACAGGTGCCAGATAAGGGGTACTTTTTGCTAAATAACAAGGACTTTGTTATCAAATTTAGCTTGAAAGAATAGTACTCTCACCTATAGAAACCCTAAGATTTAGTTTCAGCTCTTGATCACTTGCTACTGCTATTTTTGGCTATCATATTTTGTTACTAAGTGCCAATCTCTGTGATAAGCTATTTTTGTATATTATCTCTAATCTTTAAGAAAATCCTGTGAGGTGGCCATTATTTTCATATTTTAAAGATAATAACAGGAAAGTTCAGAAAGATGAAATGCCTTGTCTACAGCCACACAGAGGTGGCAAAACTGGGATCCAAATGCGTATCTGTCTAGCTCAGACACTCTCTTTCTTACTTACATTCTGATCATTTCTTGACAGCTTATCAGAGTATAAATATTAGTAGCCATCTGTATAAATTGGAATCCAATAAAGAGAGATACCACATAGTAATATGAGCAGAGAAAGTATAATATAAGGAATTATTCACCACAACAGAGAATTGGAGTAAAGAATTATCTAGTAAAAAGTGAAGGAGAGTTCTGATAACTCAATGATAAGAAGACAATTCATTTTTAAAAAAAATAGACAAAGGATTTGAACAGATATTTCACCAAAGAAGATATATGAATGACTAATAAGTGCATGAAAAGATGCTCAACATCATCAGTGCCCTGTCTGAAGGCAGCAGTTGCTACTTCACTCCAGTCAACTGCAAGGTGGAAATACAGGTATAGAATTGCCAGATGACCTAGTTGTCCCCCCACCAAAAGCTAGAAATTCAGATTTTTATCTAAGATTTTCCTTTTTCCCATGTTGAAAACAAATTCAAAATATTTCTTAAAACATCACATAGTTGACACAAAGCATATCTACAGTACTGATACGACTTGTTCGTGACTTCCTCCATAGGTTTTCTATCTGGGGAGGGACATGGGAGAAGCAGTGTTTCGGGAAGATATTTCTGGCAGCAGTATGCACAGTCTAGACTGAAGAGGAGAGGGTGAAGCCAAGAAAGACTAGAAACAAGTCCAGGGATGGAAAGGAACAGACCTGACTAGGGTGGTGGCACTGGCACAAAGGAGAGCATGCCATGTTCATCCATCCCTCCACAAAGCAGCTGGACGAGACCCAACCAGAGATGGGATCTCTGTAGCATCATTTTCCAGAGGATCCTGGCACACACCAAGTGCTGCCTCCATTTCAAAGTCCATTCATCTACCGACATTTGCCTACCCTCTCGGCCTTGATCCCACTCTCCTGAGGTGCCTGAGGGATCTTGCCACTGTCCACATGGCACTAAGGAACTCTGCCTGCCAGTCCCAGAACTGCCCTTGTCTCACTCTGTTACCTTATGCTAATGGAAGGCATGGGGAGCCTGTTGCTCCATCTGGGAAATCCTCTGGACCACCCAACCTTCCTCTCAAAGAAAGTAAAGGGAGCAATAAGGAAATATTTGCCAAGCCCTCTACACCCACCTGTTTGCAGAGACAGGGAGAGTTGCCATATTAATTATTAAGCAGACAGATCTGAGCCAAAGAGAGTCATTATTATGCATGGTATGTGGCTGTCTTTGGAATATTCTGCTTGCTTGGTTTCTAATTTCCTTTTCTTACGTGAGTCTTTCTCCCTCATAAATCTTTGCATCTCGGTGTTCTGTTCTCTCCTCCTTTGTGTTCTGAACTAGGAGTTCCCACAAGCCCTCTGTGGTTAAATCTACTCCTCCAAACACCACAGGCTCCAGGCAGCATCGTGCAGGGTTACTGCTCAAGAAGGCGGGTGACACCCTTTGGCCTCCACCCTCTGGAAGGGCCTGCTGAGTGAAGGCCCAGTCAGGGAGGGGAGGGGTGGAGGGGTGTTGAGGAGAGTGAGGTGGGCAGGGAGTCCCTCCACCTCTCCCAGCTGCCCAAGGAAACACTCTCCAACTGTTTCTCTAGAACAAACCAACCAACAAGCGCCAGGAGCTTTCTGTGAATCTGACAGCCGGCTGATCACAGAATCCTCCCAGCAGTGGCACTTAGCCCAGAACTGGCAGCAAGTGCCCTCTAGAGGGAGTCAGAGGCACCTTCTCTGAGAGGCAAATTCTAATGTTCTGCCTGAATTGGGTATTTAGAGGGCCTTAGCAAATGATGCCAATGGGGTGGGGGGGGGGGGAAGGAAAGAAGAGAAAAGTGGGGCAACTGCTGTCTTCATCACTAAACGACAGAGAGAAGGCTTCCTTTGGTATCAAGAGGAGTCTAACAGACTGTGCCATTCAAATTAGGCTACATTTCTGTGGCAGAAGCAGTGCACACAGCAGAACCAGCAGTGGGGCATGAGCTCCACGGGCTCACTCTGGGAATCTGCCTCTAGCACACAAGGTGCCAGGCCTTAATTTGGTCTTCCTGTTGCTCCTGCTTCTGAAATGTGTTGAAGCAGATACAGCTGTTTAAACTGGCATCCCTGTTTATCTTTGTGTTCCCAGTGTCTAGTATTTAAGTACCTGAACTGAATTTAAATTGCCATCAGCTTGTTAACTGCAAAATAATAGAACAATTTCAGGAAGATGGTGGTTGGGGCCGTATTTCGACCACTCCGCTTTCTCATACAGACACCTTGCTCCCCAGGCCTTCTGCCAGATATCAAAAGAAGAGGGTATGTGCTAGGCCTGGTTTTTTATGCCCTGAGGATGAACACAGCGTAGTGAGAAAATCCTGGCTTTTGGAGTCAGACCCGACTGGATTTCAGTATGAGCCCCTCACTTACTAGCTGTGGGACTGGAGACGTTTTTAAAACTTTCTGCACATCAGTTTGCCCATCTTTAAAATGAAAATATTAGTACTTATCTCAGAATCTATATACTTTATTTAACATAATATAAACGATTTAAATCACACATACATATTTAATAACATGGAAAATGCATGATATATTAAGCAAAAAATAAGGTGGTTATGGAACATTGTTATAGACTGAAATAACACCATTGTGTGGCTGCCTCAAGTTTTCTGTGGTGTTTGGGTCCACTGCTACCACATACACATCACACCATGTTGGAAATACATGGATCCACCTAGTACATGGGTCCCTATTCACTCCTGCTGGTTTTCGTCGAGACTACTGCCTCCTGATCTCTACTGCTCTCCAGGGAGGAATCTCTGTGTCTTTTACCATCACCACTTGCGTCCTTTTTTCTTCATAAAAGCATCCTTTGGGGGTTGGCATTCCATGCCAGAGAGTAAGGAATACTGGTGAGCTGATGAGAAGAGCTTTACACTTTACAGTTTCAGGTTTTCTACACATATGAACCAAAGGGAATTAATCTCACCTAAGAAGCAAAAGACTCAACACTGTCACAAATTAATATTTAACCAATAATTATCTCTTCTATAAAATGATAGAAAAAATGCATTGAAATGGGCCTCCTGATGCCCTGTTGTACTCTGTTGACAGTAAAAACTGATTCAACCCTTTGGAAAATTATCCATCAAGAGCACTGAAAATGGCATACCTGGGTGGGCACAGTTACTCATGCCTGTAATCCCAACACTTTGGGAGGCTGAGGCAGGAGAATGGCTTGAGCCCAGGAGTTTGAGACCAGTCTGGGCAACATAGCAAGACTCTGCCTCTACAAAAAAAAGAAAAAAGAAAAACAGCCAGGCATGATGGCATGTGCCTGTAGTCCCAGCTACTTGGGAGGCTCAGGTGGGAGGATTGCTTAAGCCCAGGAATATGAGGCTGCAGTGAGCTATGATCATGTTACTGCACCCCAGCCTGGGTGTCAGAGTGAGACCCTGTCTCAACAACAACAAAAATCTTACTCTGTAAACCAGTAATTCTACACCTGGGAATCTATCCTAAGAAAATAATTCAGAATACATGAAACCCTTTATTGCACAAAGATATTTATTGTAGCATTACTTAAACTAGTGAAAAACTAAAAAAAAAATACTAGAAAAAGTATTAATTGTTCAAGGGATAAGTATATTATGATACACCCAAAGGTTAAAACAGTTACTTACAATTATGGCAAGTGGTCTCCAAACAGTGTGAGCGATGTTTTTCTTTCTACTTGAATATTCACCTCATTCTAGAAGAAGAATAATTTTGAATTTGGAAAAAATAAACTTTATTATTTCAAAAAGAGTTTGGGTTAGGTAATCTCTAAAATCACTTGTCACAGGTTGGGTTCTTTGGAGGCAGATATTGAGTTGAAGTTTGGCTGTAAGATGTTTATTCAGGATCAACACCTGTGAAAGAAAGAAGCCGAGAGTGGATTAAGCAGTGGAAGAAGTTAAACTGCAGTACAGACTCAAGAGAGCTTTAGAACAAACACTACCAACAAGGGTGTTCTACATTGGGTCAAAATGGCCTGGTTTTTATATTCTCACCTCACTTAGACACCAAATGCACCCAAAGGTCATGACCTGAGGTGAGGTGCTTTCTGTGATGAGACCAAATCTGAGAAAGCTACAGCTAGAGGATATCTGCACATTATACTCCCGACAGCTGTAAGTCTTTCCTGGAAAGGAGAAGGAGATCTGAGTGGGGCCTTTCCATGTCTGTTACCTCCCTCCTAGGTCTGTATTCTTGTGCTCCAATTTCATATGCTTATTTGTTGAACAAACACATTAGCAATAATAATACAATCTTATGTAGCACTTTTATAATGCTTTCACATATGGCATGCTTCCCTAATTCACAGTACTGAACCAAGGAGTCTGAAGGATATTTTTTTTTAAAGTACTATACAGATTTTTAATGACATTTGCTTTCACCACACTTCAGTAAGACCGTTTCATCAGAGTAGTTAAAATTGTGAAACAGGTAACATTTGTGCTGCTTCTTCTCAACACATCACTCTCCTCCTCCTACAACTCTTCTCCTTTTCCCTGTCAGATAGTTATAGCTCTAATATTGGTAAAAGTCTCTTCGTTCATTGTAGCATCCTACCCCAAACGCTCCTTCAGGTAGCTCACTCTCTTTTCTAAACTAAACTTCAACTGGCTGAAATTGGAAAATGACCAATACATTTATGCATACATGTTCTATGACTAATGACAATGTGCTATCCTTTTAAACATTTCCTTTTTGCTTTTCAAAAGTAATTCCTGGATATAACACCAAAAGCACAGGCAACAGAAGAAAAAAAGTTGGACTTCAAAATTTAAAACTTGTGTCTCAAAGGACACTACTTTAACAGAGTGAAAAGGCAACTCACAGAATGGCAGAAATATTTGCAAATCGTACATTAAATACTTGATAAGAGATACCTGGACTATATAAAGAGCTCCTGCAACTCAAAAGCAAAACAGACAATCCAATTCAACACTGGGCAAGGGACTTAAACAGACATTTCTCCAAAAAAGATATACAAATGAAAAGATTCTCAGCCTCACTAATCATTAGGAAAATTGCAAATTGAAGCCAATGAGATACCACATCATACCCATTAGGATCGCTGTTATTTAAGAAAAACAAAAACAGAAAATAACAAGTGTTGTCAAGGCTGTGGAATAATTGGAACCCTTGTGTATTGCTGGTGGGAATGTGAAATGGTGTAGCCGCTATGGAAAACATTATGGTTGCTCCTTAAAGAGTTAAACATAGAATTACCACATGATCCAGCAATCCCACTTCTGGGTATGTACCCAAAAGAATGGAAAGCAAGAACTCAAACAGACATTTGTACACTCGCGTTCATAGCAACATTACTTACAATAGCCAAAAGATAGGAAAAAAACCCAAATGTCCATCAACAAAATGTGATATGTACATACAGTAGAATATTGTTCTGCCTTAAAAGGGAAATAAATTCTGATACATGCTACAGCATGGATGAAACCTGGAGACATTCTGCTACATTAAGTAATCCAAACACAAAAGGACAAATATTGTATGAGTGCACTTATATGAGATACCTAGAGTAGTCAAACTCATAAAGACAGAACACAGAAAGGTGGTTGCCAGGGTCTGGGGGAGGAAGGAGTCAGTGGTTCTTGTTTGATATGATGGAAATTTCTGGAGATGAATGGTAGCGCTAGTTGCACAATATGGTGGAAGTATTTAACGTCACTAAACTTTACTCTCAAAAGTGGTTAAAATAGTAAATTTCATGTTACATATATTTTACAATTTCTTAAAAAAAAAAAAAGTGATTCCCACTGACTGGCAAGGCTGTGAGGCCATTGGGGTATAAGCTCTTTGAAAGCATGGGCTACATGGCATAGTACCCAGAATTTGAAATCAGACAGTCATGAGTCCTAGTCCTCTCTCTAATACATATATTAGCAATGAGAATTTGAGTAACATACGCCAACTTCCCAAGCCATAATTTCCTTATCTCTAAAGTGGAGTTTATTATAACTACTGTAATGGTCTCTGTCTATCCAGTATCCATTTTCCTTTCACATAATAGGATGCCAAATAACCCTAGAGAACTACTCTTTCTTCACCCTTAGCCCATAAGGTTTAATTGGCTGAGTCCACTCTCTAGAAATTAAAGAGGGCGGCCGGGCGTGGTGGCTCACGCCTGTAATCCCAGCACTTTGGGAGGCCAAGGCAGGTGGATCATGAGGTCAGAAGTTCGAGACCAGCCTGACCAACATGGTGAAACCCTGTCTCTACTAAAAATACAAAAATTAGCCAGGCATGGTGGTGCGCACCTATAATCCCAGCTACTCAGGAGGCTGTGGCAGAAGAATCACTTGAACCCGGGAGGCAGAGGTTGCAGTGAGCCGAGATCGCGCCACTGCACTCCAGCCTCGTGACACAGCGAGAGTTCGTCTCAAAAAATCTATAAATAAATTTAAAAAAAAATAAAGAGGGCATATGATCCAAGTCTAGTCAATTAGTATATTTCCTCCCTTTGGGCACAGCCCAAAGGTTCAGGAATGGGCTTGAGATCTGAGGAAGTTCAACAGAGGCAATCCCAAAACTTTTGCTGGAGCAGCTAGAAAGAATCTTTCTCTTTTGACAACGGCTGCCAACAAGATAGAAGGTAATTGTGGAGGTCCTGGCAGCCACTAATGACTATGAAGGGAAAGCCTACCAGAGAATAAAGAAGACACAGGAAAAACAGAGCCAAGAGATGGAGAGAGAGATAGCATCAAGATAGGATCATCCAGTTCCGGGATCCAGCAGCACCTGAAGTCTACATCTGTATATTTTGGATACATGAGCCAATACATTTGATTTTCTTTTGTTTTATGTCATTAAGTTGTCTTTTTATCTCTTGCAACCAGAAAAATCCTGACTAATACACTTTTCTTTGTTATTGGAGGAAGTAAATGTAATAATTATACAGCAGCCTGGCACATTGTACTTTGTCCTATTCACCTCTGAATCCCACCCAGAACATGGTAAGTGCCCAACAAATTTTGTTAGATGGATAGAGTCATGAGAACACAAAATTGGGAATTCTGTGTCTGACCCACATTGTACAAACTCAGAGTATGAGTATAAACCTAGCAAAGCATTGTGCTTCCATGGGTAGTGAGTTCCCTCTTTCATGAAGCTGGAACTGGCATGCTGTGCTGGCAGACTAACACTCTACCAGTATAGGGTCATCACTTCAGAATAATTAAACTGAACACTTATTTAGTGCTTACTATGAGCAAAGCACTGATGAAAAGAACGGTGAACACAAACACACAAATGCAATCAAACACATAAGGTTTTTTAGAGATGATCACCTGCCATGGTTTGAATGTATCTCTCAAAGTTCACGTGTTGCAAACTTAATCCCCAGTTGACCTATGTTGAGAGGTGAGATCTTTAAGAGGTGATTAAGTCATGAGTGCTTTGCTCTGACAGATTAATGCCATTAGGAGTAGGTTCCTGATATAAAGGAATCTTCCCCGCCTGCTCTCTTGCGTGCTTTCTTGCCCTTCAGTCTTCTACCAGGGGACGATGCAGCACAAAGGCTCTTCCCAGATGCCACTGTCTTGATACTGGACTTCCCAGCCTACACAATTGTGAGAAATAAATTCCTCGTCTTTATAAATTAACCAGTATGTGGCATTCTATAATACCAACCTAAAAGAAACCAAGACAGCACTTAAGGATTGGAGTGTAGTAAATGGAAGTTTGTCACTCTGCCTATGGAACCAGGGAAGGCATTTCTCAGGGAAGGTGGCCTCGAAAATGAGCTGGGTCTCAAAAATGAATATGCACATACACTAACATTGCCTAGGAAAAGAATACCTATGAGCAGATATAGCCTGTCCTGTTTTGGGATTGCAGGAGAGTGGGCCCATTTAGCACTCCTATATAAATTAGCCTCTGGAAGGGGCTTGAGAAATTAGGCATTAGTTTATTTTAGTTTGTTTTTTCCACCAATTCTACCCACTTCCTCCTTTGGGAAAAAAAAATCTTCCCCTATGGCAAACAATATAATGTTAGTTAAAAAATCATCACATCAAAGTATGACGCTTGTAATTATTTGAAAAACAGTTTAATAAACTAAGCTCTGCAGCTGGAGGAGGGATAGGGATTGATTTCCAGGTAATTTAAGGGATCCTGAGCACATAATTATAACACAGCTGTTTCTAGGACTCGGAGAACTAGTCTTTCCAAGGCAAATGTCCCATTGGTTTATCCTGGCAAAAGCTCTGGGCTTCTCGATGAAGCAGTGACTGTGGGGTTAGATGAGTAACAGTGGATTGGATCCTTAAAATCACCACATCTCACCTTGAATGAGCCATAGCTGCAGAAAGAGTATTTCATTAAGGAAAAAGCCATATTTCCTACCCAAGAGGTAGAGTGACTTCATGGATTTAAAACCACAAGGTACTAAAATAACATTATCTGACAGAAAGGTAGAGAGGGCTCCTGAACTTAGAAATACTTGGACTGAGAGTCTGAGTGTCTTGATGTAATAATGATCTAGGCTGCCATTTTCTCTTATTAGCCTAGTTACTAGCAAACTATGGATCCCTCAAAAATCAATTCAGTACCATATGACCTGCCAATTCTACTCCTGGGTATATACCCAAGAGAACTGAAAACTTGCTCATAAAAGACTTGTACATGGATGTTCATAGCAGCATTATTCACAATAGCCTTTATTCACATAGCATTACATAATACTATGTGAATAGCATAGAATAATGTGCTATGTGAATACCATTATTCGCATAGCACATTATTCACAATGCCTATCAACAGATAAATGGATAAATAAAATGTACATTATAATGTGGAATATTATTCAGTCATAAAAATGAAGTACCAATTCATGCTACAACGCAAAGCTTAAAAACATTACACATTATGCTAAGTGCAAGAAGTCAGACACAAAATGCCACATATTGGATGATTCCATTTATATGAAATGCCTAGAATTAGGGAATCTATAGTGACAGAAAGTAGGTTACTGGTTGCTAGGGGTTCAGGGAAGGGAAGAATGAAGAGTGACTGCAAATGGGCTTGGGGTAATAAATGTGTTCTGGAATTAGATAGTGGTAATGATTGCGTGATTTTGTGAACATACTAAAAATCAGTGAATTGTAATCTTCAAAAGGGTGAATTTTATGGTACACAAATTTTAGCTCATTTAAAATACAAAACAATTCAGACATATCCAACCTCATGAAGACGTCCCTGAGCCTCATGGTTAGAACTAACTGTTCCCTCCTGTGCACAACTTTTAGATCACACTTTTATTGTGGACACATGCAATTTTTCATATATGCCAGCCTCCTCTGATAATAGTAAGCTCTTCAGAAGCAGGATTATGTCTTGTCTATGTCTGTATCCTCAACTGGACACAGTGCTTGAAATTCAGCACATATTCAATAAATATACGTTGAATTGAAGAGATTATTTTCCAAGACTTTTACAATCAGTAATATTGAACAATCCATTTATAAATATAATAAATAGTACATATAAACTGTGTGTAAGTCTTTTGTGATATAAAAATGAAAGAGGCATAGTCTCTACCTTTGAGGAACTTATACATTTTTTATAAAAATAAGTAGACTTAAATAACTACAAAACAAGGAAGAAAATAAGTGCTATGTGAACGGCATAATGATCCACACCTAATAGTTCAAAGAAGTAAAAATTACTACCTGAGCATGATGGGGAAGATTTTTTAAAAAGATAGCTGTATGAAAGTGAGCTTTAGGGATATTACAAGCTGTTAAAATGAAAGCTTCAGCTAAGGCACATTACAGAGCTATGTGTTGGACCGAAATGCAAACACTTTCAAAGTAGGTGGTAAAAAGGGGTGGAGGGGTTGGTAATTCTTTTTTTATTAATTTTTTCTTTGAGATGGAGTCTTTCTCTGTCACCATCCTGGAGTAGTGGTGTGATCTCAGCTCAATACAACCTCCGCCTCCTGTGTTCAAGCGATTCTCCTGCCTCAGCCTCCCAAGTAGCTGAGACCACAGGTGCGTGCCACCACGCCTGGCTAATTTTTGTATTTTTAGTACAGACAGGGTTTCACCATGTTGGCCAGCATAGTCTCGATCACTTGACCTCATGATCTGCCCGCCTTGGCCTCCCAAAGTGCTGGGATTACAGGCATGAGCCACCATGCCTGGCCCTGGGTTGGTAACTCTTAAATGGTTATCCACACTCATGGCGTAAAGGGATGCTGAATTGGAGATCAAGAAGATTTTTGAGAAGGATTTCTTTGGAGAGAAGTATTGGGTTCCAAGAATTCTATCCTTCTCATTACGGGGGAAAAAGAGGAGAAGAGAAAGAGGAGTGGAGAGGAGGGGGGAGGGGAGGGGAGGGAAAGGGGGAGAAACAGGGTAGGGGTGGGAAGGAGGGATATCTACTCCTTAAATCAAACCAAAGGACAGAACTTTTATGGAACCATCTGTGGAGCTTAATATGTGACTTCTAAAGTTTGAGGGACACAGGGGACTTCTGACTGGTTCATACTTGAGAAATCTAAATCCAGAGTGCTGAGTTGTGGGGAAGGGGCTGCACTCCCAGAGTTTTCCTGGACAAACATGTTTCCTATGGACCAGATGTGGCCCAAGAGGGAAAGGGAGTTGTGTGCTGTTGCTTAGCCCCTGTTTATAATTACCTCCTGCAGGAGTGAGGAGCCTCAATAAAGGAAAGCTGGAGATGAACTGCTGCTGAATACCTAAGGCTGCAGAAAGGTGGGGAAAAGGAAGAGTCTCAGAGCAGCCCATGAAAATCCCTTAAAAGAGCAATCAGCTTTAAACATCTGCAAAGGCCAGAGAGCACCAACTTGATCACCTGCACAGCACCAGTCAACTAAGAACTTTGTTAGTATTCCTTCTTTGATCTCCCTTCCTAAGCTCCAGATCCTAGAGTGATCAGAATCAGCTTTAGAAAGATGGTAAAAGGAGAAGAATTGTGAGATTATCCCCTACCCCACTTTCAAATTTCAGACTTCTAGCCTGTGGCCAGTACAAACTGGAGGAGAGGAGGAGAAATTTCAAGGTTAAAATTATCATTCTTACCTATGACTGCCATTTTAATTCCTGATTTCCAGCATGTTTTGTGACTTTAAAAATGGCTGAGTACCTTTAATATCTCTGAGGGGCAACCTCTGTTTTTTCTAGGGTCAAGGAGAACAGCTCCTCAGTGAGGATTTAAAAAGATAGTCAGAAACGAATTTGCTTTAAGATTCCATTCTACTAGTTGTGTTTGTTTCATATACACATTACAGATAGAAATAGGAAAAGGGGTCTTGATCAAAGGAATCGAGGTAGCCAGATCCAAGGTCTATTTGGAAAAGGACACACAGATAAAAACATCTACCTCTGGGATGGAAATAGTGGATGTAGATGGGAGGCTGATTGAAAGGACCTCCAGTACCAAACTGAAGTGTCATTTAAATACGGGAGTATAATTTCAGTATATTTTGGTATTTCGGTATATTTTGTATTGACATATTTTCAGTACTTGAGATCAGTAAAATTAAGTATTTAATACTCGTAATTATTTATTTCTTTACCTTAATTGACCAGTAAAAATTGTATGTGTTTGTGGTATACAACATGATGTTTTGTTGTTGTTGTTGTTGTTGTTGTTGTTGCCATGTCCAATAGTTTTTTTTTTTTTTTTTAATACTTTAAGTTCTAGGGTACATGTGCACAACGTGCGGGTTTGTTACATATGTATACTTGTGCCATGTTGGTGTGCTGTACCCATCAACTCGTCAGCACCCATCAACTCGTCATTTACATCAGGTATAACTCCCAATGCCATCCCTCCCCCCTTCCCCCTCCCCACAATAGGCCCTGGTGTGTGATGTTCCCCTTCCCAAGTCCAAGTGATCTCATTGTTCAATTCCCACCTATGAGTGAGAACATGCGGTGTTTGGTTTTCTGTTCTTGTGATAGTTTGCTGAGAATGATGGTTTCCAGCTGCATCCATGTCCCTACAAAGGACACAAACTCATCCCTTTTTATGGCTGCATAGTATTCCATGGTGTATATGTGCCACATTTTCTTAATCCAGTCTGTCACTGATGGACATTTGGGTTGATTCCAAGTCTTTGCTATTGTGAATAGTGCCGCAATAAACATACATGTGCGTGTGTCTTTATAGCAGCATGATTTATAATCCTTTGGGTATATACCCAGTAATGGGATGGCTGGGTCATACGGTATTTCTAGTTCTAGATCCTTGAGGAATCGCCATACTGTTTTCCACAATGACAACATGATATTTTAATATGTGTATACATTGTGAAATGGCTGAATCAACCTAATTAACCATCACCTAAATATCTATCATCTAAGATACTTATTTCTTGTGGTGAGAATATTTAAAATCTATTCTCAACAATTTTCAATTATATAATATATCATCATTAACTATAGTCAACAAGGTGAACAATGTATCTTCTGAACGTATTCCTCCTGTCTACCTGAAATTTTGTGTCCTTTGACTAATATCTCCCCAATCCTCCCATCCCTCAGCCTCTGGTAAGTATCACTTTACTCATTTCTATAAGTTTGAGAGTTTTTTTTAAGAGATGGGGCCTCACTATGTTGCCCAGGCTGGAGCGCAGTGGCTATTCACAGGCACCATCCTACCACTGATAAGCACAGTATATTTGACCTGCTCCATTTCTGACCTGGGCTGGTTCACCCCTCCTTAGACAACCTAGGGGTCCCCTGCTTTCAAAAACGTCACCTAAATGATAAACTTAGTGTAGACACCCTATTGGCATAGCAGACTACAGCCCAGAACTGCTGGACTTAAGCAATCATCCTGCCTCAGCCTCTGGATTAGCTGGACTACAGGCATGTGCCACTTAGCCACTGGCTAAGTTTGAGTTTTTAAACACTCCACATATGAGATTATGTGGTATTTGTCATTCTGTGCCTGACTTATTTCACTTAACATAATGTCCTCCAAGTTCATCCATGTTGTCATAAATGAGAGGATTGTTTTTATTTTCTAGGCTGAATAGTATTCCATTATGTATGTATAACACATTTTCTTTATCCAGTCATCCCCTGATGGACACTTAGGTTGGTTCCGTATCTTGAACATTGTGAATAATGCCGCAGTGAACATGGCATTGTAGGTGCCTCTTCAACATACAGATTTTATTTCTTTTGGGTATAGACCCAGGAGGGGGATTGTGGGATCATATGGTACTGTAGTCCAATTTTTAATTTTTTGAGGAAACCTCATACTGCTTTCTGTAATGGCTACACCAATTTACACGCCCACCAAGTGTACAAGGGTTTTCTTTTCTTCACATCCTCAACACTTATCTTTCATCTTTTTTGATAGTAGTCATTCTAACAAGTGTGATATAATATCTTATTGTGGCTTTGATTTGTGTTTCCCTGGTGACTAGTGGTTTTTTGTTTTTGTTTTTGTTTTGTTTTGTTTTTTTGAGATGGAGTCTTGGTCTGTCACCCAGGCTGGAGTGCAGTGGTGTGATCTTGGCTCACTACAACCTCTGACTCCTGGGCTCAAGAGATTCTTCTGCTTCAGTCTCCCCAGTAGCTGGGACTACAGGCGCCCACCACCACGTCCAGCTAATTTTTGTATTTTTAGTAGAGATGGGGTTTCACTGTATTGGCCAGGCTGGTCTCGAGCTCCGGACCTTGTGATCCACCCACCTTAGACTCCCAAAGTCCTGGGATTATAGGCATGAGCCACCACGCTCCGCCTGATTAGTGTTATTGAGCATTTTTTCATATACTAGTGGATATCTGTATGTCTTCTTTTGAAAAATGTCTATTCAGGTCCCTTGCCCATTTTTTATTTGGGTTATTTGTTTTCCTACTATTGAATTGTTTGAGTTCCTTATATATTTTGTATATTAACCTCTTATTGGATGTACAGCTTGCAAATATATCCTGTCATTCTACATGTTGTCTCTTCACTCTGTTGATTGTTTCCTTTGCTATGTAGAAGTTTTTAGTTTGATGTAATTCCATCTGTCTACTTTCACTTTTGTTGCTTTTGCTTTTGGGATCATATCAAAATAATCTTTGCCCAAACCAATGTCTTGGAGATTTTTGTCCACTGATTTTACAGTTTCAAGTTTTACATTTAAGATTTTAATTCATTTTGAGTTAATTTTGTATAAATATATGGTGTGAGAGGAGGATCTAATTTTATTCTTCTGCTTGTGGATATCCAGTTTCCCTAGCACCATTTATTGAAGGAGGTATTCTTTCTCCATTTTGTGTTCTTGGCAACTTTATCAAAAATCAATTGACTATAAATGCATGGATTTATTTTTGAGCTCTCTCTTCCATTTCATTGGTCTATGTGTCTGTTTTTATATCAGTACAATACACTTTTGATTCTTCTAGTTTTGTGTAAATTTTGATTCTTCTAGTTTTGTAGTAAATTTTCAAGGCAACTAGTGTGATGGCTCTGGCTTTGTTCTTTTGGCTTACAATTGGTTTGGCTATTTGGGGTCTTGGGGTCTTTTATGTTTCCATATACATTTTAGGTTTTTTTCCTATTTCTGTGAAAAATGTCATTAAAATTTTGATAGAGATTTCATTGAATCTGTGGATTGCCTTGGGTGGTGTCTTAGTCCATTTGTGTTGCTATAAAGGAATACCTGAGGCTGGTAATTTATGAAGAAAAGAGGTTTATTTGGCTTATAGTTCTGCAGGCTGTACAAGAAGCATAGTGATAACATCTGCTTCTGAAGAGGGCATCAGGATGCTTTCATTCATGGTTGAAGGTGAAGAGGAGCCAGTGTATGCAGAGATCACATGGCAAGAGAAGAAGCAAGAAAGAGAGGCAGGAGGCGACAGCCTCTTTTTCACAATTAGCTCTCATGAGAACTAACAGAGTGAGAATGCACTCACCGTTTGCCTATAACATGATCTTATATCCCCATAGGGAGGGCATTAATCTATTCCCGAGGAATCTACCCTCATGACCCAAACACCTCCCATTAGGCCCCACCTCCATCTTTGGGGATCAAATGTCAACATGAGATTTAGAGGAGACAAACATTCAAACTCTAGCAGGCAGTACAGAATTAATAATATTAATTCTTCCAATCTATGAACACAGGACATCTTTTCATTTATTTGTGTTTTCTTCTGTTTCTTTCATCAATGTTTTATAATTTTCAGTGTACAGATATTTCACCTCCTTAGTTAAGTTTATTCCAACGTATTTTATTTTTTCTAGCTATTGTAAATGGGATTGTTTTCTTGATTTCTTTTTTTGAATAGTTTGTTATTAGTGTGTAGAAACCTGCTGATCATATGTTGATTTTGCCTCCTGCAACTTTACTAAATTTGTTTGCTAGTTCTAACAGTTTTTGGTAGTCTTTAATGTTTTCTTTATATAAGATCATATCACCTGTAAACAGAGACAATTTAACTTATTTTTTCCCAATTTGGATACATTTTATTCTTTTTCTTGCCTAATTGCTCTGGCTAGGACTTCTAGTACCATATTGAATAAAAGTGGTGAGAGTGGGCATCCCTGTATTAGTCCTGGTCTTAGAGAAAAAGCTTTCAACTTCTCACCATTGAATATGTTATCTACGGGCTTATTGTATATGATCTTTATTGTATTGAGGTACATTCCTTCTATTTCTAATTTGTTGAATGATTTTTATCATAAAGGGATACTGAATTTTGTCAAATGCCTTTTCCGCATCTATTGAGATGATCATTATGGTTTTTGTCCTTCATCTGTTATTGATTCGTATATGTTGAACCCTTCCTGCATCCCAGGGATAAATCCCACTTGATCATGGTAAATGATCCATTTATTTATTTATTTATTTATTTATCTGAGATGGAGTCTTGCTCTGTCACCCAGGCTAGAGTACAGTGGTGCAATCTTGGCTCACTGCAACCTCCCTCTCCCAGGTTTTCTTTCTTCCTTCCTTTCTTTTTTTTTTTTTGAGATGGAGTCTCACTCTGTTGCCCAGGCTGGAGTGCAGTGGTGCAATCTCAGCTCCTTTTAAGCTCTGCCTTCGGGTTCACGCCCATTCTCACCTCAGCCTCCCCAAGTAGCTGCGACTGCAAGGCACCCTGCTGCGCCCAGCTAATTTTCAAGCTCTGCCTTCCGGGTTCACGCCATTCTCCTGCCTCAGCCTCCCAAGTAGCTGCGACTACAGGCACCCACCAACACACCCAGCTAATTTTTTGTATTTTTAGTAGAGACGGGGTTTCAGTGTTAGCCAGGATGGTCTTGATCTCCTGACCTCGTGATCCACCCGTATTGGCCTCCCAAAGTGCTGGGATTACAGGCATGAGCCACCGTGTCTGGCCTCCCAAGTTCAAGTGATTCTTCTGCCTCAGCCTCCCAAGTAGCTGGGAGTACAGGCGTGGGCCACCACGCCCAGCTACTTTTTTGTATTTTTAGTAGAGATGGGGTTTTAACATGTTGGCCAGTCTGGTCTTGAACTCCTGACCTCAGGTGATCCACCCGCTTTGGCCTCCCAAGTGATTAATGATCCTTTTAATGTGCTGCTGAATTTCATTTGCCAGTATTTTGTTGAAAACATTTATATCTATGCTCAGCAGGGATATTGGTTTGTAACTTTTTTTCTCATGGTGCCTTTGTCTAACTTTGGTATCAGGGTATTGCTGGCCTTGTAAAATGACTCTAGAAGTTGTCCCTCTGTCATAGTCTGTTCAGGCTCCTATAGCAAAATACCTTAGACTGGGTGATTAATAAACAACAGAAATGCATTGCTTATAGTTCTGGATGCTAGGAAGTCCAAAATCAAGATGTCAGTACATTTGATGTCTGGTAAGAACTTGCTCTGCTTTAAAGATAGTACCTTTCATTGCATTCTCACATGGCAGAAGGGGCAAACATGATCCCTCCATCTCTTTCACAAGGGCACTACTTCCATTCACAAGGGCAGAGCCCTCATGACTTAACCACATCCCCAAAGGCCCTACCTCTTAATACTATCACATTGGGGATTATATTTAAATATATGAATTTTGCAGGGAAGCCAACATTCAGACCATAGTACCCTTCCATTTAATTTTTTGGAAGAGTTTGAGAAGAATTGTTATTAGTTCTTTAAATGTTAACTAAAATTCAGCAATGAAGCCATCAGGTTTCAGGCTTTTCTTTGATGGAAGACTTTTTGTTACTGATTCAATCTCCTTACTCATTATTCTGTTCAGATTTTCTATTTCCTCAAGATTTAGTCTTAATAGGTTATATGTCTAATAATTATCAATTTTTATAGGTTATACAATTTTCAGGCATATAACTGCACATAGCAGTCTCTTATGATACTGTGTATTTCTATGGTATAATATCAATTATAATGTCTCCTCTTTTATTCCTAATTCTATTTATTTGAGTCTTTTTATCTTGGCTAGTCTAGCTAATGGTTTGTCAGTTTCTTTTCTCTTTGCAAAAAAACAGCTCTTAGTTTAGTTTACCTTTTCTATTGTTTTCTAGTCTCTATTTCATTCATTTCTGATCTGACCATTTCATTCCTTTTACTAATTTTGGGATTGGTTTATTCTTTTTTTTTTTTGTAGTTCCTTGCGGTGTAACATTAGGTGATGTATTTCTTCTTTTTTGATGTAGGCATTTATTGCCATCTATAAATTTTGGTATACTGCATGTCCATTTTCATTTGTCTCAAGATATTTTTCAATTTCTATTTTAATTTGCTCTTTGACCCATTGGTTGTTTAGAAGCATGTTGCTTAATTTCCACATATTTGTGAATTTTCTGAAATTTCTTCTCTTATTGATTTCTAGTTTCATACCATTGTCATTGGAAAAGCTACTTGATATGCTTCTATCCTCTTAAATTTGCTAAGACATGTTTTATAGCCAAACATATGATCTATCCTGGAGAATATTGCAATGCACTTGAGAAGAATGTGTGTTCTGCTGCTATTGTATGGAATATTCTATAAATGTTTATTAGGTCCATTTGGTCTAAAGTGTAGTTCAAGTTCAATGTTTCCTTATTGATTTTCTGTCTGGATGATCTATCCATTGTTGAAAGTAGGGTATTTAAGTCCCCTGCTACTACTGTATTGCAATCCATCTCTCTCTTCAGATTTATTAATATATTTGCCTTATATATTTAGGTGCTCCAATGTTGGAACATATATATTTACAATTGTTATATGTTTGATGATCCCTTTATTATTGTATATTGACTTCCATTGTCTCCTTTTACAGCTTTTGACTTAAAGTCTATTTTATCTGCTATAAGTATAGCTACCCTCACTCTCTTTTGGTTTTCATTTGCATGGAATATTTTTTTCCATCCTTTTACTTTCAATTCATATGTGTCCTTACAAGTGAAGTGAGTTTCTTGTAGGCTGTGTATATTTGGTCTTCTTTTCTTATCCATTCAGCCACTCTATGTCTTTCGATTGCATAATTTACTCCATTTACATTTAATTAATGATAGGTAAAAACTTACTACTTCCATTTTGTTAATTGTTTTCTGGTTGTTTTGTAGATCCTTTGTTTCTTTTTTCTCCCTTGATGTCTTCTTTTGTGATTAGATGATTTTCTCCAACGGTATGCTTTGATTCCTTTTTATCTTTTACGTATCTACTACAATATAATTTTTTGCTTTGTGGCTACCATGAGGCTTACATAAAACATCTTATAGCCATAAAAGGCAATTTTAAGCAAATAAGAAGTTAATATTAACTACATAAAATAACTACACTTTTACTTTACCCACTCACATATTCTGTTTTTGAGGTCACAATTCACATAGTTTACACTGTATATCCCTTAAAAATTATTGTTGCTATTATTTTTAATACTTGTTTTTTAACCTTCACACTAAAGATATAAGTGATTTACATACCACCATTACAGTGTTATAGTGTTCTGAACTTGACTGTGTACTTAATTTTACCAGTGAGCTTTATTCTTTCATATGTTGCGTTACCATTAATAATTAGCATCCTTTTTGCTCTGTGTGAAGAATTCCCTTTAGCATTTCTTGTAAGACAGATCATGTGGAATGAACTCACTGAGCTTTTGTTAATCTGGAAAAGTTTTCACCATTCTTTTATTTCTGAAGGACAGCTTTGCTTTGCTGGGTATAGTATTTTTGGTTGATAGTGGGTTTTTTTTTTTTTTTCCCTTCAGCACTTTTAATATATTATCCCAATATTTCTTGGCCTGCAGGGTTTCTCCTGAGGTATCCACTGATAGCCTTTAATTTTTTTTATTTTTTATTTTATTTTATTTTACTATTTATTATTATACTTTAAGTTCTAGGGTACGTGTGCATAACGTGCAGGTTTGTTACATATGTATACTTGTGCCATGTTGGTGTGCTGCACCCATCAACTCGTCAGCACCCATCAACTCGTCATTTACATCAGGTATAACTCCCAATGCCATCCCTCCCCCCTCCCCCCTCTCCACAATAGGCCCTGGTGTGTGATGTTCCCCTTCCCAAGTCCAAGTGATCTCATTGTTCAATTCCCACCTATGAGTGAGAACATGCGATGTTTGGTTTTCTGTTCTTGCGATAGTTTGCTGAGAATGATGGTTTCCAGCTGCATCCATGTCCCTACAAAGGACACAAACTCATCCTTTTTTATGTCTGCATAGTATTCCATGGTGTATATGTGCCACATTTTCTCAATCCAGTCTGTCACTGATGGACATTTGGGTTGATTCCAAGTCTTTGCTATTGTGAATAGTGGCACAATGAACATATGTGTGCATGTGTCTTTATAGCAGCATGATTTATAATCCTTTGGGTATATACCCAGTAATGGGATGGCTGGGTTGTATGGTACTTCTAGTTTTAGATCCTTGAGGAATCACCATACTGTTTTCCATAATGGTTGAACTAGTTTACAATCCCATCAACAGTGTAAAAGTGTTCCTGTTTCTTCACATCCTCTCCAGCACCTGTTGTTTCCTGACTTTTTAATGATTGCATTCTAACTGGTGTGAGATGGTATCTCATTGTGGTTTTGATTTGCATTTCTCTGATGGCCAGTGATGACAAGCATTTTTTCATGTGTCTGTTGGCTATATGAATGTCTTCTTTTGAGAAGTGTCTGTTCATATCCCTTCCCACTTTTTGATGGGGTTGTCTGTTTTTTTCTTGTAAATTTGTTTGAGTTCTTTGTAGGTTCTGGATATTAGCCCTTTGTCAGATGAGTAGATTGCAAAAATGTTCTCCCATTCTGTAGGTTGCCTGTTCACTCTGATGGTAGTTTCTTTGGCTGTGCAGAAGCTCTTGAGTTTAATTAGATCCCATTTGTCAATTTTGGCTTTTGTTGCCATTGCTTTTGGTGTTTTAGACATGAAGTCCTTGCCCATGCCTATGTCCTGAATGCTATTACCTAGGTTTTCTTCTAGGGTTTTTATGGTATTAGGTCTAACATTTAAGTCTTTAATCCATCTTGAATTAATTTTCGTATAAGGAGTAAGGAAAGGATCCAGTTTCAGCTTTCTACTTATGGCTAGCCAATTTTCCCAGCACCATTTATTAAATAGGGAATCTTTTCCCCATTTCTTGTTTTCCTCAGGTTTGTCAAAGATCAGATGGCTGTAGATGTATGGTATTATTTCTGAGGACTCTGTTCTGCTCCATTGGTCTATATCTCTGTTTTGGTACCAGTAACGTGCTGTTTTGGTTACTGTAGCCTTGTAGTATAGTTTGAAGTCCGGTAGCATGATGCCTCTAGCTTTGTTCTTTTGACTTAGGATTGTCTTGGCAATGTGGGCTCTTTTTTGGTTCCATATGAACTTTAAAGCAGTTTTTTCCAGTTCTGTGAAGAAACTCATTGGTAGCTTGATGGGGATGGCACTGAATCTATAAATTACCTTGGGCAGTACGGCCATTTTCACGATATTGATTCTTCCTATCCATGAGCATGGTATGTTCTTCCATTTGTTTGTGTCCTCTTTTATTTCACTGAGCAGTGGTTTGTAGTTCTCCTTGAAGAGGTCCTTTACATCCCTTGTAAGTTGGATTTCTAGGTATTTTATTCTCTTTGAAGCAATTGTGAATGGAAGTTCATTCATGATTTGGCTCTCTGTTTGTCTGTTACTGGTGTATAAGAATGCTTGTGATTTTTGCTTACAAAGAGACTTAGACTCCCATATAATAATAATGGGAGACTTCAACACCCCACTGTCAATATTAGACAGATCAATGAGACAGAAAGTTAACAAGGATATCCAGGAATTGAACTCATCTCTGCACCAAGCGGACCTAATAGACATCTACAGAACTCTCCACCCCAAATCAACAGAATATACATTCTTCTCAGCACCACATCACACTTATTCCAAAATTGACCACATAATTGGAAGTGAAGCACTCCTCAGCAAATGTACAAGAACAGAAATTATAACAAACTGTCTCTCAGATCACAGTGCAATCAAACTAGAACTCAGGACTAAGAAACTCAATCAAAATTGCTCAACTACATGGAAACTGAACAACCTGCTCCTGAATGACTATTGGGTACATAACGAAATGAAGGCAGAAATAAAGATGTTCTTTGAAACCAATGAGAACAAAGATACAATATATCAGAATCTCTGGGACACATTTAAAGCAGTGTGTAGAGGGAAATTTATAGCCCTAAATGTCCACAAGAGAAAGCTGGAAAGATCTAAAATTGACACTCTAACATCACAATTAAAAGAACTAGAGAAGCAAGACAAACACATTCAAAAGCTAGCAGAAGGCAAGAAATAACTAAGATCAGAGCAGAACTGAAGGAGATAGAGACACAAAAAACCCTCCAAAAATCAATCAATCTAGGAGCTGGTTTTTTGAAAAGATCAACAAAATTGATAGACTGCTAGCAAGACTAATAAAGAAGAAAACAGAGGAACCAAATAGATGCAATAAAAAATGATAAAGGGGATATCACCACCGACCCCACAGAAATACAAACTACCATCAGAGAATACTATAAACACCTCTATGCAAATAAACTAGAAAATCTAGAAGAAATGGATAATTTCCTGGACACTTACACTCCCCCAAGGCTAAACCAGGAAGAAGTTGAATCCCTGAATAGACCAATAGCAGGCTCTGAAATTGAGGCAATATTAGCCTACCAACCAAAAAAAGTCCAGGACCAGATGGATTCACAGCTGAATTCTACCAGAGGTACAAGGAGGAGCTGGTACCATTCCTTCTGAAACTATTCCAGTCAATAGAAAAAGAGGGAATCCTCCCTAACTCATTTTATGAGGCCAACATCATCCTGATACCAAAGCCTGACAGAGACACAACAAAAAAGAGAATTTTAGACCAATATCCCTGATGAACATCGATGCAAAAATCCTCAGTAAAATACTGGCAAACCGAATCCAGCAGCACATCAAAAAGCTTGTCCACCATGATCAAGTGGGCTTCATCCCTGGGATGCAAGGCTGGTTCAACATACGCAAATCAATAAATGTAATCCAGCATATAAACAGAACCAAAGACAAAAAAAACATGATTATCTCAATAGATGCAGAAAAGGCCTTTGACAAAATTCAACAGCGCTTCATGCTAAAAACTCTCAATAAATTCGGTATTGATGGAACGTATCTCAAAATCATAAGACCTATTTATGACAAACCCACAGCCAATATCATACTGAATGGGCAAAAACTGGAAGCATTCCCTGTTGAAACTGGCACAAGACAAGGATGCCCTCTCTCACCACTCCTATTCAACATAGTGTTGGAAGTTCTGGCTAGGGCAATCAGGCAAGAGAAAGAAATAAACGGTATTCAGTTAGGAAAAGAAGAAGTCAAATTGTCCCTGTTTGCAGATGACATGATTGTATATTTAGAAAACCCCATCATCCCAGCCCAAAATCTCGTTAAGCTGATAAGCAACTTCAGCAAAGTCTCAGGATACAAAACTAACGTGCAAAAATCACGATAGTCTTTTAAGAATTCCTTTATAGATGATTTGCTTCTTTCCTCTTGCTGTTTTCAGTGTCCTCTTTTTATTTTTGATTTTTGACAGTTTGATTTTGTCTTGCAGTCTTATTTGGCTTGAGTCTAATCAGATTCCTGTGACCTTCCTGTACCTGCATATTTCTTTCTCAGATTTAATTTATTTTCTGTGATTATTTCTTTAAATAAACTTACAGATTTCTCTCTTTCTTCTCCTTTAACTCCTATAACTTGAACATTTGCTTTTTTGATACTGTTCCATAAATCCCATAAGCTTTCATCATTCCTTTTCATTCTTTTTTCCTTTTTCTCTTCTTGCTGCATATTTTCAAATAATTGTCTTTGAGTTTGCAGGTTCTTTCTTCTGTTTATCAATTCTGCTGTCAATGCTCTCTATTGCATTTTAGAATTTAATGCATTATATTTTTCAGCTACAGAATTTGGTTACTTTTTCATAATTTCAATCTCTGTTAAATTTCTTGTTTTGGTCATTTATTGTTTTTTGATTTCAATGAATTATTTCTCTGTATTTTATTGAAGTTTGCTATACAGCTATTATTTTGAATTATTTATCAGGCAGTTTATATCTCTATTTCTTTAGTGTCAGTTACTCATGTTTTATTTTCTTCCATTGGTGATGACATGTTTCCCTGATTATTTTTTATCTTTGTGGCCATTTGCTGGTGTCTGCTCATTTAAGAAGTGGAGACTTATTCCAATCTTTGCAAACTGGCTTTGTTTGGGAAATCCTTCACCAATCAGCAAGTCCAGAGATTCTGGGCAGTCCGTCTAGCGTGGTCTGCTGGCGTACTTGCTGCTGGAGTCCTTGGACGAGTGGGCCTTGTGCCTGGGTCAGCAAGTGGGCAGACTTGGTGCCTGGGTCCGTAAGGTTGAGCTTGGATCCTGGATTCCCTGAGGTAGATGTATTGATTGGGTCTGCAGAGGTGAGCCTGGAGCCTAGGTCCAAGGGCAGACCTAAAGCCTATATCCATGGGGGGTGTCTTGAAGCCTGGTTCCATAGTAGCTGATCTGACACTAGGGTGAGCCTTAAACCTGAGTCTGTAGGGGTTGGCTAGGCCCTGGAATGGGTCTGGAGCCTGGGTCCACTAGGATGAGCCCAGCGCCTGTGTCCATGGGGGCTGACCTGGCACTGGGGTAGACCTGTATCCCGAGTTCATGGAGTTTTGGGTCTATGGGGGCTGGCCTAGAACCTGGGTATTGAGGAGTAGCCCTGGAGCCTAGGTCCATGAGGGTCAGCTTAGCACTGAGGTCTACTGGGACAAATCTGGCCCTTACATCTGCTGGAACATGGGACTGTAGGGGCCAGCCTGGAGTATGGGGCCATAGGGATCAGCCTGGCACTAGGCCCACTTGGAACCTGTCTGTGGTATGAGCCTTGTGCCTGAGATGTACTGACCTGGCACTGAGGTGGGCCTAAAGCGTTAGGCTGTGTGGGCTGACATGCCTTTGGACTGATCTTAAACTAGGGCAGGTCTGTAGCTTGCAGCTGCAAGAGCTAGCCTTATCGTCGGCAGGCCTGGAACCTATATCTGCAGGCCAGCCTGAAGGCTGAGTGCTGGCCTGATGATTAGGGTCGTAGGGGTTGGCCTAGTTCTGAGATAGTCATGAAGCCTGGTGCTATGGGGCCCAGCTTGATGCTGGGTTGGGGGGCATCTAGAGCCTGGGACCATTGGGACTGGTCTGACCCTGGAGTAAACCTGAAGACGGACTCTTCAGGGTAGGCCTGGAGCCTGATCTCTGAAGGCTGGCCTGGCACTACAGTGAGCTCAAAGCCTGAGGCATGGGGGCCAGCTAGGTGTTGGGGTCAGAATGGAGCATAGGGATGTTAGGTTGGCATGGAGATTGAGACTAGGGAGCAGACCTGGAGCCTGGGAATGTAGGATCTGGCCTGGTGTCAGGATGGGCCTAGAATCTGGGGCTGTGGGGGCCTTCCCAGTGCTGGGTTTTATCGGTGGGCCCAGTATTGGGGTTTGAGGCAAAGTCTGATGCTTATTTTCCTCATCTTCCCCAAAGTGAAAGGTATTTCTCTGTGGACTGTGCTGCCTGGTATGGAGGTAAGGGTGATGTGGGTAATGTAAAGTTGCCCTTCCTATCCTCTTCAATGTGTCTTTTCTTATTTCTGTGCTACACCGAGGTGCTATAATCTCTCACTTGGTTTTCTTCACTCTTGTGAAGGTATTTTTATGCATGAATAGTTTTTCAAATTGATGTTTCTGTGGAGAGACTAGCACTGGAAAGTTCTTTTCTGCCATCTTGCTGATTAAGACACAATACTTTTCAAATACAAAAATTAATAACCATAAAATGTAAATATACTTGAACACATTAAAAATAATTTAGTCTAATATAAAAATAAAATACTGTTTACATACTAAAGTTTGAGCTTAAAAATAAAATAGAATTATAATTTTTTAATGTGTACTTGGTCCATCAATGATGTCAACACTGAGCTGTGTAAAGCTTTCCAGTGCTGAAACCTCTCTCTGAATCTATGCAGTTAAGAGAATGATAAAGATACTGTTATAAACTGCTCTTAAATATTTTTCTCTAATCCACTGCTGTGGTTTGAATGTGTCCCCCAAAGTTCATGCATTGGAAACTTAATCCTCAGTGCAAGCATGTTGAGAGGTGGGACCTCTAAGAGGTGATTAGGCCATGAGGGCACCAGTCTCATGAATGATGAATGCCATTATTACAGGAATCTGTTCCTTATAAAAGGACAAGTTCAGCCCCACTTTGCTATCTCTCACCCCTGTACCTTCTGCCATGGGATGATGCAGCAAGAAGGCCTTCACCAGATGCCCGTGCCTCACTCTTGGACTTCTCAACCTCCAGAACTGTGAGCCAATACATTTCTGTTCATTATAAATGACCCGGTCTCAGGTATTATGCTGTAGCAGTACAAAATAGACTAAGACACCCATTATCTACAAACAATCCTATCTCTTGGTTAATAACTTTGAGGAGAATTTTTTTCAGGGGGCAAGGTTTCATTTCTTTGTAAGAACAGTTTTTTTAATTTCTAACTGTTATGGTTTGAATGTTTGTGTCCCTCAAGAATTCGTTCTGAAACATAATTCCAATTGTAAAAGTAAAGTAGAGGTTTCTCTTTAAAAACACTTTCCTCCCTGTCTAATTAGGAATAAATAGTAACTTCACTTAGAAGCAAAATTTATTCAAAGACCTGTGCTAACATTCTTAGATATCTGCAAGCCGTAATAAAGAAATCAATGTACTTTGTGTTCTTAGCTCCCACAATTTAGCCTAAATATTTGCCCTGGAATGCTTATACTGGTCCAAGCAAACATTAGGTAACAGCCTGTTCCTCTTCTTTATTTGGAGGTGTTTTTTACCTTTCTCAGCATTCCACAAGTTACTTCCTCCTTCCTTTGTTCTCCACTGCCTTTGCCTCTTTTAGAAAGTTCTAAGTTGCTAGCCAATTGAGACAAATACAGAATGTGAGGTCCTGTTCCAGCCAATGGAAACTGGACACAGCAGTAGGGTGGACGTGTGAGGTTATAAATAACCTCGTCTCCTTTGTTCGGTGTACTCTCATGGCAAAACTGCTGGCGAGTGTACCCTTTCTGCAGAAAGTAAAAAGGGCCTTGCTGAGAAAATTAAATTTATGTTCAAGTGCTATTTCTTTACAGCATCGGGAAACAAGCATTTCTAACACAATGCAACAGTATTAAGAGGTGGAGACTTTAGAAGGTGATTAGGTCATGAGGGCTCCACTCTCATGGATGGGATTAGTGCCCATAAAAAAAGGCTTGAGGGAGTTCTCCCTGTTTAGCCCTTTATTGCCCTTCTGCCCTTTCATCATATGAGCATGCAACAACAGGACTATCTGTGGAGCAGAGAGCAAACTTTCACCAGATAAGAAATCTGCCAGCACCTTGATCTTTGATATCCCAGACTTCAGAACTGTGAAAAGTAAATTTCTATTATTTATAAATTATCTAATCTTAGATATTTTGTTACAGCATCCTAAGTGGGCTAAGACAGTAACAAACTTTTTTTTTTTTTTTTTCTTCAAAGAAAGTATTTCTGGTTTGTCTTTATTTTTCCATCTCATCTTCCATAAATGAAGATTCTAACACAGACACCTTATTCATACCAATAGTGTTCCGTTCATGTCCATTTGTTGTAAACTATTTGTGATAGATAATACTTATTCTTGTATTAGAAGCTTTGCTTTGTTTTCTTTTTTCTTGAGGATTATAAAGGCATATAAGACAGTTTTCTAAACACATTCACCTACATGTGATTCCCAAATTTTAATGAAACATGTCTCTGGTATGTCTCAGAACATAAATGTTTCAGATTTCAGATTTTTTTTAACTTCAAACTAACAGTATCATACCAACAGAAGTACCAGTATTCTAGCACCTTTGAAAACAGCATGGAATATCAGAGTAGTGGAACATTGAAAACTGGTATTGTAAGTCACTCTTCTGTGGGCAATGGGGAGCCAATAAAGATGTTTAAACAAGGAAATTACAAAGATGTATAGACACACACATACTCTGTTAGAGTTGTAGGAGTTGCAGAGTATTAAGCCCACCTCCCTCCGTCCCTCTGTCGAAAGGTCAGCAACTTCAGCATGAGTCACCAACAATGCACATAGGAAGTTGATTAATGAGCAAAGAAGAGATTGGAGAAAGGCATGGAGGACATCTATTATTCTCCCCTCATCATTCATTCACTCTCTTTTTAAAGTAAAAACAGTTATCTGAACCTCTTTTGAAGAATCGCCTGAACCCCCTAGTAGCTCATTTAGTTTGGGTAGGTTTGACTTCCCCTTCAACTTCAGGGATGGTTGGAAATGATTGGTTCAAGAATTAATCATATATCTCAAATCTGGCAAAAAATTCTGAGGCCCAGAATTTCTGCTTGTGTGGGGAAAAGAGCTCTTTATTTCCAGTTAGACTGCTTGAGTCATTGTGTAATGAAGGGGTGAGCTCTGAGTCACCAGATAAAGTTCGAGGACAAAGGCAAAACAGTGGGAGATGGAACTGGAGGCTACAAAAGAAATAAAAAATCAATATTAACTGAGCTTCTATCCAGCTAAGTCTGAGGGCAGTTCTGAAATTTTCAATTGTGTGGGTTAATCAACTCTTTTGTCTTTTTTCCTGTTAAACCAGTTTGAATCAGGTCTTCTGCCACTTGCAACAGAAAGAGTCCTAAGTAACACTAAGGAAAAAACAGGAAGCCATCCATCAGGATTGAGGAAATGGTAGGAAGAAAGAGACTTATTGGAGAGAAGTCACAAAGGAAAGTTTTAATCTCTCATCTTACAGGGGTATTATTCATGCTAAATATCACACAAATTGCTACCTCTTCCCTAATATAAGTTAAGCATTATAATATCTGTAATATCTGTGACTCATAGTGTGGGCCCAGATGCCAGACAAACATGGGTTCAGATTTAGTTTACTCACTTTCTGTCACTTAAGATCTGTGCATTCTTGGGCAAGTTACTTCTCTGTTCTCTAATTTCAATTTCTTCCTTTACAAAATGGTAACAGTAGCTGCAACTTGAGTTACTATAAGGATTAAGTGCCACATTACATAATGCCACATATATGGTTATGGTAAGCACTTAATTCAATTATATTATTGATATTTTTCTTTTTCCAAGCTTATTGGAGATATCACTGGGGGAAATAATTTGTTAGATGTGAAACTACCAATTTTCCCTGCTTCACCATCTATCTTTACCTCTTCCTCTTCCATTTTAATACAAGTGATGACCCTTAATGAAAGATGCAACCCTTCTCCCCTGTCCAAGGGTGACCCTTCCTCTTTTCTTCTTTATCACACATTCTCTCAACTCCTTAGGAATTTTTCTCTACCAATTATTTCTTTTTGTCTTCTTGTTTTCCTTCCACTGGGAATGGTCCTCATTGTCTTAGTTAATTTTGTGTTGCTATAAGGGAATATCTGAAGCTGGATAATTTATAAAGAAACAAGTTTTATTTGGCTTATAATTCTGGATGGCTGGAAAATTCAAGGTTGGGCATATGCATTAGGTGCTTCCACTCATGGTGGAAGATGAAGGGGAGACAGTGAGTGCAGAGATAACGTGATGAGAAATGAAGCAAGGAGGTGGGGAGGTGCCACATTCTTTTTAACAACCAGCTTTTGTAGAGTGAGAATTTATTCACTTCTGAGGGAGGACAACCGTCTATTACTGATGAGGGATCTACTGTCATGACCCAACACTTCCCATTAGGCCTCACTTCTAACACTGGATCAGATTTCAACATGAGGTTTAGAGGAGACAAACATCCAAACTAGCACCCATTTTACAAAAAACACCTCCATACTAAAACTATCCCCTCTTTGACTCTCTATCCATAGTTTTCAATGTGTGATCTGAAGAGCTTCTGTATCAGAATCACCTGGATGCTTGTTTAAAATGCAGAGTTCCAGGCTCCACTCAGCTGTAGTAAGACATATTGGTGCTCCTGTACCTACATTCTAACAAATAAGCCAAGTGATTATGATGTACCATCAAGTTGGAGACAACTGTTCTCTGGGTTCTCCATGGTACCTGGCAATCCTCTGGCTACCTAGCTGCGACCCTCTCTCGTGTATACTGTGGGTATTTTACTTTCTCACATTCCTCAAATTGTCAAGAGCATGAATCACCACCCCTCTAACTCATACTCTGATTTTGCAGGAAAAAAAATCAAAGAAAAAAGCCCCATGAATCTCCATACCATGATTGTATTTCACCCATGCCTATTCTTTCTTATTTCCCTCCTGTAAACATGGAAAATACATACTTTGCTTTCTGAAGCTAATTATGCCACTTAAGCTCATTTCTCATTTTCTCCTGCCCTAAGCACTTCATCGAATCTCTTATCCTGTCTTTCCTTATCTGCAAACTTATTTCTATCAACATTTAAACATATATAAAGCTTCTCTCATTTTCAAAAGACAATTCTCCCTTAATTTCATGAACCAAACACCTCCAGCTACTGCATTTTTTCATTCCCTCTTCTCAGCTAAACTTCTTAAAGATGTCTACACTTACTTCCCACTTGCATTCAATTTCTGCCCCACTATTGGATTAGGACCCCACTATTTCACTGAGACTGCTCTCACTTAATTAACAGAAGATTAATTTGTTGTTAAATCCACTGGACACTGGACCTTACATTACTTGGCTTCTCGGTTCCATTTGACACTATTGTCCATTCTTTTTTAAAAAACCTTTTTTCTCTTGGCTTCCTTGATACCTAAGTACCTTATAATCTACATATTTAAAATTAACTTGGTAATTTCTGCTTAACCTCCTTCCCAGGTGAATGGCATCATCTGCAAGTTGTCCAAGCCAGAAACGTAGAGTAGTCATCCTTGACTCCTTCTTCCTTTTCACTTGTTAACTACCTCTTACATGTTTCATAGCTGGATTGCTGCAACAGCCTCCTAACTGCCCTTTCTCCAGTTTTGCTCCCATCCAATCCAGAGTAATACTCTGGAGGGAAAGATCACAGTTATACTGGCCACTAGATTCTAAATATTTGCTATAGGTAAGTTTGAAATTAGGCACCAAGCTTCCTGACAACCAAGGCAAAATTGAAGGGAAAGTAATCTTCATACTTCTTAATGATTGTTCTAATTCTAACACTCTAAACCAAATTTCTCAGGAGGAGATTTATAAAGGAAGCAATAAATGATGTAATGAACAATGGCTCAACAACATTCCTATGATATATCCTATAATTTCATTTGGCAAGTATTTATGGAGTACTTACTACAAGCCAGGCACCATGCTCACCACTGGGGATAAAACAGTGAATGTAGCTGTTTCTTATCTAATCTCATTATTAAAACCAAGTTTTTGCATAATATTAAATGCAATCCTCTGAAGACAATTTGGCTGGGAAAGGGCTTATTTCCCAAGCCATCCCTGCCTGGTAGTTTAAAACCAGGGTCAAAATAACAGCTACTCAGTGTTCCCCTGCTTCCTGCAACCACCCTAACACTGCCACCCACATGGTCCTGCCCTGGGTCAGGACTTCCAGTCTCTCTCTTTCTCTCTCTCTTTTTTTTTTTTTTTTTGAGATGGAATCTCACTCTGCCGCCCAGACTGAAGTGCAGTGGCACAATCTCAGCTCACTGCAACCTCTGTCCCCCGTGTTCAAGCGATTCTCCTGCCTCAGCCTCTCGAGTAGCTGGGATTACAGATGTGTGCCACCACACCTGGCTAATTTTTGTATTTTTGGTAGAGACAGCATTTCACCATGTTGCCCAGGCTGGTTTCAATCTCCTGACCTGAGGTGATCTGCCTGCCTCAGCCTCCCAAAGTGCTGGGATTACAGGCGGGAACCACCGTACCCGGCCCAGCCTCTTTTAAATTGCAGCTCACTGACACTACTATCACACACAAAATATGTCTGGACTCCCCATGGTTTGTCTCACATGTGTTGACAAACAGTACTTTTAACAACCACATGAAATCTGCTATTTTCCACCCTCACTTACTCTGGTTTCTTTTGGAGATCTGCTGCTAAGTTGTTCCCCACACCTCCCCACACTGCCCCTCCAACACAACACATGAGCCCGGACAGGACCATTGCTGTATTAGTCCGTTTTCACACTGCTATAAAGATACTACAATTTATAAACAAAGGAGTAAACTTACTCACAGTTCCGCATGGCTGGGGAGCGGGGAGGCCTCAAGAAACTTACAGTCATGGCAGAAGGGGAAGCAGGCACCTTTTTCACAAGTTGGCAGACTAGAGAGGAGAAAGAAGGAGGAATTTCCCAACACTTATAAAACTATCAGATCTCCTGTGTGGAGAGAGAGATCCTTCTTTCTCTTCTTATAAAGCCATCAATCCTACCGGATTAGGACCTCACATTTATATCTTCACTTAATGAAAATTGTTACTGGAAAGGGGTCCTGATCCAGACTCCAAGAGAGAGTTCCTGGATCTCGAGCAAGAAAGAATTTAGGGTGAGTCCATAAAGTGAAAGCAAGCGTATTAGAGAAAAAGAGAAACAAAAGAATGGCTACTCCACAGACAGAGCAGGGGCATGGGCTGCTCGACTGAATATATGTATGGTTGTTTCTTAATTATATGCCAAACAAGGGGTGGATCATTCATGAATTTTCTGGGAAAGGAGTAGGATTTCCTGGAACTGAGGGTTCTCCCCACTTTAGACCATATAGGGTAACTGCTGGCCACAGCATTCGTAAATTGTCATGGTGCTGATGGGAGTCTTTTAGCACGCTAATGCATTATAATTAATGTATAACGAGCAGTGAGTTTGACCAGAGGTCACTTCCATCAACATTTTGCATTTGGTGGGTGTTGGCCAGCTTCTTTACCACATCCTGTTTTATCAGGAGGGTCTTTTTGACCGGTTTCTCGTGATACCAGTCCTGCTGACCTCCCATCTCATCCTGTGACTGAGAATGCCTAACCTCCTGGGAATGCAGCCCAGTAGGTCTCAGCCTCATTTTACCCAGCCCCGATTCAAGATGGAGTCACTATGGTTCAGATGCCTCTGACAAAATCACCTCTGTCCAAATATAGTCACTTAGTGGGTACGAATTTGGCGGGGGACACAACTGAGTCCATAGCAAACAGTATGCGATTTTGAATCACATCAGCACACACAATAAGACTCTGAAAAGTGAGTCTGTTGGCTTGGCTGGAGAGAAAACTGTGACAATGTGTAGTGTTCCAAAATGACCCTTCCTGCATCAGGGAGCACTCAGAACCTTCCAGCTTGGTGAACAGAATTTGCTCTCAGGCCAGGAGCCATGCTCTGTAAGTATGTTGTCTTTACATCTGGCCCAGTTTGATCCAAAGATAGGATTTAGAATGATTAAAGAAATAGATGGCATACACCAACTCTCCTCACAAATGTGTCTCCTCTCAATTTGGCCTTCACCTTCAGATAGACACATAATGGATCCCAGATTGTGTCCTGTTGCAAAGATCCGGGAACAGAGGCTTGGGATACCTGTATATGAACAGAAACCAGACTAGCAGGTGGTAAGCCTGGCATTGTCCTGTGTTCTTAGGCTCTTTTTTTTTTTCTTTTTCTTTCTTTTGAGATGGAGTCTCCCTCTGTCGCCCAGGCTGGAGTTCAGTGGCTTGATCTCAGCTCACTCAAGCTCCGCCTCCCGGGTTCACGCCATTCTCCTGCCTCAGCCTCCCGAGTAGCTGGGACTACAGGCCCCCACTACCATGCCCGGCTAGTTTTTTGTGGGGTTTTTTGTGAGGTTTTTTTTTGTTCTTTTTTTGTTTTTTTTTGTTTTTTTGTTTTTTTGGTAGAGACTGGGTTTCACCGTGTTAGTCAGGATGGTCTTGACCTCCTGACCTCATGATCCGCCCGCCTCGGCCTCCCAAAGTGCTGGGATTACAGGCGTGAGCCACCGTGCCAACTTAATCACTGGGACACCCACAGGCAAGGCCTGGCTTTTTCCACAAGAAATATTCTGGATGGAAGTAAACACATCAGTGAGCTTAAAGTTCTACATGATCACAATGACTTAAGCTTGAGAGTTTTTTTTTTTTTTTTTTTTTTTTAATGAGACGGAGTCTGGCTCTGTCGCCCAGGCTGGAGTGCAGTGGCCGGATCTCAGCTCACTGCAAGCTCCGCCTCCCGGGTTTACGCCATTGTCCTGCCTCAGCCTCCCAAGTAGCTGGGACTACAGGCGCCCGCCACCTCGCCCAGCTAGTTTTTTGTATTTTTTTAGTAGAGACGGGGTTTCACCGTGTTAGCCAGGAAGGACTTGATCCCCTTGACCTCGTGATCCGCCCGTCTCGGCCTTCCAAAGTGCTGGGATTACAGGCTTGAGCCACCGCGCCCGGCCGAGAATTTTTTAAAAAGAGAGAAGGGAGTAGTAAATGACTAAATATAAAGCACCTAGTGCTGTATTTCGCAAACGGTAATCACTCAGCAGGTGTCTCAGCTCCTCCCTTCAGCAACCAGGCTTCCAGGACCGGAAGGAAGTCTTCTGCATTCAAAACTAGACTCAAACTACTCCCCTCCACCACCCAATTCTACTCCTGTGCTCGCGCTCCTCCTGCCTGGCAAATTCCATGGCCCGACAGATTCACTTCCATTCCACGGCCGGACCAGGAACGTCAGTGGGCCACCCATGCCTGGAAAACGACTGGCTGGGCCAGAGGGGCGAGGACCGCTGCAGAGCGGGGATGGTACCAGCCACTTCTTGGCAGCCGCGGTACGCGCAGCCTTGTGGGAGCTGTAGTTCCCACAACTCCGAGTCTCCAGGCGAGGCGTCACTGCAGGACTCGTTTTCCCGTGCTCCTGTGCGCGGGTCCACTTGGGACGGGTCCCTGGGTAGGTGAGGTGGGTAGGAGCTTGCTTATAGAAAAGTGGAATCGAGTCGTCCTTGTTAGTGGAGCCGCTGCCGCCAGGGAACTCAGAGCCGGTTCCTGTTCCTTCAAGAGTGCTGGAGGCCAAACTTGAAATACAAGTTTAAGTTTCCCCATAGGGCAAAAGATAAGGATCCGAACTCCCCCGGCCCGGTGTGCAGCAGGAGCGACCAACCCCGACCCGGGTTAAAAGTCCCAGGGACTCTTCGCTGCCGCCACCTCCTGTTCTCTCCCCACGTTCCCACTCGGGGTCTCCCTCAAGGCCGGGAGGCACAGCGGTCCCTGCTTGTTGAGGGGCTGGATGTACGCACCCGCAGGTTCCCGCGGACTTGGGGGCGCCCGCTGAGCCCCGGCGCCCGCAGAGGGCTTGTGTTTGCCTCCTGCAGCCTCAACCCGGAGGGCAGCGAGGGCCTACCACCATGATCACTGGTGGCTTCAGCATGCGCTTGTGGACCCCGGTGGGCGTCCTGACCTCGCTGGCGTACTGTCTGCACCAGCGGCGGGTGGCCCTGGCCGAGCTGCAGGGGGCCGATGACCAGCGTCCAGTCGACCGCAGCCTGCTGAAGTTGAAAATGGTGCAGGTCGTGTTTCGACACGGGGCGCGGAGTCCTCTCAAGCCGCTCCCGCTGGAGGAGCAGGTGAGAGGTCGGCCCGGGCCGGGGCTGGTGGGGCGAGGACCGTGTGCCAGGCCAGGCGTCTCGCCGGAACACACATCTTCAGAGCTTTACTCACGCGGAGCGGGGCTCGGGTTGGGTCCAGAAGAGGGGAAAACAGCAGTAGCCAGTTCCTCCCTAGGCTCTTGAGCAAAGGACCTGCTGGGGGTAGGACAGCCCCGGAACTTCCCGTTTTGCCCTGATGGCGCAGTAAGCGCTTCTTAAGACGCATGGGAGTCGCCTGGGGATCCTGCTACGTTGCAGATTCTGATTCAGCAAGTGTGGAGTAGTGCCCCAGGTCAGCATTTCTATTAAGTGTCTGGGTGAACATGAGTACAAGGGTGCAGTGCACTTCTGTGTGACAATTTTGAAGGTGGTTTGTCAGCTGAAGGGACTTTAGTGACAGGAACCACTCTTAACTGAGATCACAGTGGATAAGGTCGTTGCCTTTGGAAACAAACTTTATAACAGTTTTTTCTCAGGGTTTGCTGGAGGCCATTTGAGATCTGAAGTTTTGTTTTTTTTTTTTTGTAACAAGTGTTGTATTCTAGGGTTCTCTTTTTCTGTTTAAGGTTACTAAACCTATAGTGGAAGGGATTTGAGGTCGGAAAAAATTAAAAATGGGCTAGTCTGTGGCTGTTATGTCTTAAAAATCTGCCTGGTTTTGTCAGGATAATTATAACTAAAGCACGAATAGTTTTTAAAAAATTATTATCTTTCCTGGATGTGACTTTTCACGGCAGAAAGGCCTAGTGAAGAGGAATAGGCAACCTGAAATCCCCAAACACCCAGGTATTACACATGTGGAGTGATGTATCGTTGGTCTTCCAGGTTGGTGTTGGAGGAGGTCCAACAGATTGTCCAAAATTGATGTTAGGTATACTCTTCATAATCATAGTTGCTTTCTAGAAACCTTCAGGATTGTGTCTTTACGTTGTACAACTGGAAACCCATTTTTCAAAATTGGCCGCACATGAAATTAAACTTCTAAAGCATTTTCCACATAAATAAATACATTTGGAAGGCACTTAATTCATTACCAGATTTCTGGTTAGCCTTACTCTGGCTGTATCACATGCTCTCTGGTACTGGGATTGCTTCTTTCATTTTGATTCTTTGATTTTTTTTTTTCAGTCTTTTACTCTGCCTTTCTATATTAGATCACTAAATTTTCCTTAAGATTTTGTATACAGCCCATCTCTGATGCTCCCCTTCCCCCAGTTCTTCTCTATTCTTGGTACAGAAGGACTGGGGAATCATATGTAGGAATATATATTATATTTACCTAGAAGACAAAAAGTTATCGGTGGTAACAGAGAATAAAACTTTGAATGTGCAGGCCTAGACCTAGTATGTACCATATATATACACCCTGAAGGCCCTAGGAAAAGATTTAGATTCTTTTAGGGCTTTATCCCTGAGGGAGAGTGGGTGTGTGATGGGTATCTTCTGCCTTTATGGTTGAAGGGTCCATTGTAGCTTAGGATACCAGCTTCATTCATCTTCAATCTGTGTAGCCACAAAATAGCATCTGAATCCATGGCCTGACTTTGCAATTAGAGAAGGCATATTACCTCTCCTCTCTGCTCATATTCTCCAGACTTTAGGCAGATGCTTTCAACACCTTTGGTTATCTAGTATAAAGTCATGTGCATAAAAATCAGGGGTGAACCAACTCTCTTTCAGTTTAGGCTATGAGCAAATATTAACCTCTTAAAACTTGTTTCTGGATAGTCTCTGTCAGGTGTTCATTTCAAGATCCAATTTGATAGAGATTGTTATTGGAATTTTTTATTTTTTTTTTATTTTTTTCTGAGACAGAATCTTACTCTGTTGCAAGGCTGGAGTGCAGTGGTGCGATCTCGGCTCACTGTAATCTCCGCCTCCTGGGTTCAAGCAATTCTCTTGCCTCAGCCTCCGGAGTAGCTGGGACTACAGGCACGCACCACCACACCTGGCTAATTTTTGTATTCTTAGTAGAGACGAGATTTCACCATGTTGGCCAGGATGGTCTTGATATCTTGATCTCATGATATGCCCGCTTTAAGCCTCCCAAAGTGCTGGAATTACAGGTGTGAGCCAGCGCCCAGCCATTATTGGGATTTTTTAATCTTCTTGGTTCTGCTATTAATTATAGTCAGAAGGGACTGCCTGGCAAAACTTTTTTGTCTTTAGTACATGTTTCCTGATTTCTGACTGGTTTATAGATTAATGTATGTGACAAGTCACTTCATTCAGTCATCTCACAAATTCTCAGAAAGTAGCATGATTTAAAATTAGATGTTTTGGCTGGGTGTGGTAGCCCATGCCTGTAATCCCAGCACTTTGGGTGCAGTCCCAGCTACTCAAGAGGCTGAGGCAGGAGAATGGTGTGAACCCGGGAGGCAGAGCTTACAGTGAGTCGTGATCGCGCCACTGCAGTCCAGCCTGGGCAACAGAAGAAGACTCTGTCTGCAAAAAAAAAACCACTAGATGTTTTGGCTGGGTGCGGTGGCTCACGCCTGTAATCCCAGCGCTTTGGGAGGCTGAGGCAGGTGGATCACAAGGTCAGGAGTTCAAGATCAGCCTGGCCAAGATGGCGAAACCTCCTCTCTACTAAAAATACAAAAATTAGCCTGGTGTGGTGGCGGGCGCCTGTAATCCCAGCTACTCAGGAGGCTGAGGCAGGAGAATTGCTTGAACCCAGGAGGCGGAGGTTGCAGTGAGCCGAGATCGTGCCACTGCACTCTAGCCTGGGTGATAGAGCAAGACTCCATCTCAAAAACAAAAAACTAGATGTTTTATTGTTTTCTTATGGCTTGAATGGCTGTTGGTTTAACCTGTTTTGCTAAAAGATTGTGCTTTGGACATAAAAATATAGAACTTGATTGGCCTTTTTTTTTTTTTTTTTTTTTTCCTAATCATTAGAGTAGATCCAAATGCACTATCAAAAGAAAAGATTTGGCACTGCTTCCAGGCTTCCCTCAACTCCCCTGGGTGTCAAGATGGCCTCCACCCAGGGAGGTTCCTCAGTTTTTATAAAATAAAGTCTAACCTACTACCCCAGCTTCACTGTTGATTAAGACATTTGGGTCCTTATTTATTTGACAATATAGATGAGCTGGGAAGCATGTCAGTATCTTTTGTTGCTTAGTACCTTTCCAAAGCTCAGCTAAAAGAAGTGGTATTCAAGAAGCATTACATGAGGGATGTGCTAGTCAGTCCACCCATTCTTCGGGATCAATAGTTCTTAACCGTGGTGGAACATTGAAGTCAACTGGGAAACTTTAAAAAATACACATGCCAGGGTCTCCTTCTGAAGAATTCTAATTTAATTGGTCCAGGGTATCCAGATAATGTAAAAGACTCTCTGGTGAAGCTTGAGAATTATCTAGACTGAAGAGCATTAAAAAAGTGGAGGCCTCCCTTTTTGGGGGGATAATCCAAATGTGATTATCCCAGGGTGGGACTCAGGCATCAGTAACTTTTAAAAAATGTCCTGGTAATACCAGTGTACAGACAAGGTTTAATATGATTGCTTTATTTTAAAATCTACACCTGGAAGGTTTTTCTTTACTTTTATGTAGATTTCTTCTTTTATTTGGAATGTAGTATTTCAATCCCAGTACCAAATTGCCTTCGCTGAAATGTGCTTTGGTAAGACGCTATCATTCTGTGTTGAGAGAACTAGGAGAAACAGTCCCACAGAACTCATTGCTGTGACTGCTGAAAAGATGTTCATTATATTACTCTATCCTCTTTATGAGGACCTTTGGGAAGAATTTGTCTGTTAGCATTAGAAATGGTGTGCTTCTCCTGCACAATTGGCTTGCCTTTTTCTTTAGTCTAGCTGATCAAGTTTCTTTCTTTATGTAAAAGTCCAGTAGCTGGGTGCCAAGTCTGTTGCCCACCTATAGTAAGTAAACAGATCTTCTTCTTGTACGTATTTTAGTAACCATGTTACTGCATCCATTTCTTTGTCCCTACATTTGTTTGCTTTTGTCTTTCTTGCCTACTTGGGATTGGTTGTCTTACTATATTTTAATTTTTGCTCTATCTACTTTATTACCCCTTGAAGTTGGGTATACATAAAATAAGTAAAGTTATCAAGTTAGTCTTTGCCACTAACTGGGAAGCTTAAGAGCAGGAATGAGAATGAGAGTGTGTATGTGGAGTGGACACTATTATATGAAACTGATGTATCATCCGTTCTTGAAAATCTGAAAACTTGTACTCTAGATTTGACGTTACCTGGACTCCAGTCTCCTAGGAGACACCAAGGGTCCTCTCCTGGTGAATGTGCCTAACAGGAGATTTCTTAGTGAGGCTGAATGGCCCTGTGGAGCTTTGTGTCACGCCCTGTGGTGGACACTGTAACTACAAGAATGGATAATTCAGTCTTGCCTTTAAAGGAGTTTTCAATGTGATAAAGGAGAGAGACAACAGACAGCAATTAAGGGAATATGTTGGGAGCACTGGGAACACAAAGGAGGTGTCTCCAAATACCCATAACTGAAATCAGCTTTCCACCTGTTTTTCTGTCTCGGTCTTAGTTTTAGTCAAGGAATACCTCCATTACTAGGCTCAAAAATCAAAGTAGTCGTTTTTGTTGTTGTTCCTCCGTGTTTACCTACCAACACAGTCCCCAAATAAAGCTTTTATTTACTCACTTGCCAAGTCTAACTCACATGTCTTACATCTATCTCCTCTATTCCTACTGGCTTAGATGAGGCCTTAGGCTCTCACGTGGGCTATTGCTAACATCTCAAAATAGGCTTTGCTGCATCTAGTCTTCCCATTCCAATTGTGATATATGCTGCCAGGTTTCAGATTTATTCTGTGGAGCCCCTGGGCTAAGGTGATGTTGAGCAGCTGGGACTGTAGGATCCTACTCCTACTTCAACTAGAGAAATTCCAGTTTTTGCCTTTATGTGTACAAATCTAAGTTTAACTTTACTTGGTGTTTTCTGACTTAAAAATTGGAAAACCATTCCCTGGTTGAGGCAAACCAAACCAGTTCTTTGCCATACACATTCTTCACCATCTCCGCTTTG
The DNA here is from genome assembly GCF_008728515.1 of Papio anubis. Classification (NCBI taxonomy): domain Eukaryota; kingdom Metazoa; phylum Chordata; class Mammalia; order Primates; family Cercopithecidae; genus Papio; species Papio anubis. Next base: position 119,207,446 of record NC_044976.1, on the reverse strand, counting down.
CTCAAGCTTTCTAGTTATTTTTGGAATTCTGAATGCCTCCCTTTTTAAGTACAGGTATTTGCTTGTCTAAATACTATTCATTTAAAATGCTATTCCCTCAATGAAACTTCTCCTGAATCCCCAGCCAGAAAAGAAGGTCTGTCTTGCCTTTGAACTGCTATGCCTTCGTATGGTTTCTTGCAGCACATGTCAGCTTCTATTATGGTATTGCTGCCATTTACATTCACAGCTGGCCTTTTTTCTTTACTAACTTGAAAACCCAGGAAAGGCAGGGTCAAGTTTTCTCAAGATGGGTATCTTCTACAAGAGCTGGCAAATTGTTAGAGCTATTAATTGTACCTACTGTGTGTGAGGCCCTTTGCTGGGAAACAGAGGTCAGTAGATGACCTGGTCTCTGTTCTTAGGAAGCCAAGTCTACTGAACAGGACAGACCAATAAAGAAGCTCGTTTAATACACTTTGGTAAAGGCTACTAAAGAGAGCCACTGAAGCAACTGTGAAAGCATAAGGCCATGACCAAGGTTTCTGGGAACATTTAAGTTGAGTCTTATGGAGTGAACAAAAGTCTTTCTAGATGAATGAGGAAAGAAAATTCCAGGCATAAGAAACATGATACTGAAAGGCCATGAAATATGAGAAAGGAAACAAAGTTGTGTGACTAGAGAGTAGGTGTGTAGAATAGGGAAGAATTGGTAAGGGGGCTGCTAGAGAGGAGGTGGGGCCACTTGAGCCATGAACCCTTGAAGGGTTTTTTATCCAGAGGGCTTAGAGTGTCAGAAAGAGGGAGCAGTGATTAACTGTGAAAGGAGGAGGAAGACCTCCCTATGAACATCTGGTCCTCTGATGTGTCAGAAGGAGGTTCAGGTGTTGGAGACCAGGTGCCAGTGGGACTGACACGTGCCTTTGGGAAGAATGGAGGGCTCCCTCTATGCAAAGAGAATCTGAGGCTCCCAGTACCATTATCCTGGGATAGTTCTGGGAGGGATGAAGATAAATATGATGATATGTGACATAGTAGGTTTCTAAATGTTAGTTTTAAAACTAAACAAAGTAGTAGGAAATTGAGTTAAATTTTTTTTGTTATAAATGTTATAGGAATTCATATTTAGAAGATAACCATTGAAAGCTGGAGTAGTCAGTGATGGGGAAGTAAAAGTTGAGCTATCCTTGAACATTGAAAACAAGGTGATGGACAGATAGGAACAGGAGTCCCTCCAAGCAAGAGAAGCAAGCTGGAAGGCATCTTTGCAGAAGCAGTGGGCAACTTTTGGGTTGGAGGGGAGGAGGGAAGCAGTGAAGCTGAGTACAGGGGCTGGGCAAAGGGGTAGAAGTCCTTTTTTTAAATTTATTTTTTTAAGAGATGAGGTCTTGCTATGTTGCCTAGGCTGATCTTGAACTCCTGGTCTCAAGTGATCCTCCCACCTCAGCCTCCCAAAGCGCTAGGATTACAGGTATGAGCCACTGCACCCAGCCATGATGTAGAAGTCCTTGAAGGACAGATGTTTACCTCTGAGACATTAGGAAAAAGCTACTGATATGATGAAAGTGGCTTAGCAAGATTAATTAGGTGATTTTGAAATATACAATGCATTATTATTTATTGTAGTCACCATCCTGTACAATAGATCACTAAAGCTTATTCCTGTCTAACTGAAATTTTATACCCATTGATAAAAATCTCTCCTTTCCCCATTCACTGCACGCCCCCCCAACCTCTGATAACCACCATTCTGCTCTCTAATTCTGTGAGTTTGACTGTTTTAGATTCTACACATACAAGCATATTGTGAATATATTGCAGATTCAGGTCTAGACCACCATAATAAAGCAAATATCGCAATAAAGTGAGTCCCACAATTTTTTTTTTGTTTCCCAGTGCATATAAAAGTTATGTTTACACTGTTCTATATCCTGTTATGCAATAGCATGTCTAAAAATGTACATACCTTAATTAAAAAATGCTTTATTGTTAAAAAGTGCTAGTGATCACCTGAGCCTTCAGTGAGTCATGATCTTTTTGCCAATGGAAGGTCTTGCCTTGAGTTGATGGCTGCTGACTGATCAGGGTAGTAGTTGCTAAAGGTTGGGGTGGCTGTGGCAATTTTTAAAAATAAGGCAACAGTGAAGTTTGCCTCATTGATAGACTCTTCCTTTCATGAAAGATTTCTCGGCCGGGCGCGGTGGCTCAAGCCTGTAATCCCAGCACTTTGGGAGGCCGAGACGGGCGGATCACGAGGTCAGGAGATCGAGACCATCCTGGCTAACACGGCGAAACCCCGTCTCTACTAAAAAATACAAAAAAAACTAGCCGGGCGAGGTGGCGGGCGCCTGTAGTCCCAGCTACTCGGGAGGCTGAGGCAGGAGAATGGCGTAAACCCGGGAGGCGGAGCTTGCAGTGAGCTGAGATCTGGCCACTGCACTCCAGCCTGGGCGACACAGCGAGACTCCGTCTCCAAAAAAAAAAAAAAAAAAAAAAAA